>NC_088780.1:73459181-73789092 GCF_958450345.1 Calliphora vicina
TGTTAACTATTTGTGCTGAAAGTAACCAATTGTGAATAACTTAAATATGTACTTAAAAAAGTTAACACTTGGTGATCGTTTATGAATATGCGACAATAAGTATAAATCATTGACTACTGAACTGTAATTGAACAATATGAAGATATGTATGGGGAGGCATAAGGAGATGTATGAAAATATCAATTTAAAGCAAACAAAAAAATGTCTAAGATGCAACAATGCCATAATGGCTTGCTTATTTCACTTCTACCATGGGAAATTAGATCATATTTCCGAACTAGTTGAGCAATAGACCCATATGGCCTTATTTCACTGCACCACATTATATATTATAAATATCGAGTATTTCGTTTAAGCTATTAGATGATTTAATTATGATTTAACTTTTTTTTTGGATTCGAATATTTGTTATCGTTTGTGATACAAAATCATTCGAAATTCCAAAAATTAAATATTGAAAATATGTAATTATTATATATACGGTCATCTTCACAATGTACGATTAAAAGTTAACGTGAACTTTAACCGCAAATTAGGCTAATATGAATTTGACAATGTACGACACTATGTAACAACAAAGTTGCCATTAAATATAACCGAATAAATTTCGCCGGTTAGCATCTTAATTGTAAGAAATATAATAAAATAACATGGAAAAACATTTATATGTTTGTAATATTTATAATTTTTAAAAGTGTAATATACCTTACACTTACAAACAAACAAAAATGTAATTGTTGTTCAGTTGGTTCTGTAAATTTTACATTTAGGTACCTTAATATTTTTGAGTTGTATACGTTTTTTTATTATACCACTAAGAAAATACAATTTATTATTTTTTATGCCGTCTTTTAGACATTTTTTTATAGTTCAATCATTCATTACACTATTTTTCGTAAACAAATGTATGCATTATTGCCATACTTTCTACTGAATGCTTTGGTTAAGTAATCAAATGATGGTGAAATGTAAATCGGTAACCGTTGGTTAAATGGTCCCCGTTAAACAAACTGACAGTTAATTTTCCGGTTAAAATGAAATAATTATGATTTAGTTTTTCAAGCCAAAATGTTTTTTTTTAACTATTGTATTTACCTAAAATATTCAAATACACATATCAAACTCGTTCAACAATACTGTATTAACTAACTGTTTGTGATTACATTTTAAGAGACTTTGAAAATCAGAATACATCATATTAGGCAAATTACATTTGAAAATATATTTACATTGGTTTTCTTTAATTTTTTGAAAAATAAATATAATTTTTGAGTTAATACCATTTTTCTGAAACTTGTCGATATTTGTTTGTATTATTTTATCAACAAAACAGTTAACAAAAAATACAACCAAATTTGAATAAACCAATTTGATTATTTTTAACTTGAATAAAGGCTCATTAAATTTTTAAATGTGTGTATTAACTAAAAATAATACCTTTTAGTTGATACAATGTAGTCATTTTTGTATATTTCAATATTTCATTACACTATTTTTCGTAAACAAATGTATGCATTATTGTCATACTTTCTACTGAATGCTTTGGTTAAGTAATCAAATGATGGTGAAATGTAAATCGGTAACCGTTGGTTAAATGGTCCCCGTTAAACAAACTGACAGTTAATTTTCCGGTTAAAATGAAATAATCGTGCATTGTGAAAATGGACGATACTTGTACATTTTAGCCAATGCAAATTATTTTGTATTGTCTTTAGTTGTGGGATAGTATACCTGCAAGTACAATTAATGTTACTCGTTTCTGTTGTTTTGTAATCAACAATACCTACATCGGGATATGTGGGTTGTAAAACGTATGCTTTAGTTTTTCAAGCCAAAATGTTTTTTTAACTATTGTATTGTATTTACCTATAATATTCAAATACACATATCAAACTCGTTCAACAATACTGTATTAACTCAAAATTTTAAAATGGGCAGTAGAGGGCAAAAACTGTTTGTGATTACATTTTAAGAGACTTTGAAAATCAGAATACATCATATTAAGCAAATTACATTTGAAAATATATTTACATTGGTTTTCTTTAATTTTTTGAAAAATAAATATAATTTTTGAGTTAATACCATTTTTCTGAAACTTGTCGATATTTGTTTGTATTATTTTATCAACAAAACAGTATAACAAAAAATACAACCAAATTTGAATAAACCAATTTGATTATTTTTAACTTGAATAAAGGCTCATTAAATTTTTAAAGGTGTGTATTAACTAAAAATAATACCTTTTAGTTGATACAATGTAGTCAATAATTATCACGAAAATGGTCTCAAATGTGGTTTTCGAGATGAAATAGTTAACTAGTTAAAGTGAATTTTTTTGAAAATTTTGAGTTAATACAGTTTTGTTGAACGTGTGCGATATGTATAGTCAACATAAACTAAACTTTATAAAGTGTTTATTTAATGTTGTTTAAATACCATATAACAAATATGCAATTTGTTGATTATCAATTGTGTTGTACATATCATAATATATATTTATTTATATTCAGAGAACCAATCTCTACCAAGAATTCCGTATGTACTTATTGGAAAATCATTCAGTAATATATGTGTGTTATGTTCAATTTTATCCTCAGTAGAGAATTTGAAAATCCGAATACATCATATTAAGCAAATTCCATTTGAAAATATATTTACATTGTTTTTCAAATGTGGTTTTCGGGATGAAATTGTTAACTAGTTAAAGTGAATTTTTGAAAATTTTGAGTTAATGCATTATTGTTGAACGAGTGCGATATGTATAGTCAACATAAACTAAACTTTATAAAGTGTTTATTTAATGTTGTTTAAATACCATATAACAAATATGCAATTTGTTGATTATCAATTGTGTTGGGTCACATCAAAATAGATAAGTAATCTTACTCAGTAAAAGGCCACTTTATATCGCTAATCCATTGAAAATAAAACACAAGTTAGAGCACTAGCTACCTAGGCCATCAGCTCTGGTTTATAAAACAAATTTCAATACATAATTTTAAATACAACTTTGAATATTTTTATGATTATGTAATGCCTTTATTTTCATGTACATCCAACAAACTTAATACATACAAATCTTTAACATTTTTTGTTTGAAATTATAATGTTGAATATTACGCCATCAAAAATCATTTCAGATTATTCGAAAATAATTTTGAATAACCGAGTGAATGTATAGCCCCACAGAATAAGTAGCGAGTATGAATATGTATGTATAAAAAAACGTAGGATGATACGCATTCGTACTCAATTATAATGTGATTCACCTTATAGTATATTTGAATCGACATATAATACTTAAATGTTAGAATCTCTGAGACTTAAAAACAAGCAACATAGTATATGTAATTATTAGAATTCCTACCCAATTCCCAAAATTCAAAATATTCTTGATGTGTATACATATGAATCTCTGAGACTTAAAAACAAGCAACATAGTATATGTAATTATTAGAATTCCTACCCAATTCCCAAAATTCAAAATATTCTTGATGTGTATACATATGATATATATACATATGTCCGCCTGACTGAACACTGAAATGAAATGTATGAACATATTAAATCACTGTGTATTGTGGATGTTTTGTTTAAGCTTTCATATTTTTACAAATAAATATTGAGTTTAATTTTATTTGTATATCTTAGGTTTTCTAATTGCTAGTTATTTTATTTTGGTCATTTAAATGCTAAGTTTCTAAGTTTCTAATTCTCGATCACTCAATGATTTTATTTGTATTTGTATATCTTTGGTTTTCTAAAACCGTTTGTAAAATAGGTTTTCTGATGATCAAGAACTCCAACAATAAATGTCATTGAATTTTTCATAACAATTGTACTAAAATATTAATTTTGTATTCCCGAATAACATTAACGATAACTTCTTAGGTGCTCGTGCATCCCTCTACATGTCAAAACAGTAACTATGCTGAAGATATGTATGGGGAGGCATAAGGATATCTATGGAAATATCAATTTAAAGCAAACAAAAAAATGTCCAAGATGCAATAATGCCATAATGGCTTTATTTCACTTCTACCATGGGAAATAAGATCATATGGTCTTATTTCCCAACTAGTTGAGCAATGGACCCATATGGCCTTATTTCACTGTACCACATTATATATTATAAATATTGAGTATTTCTTTTAAGCTATTAGATGATTTAACTTTTTAATTTGTGGATTCGAATATTTGTTATAGTTTGTGGTACAAAATCTTTCGCAATTCCAAAAATTAAATATTGAAAATATTTAATTATTATATATATTTGTTCATTTTGGCCAATGTAAATTATTTTATATTGTATTTAGCTGTGGTATAGTATACCTGCAAGTACAATTAATGTTACTCGTTTCTGTTGTTTTGTAATCAACAATACCTACCTCGGGATATGTGGGTTGTAAAACGTATGATTTTATAAAGTACAACAATTTAATTTTAAGATGTCGGACGTTTAATAAATAAATGTAGAACGTCAAAATAACCAGTTGTTGCTTATCTGTCATAATATGTTGTTATAATAAAAGCGAGTACTTTGAGTGGCAATTTTACATGTGTTTTGTTATTGTAACAAAAACAAACTTCGAGTAAAATTTCCACTCAAGTACTCACTTTAACTATAAAAACAGCACATTATTGCACAGCAATTTATTGCTTACAAAAATTTTAAATCGGTTGAACAGTATTTAAAAAATTGTTTTGATAACACTGTCAAACAGCAACAAGAGCGAAAAATGAAAAAGAAACATTACATTTAATTATAAGAAAATGACCAATAATTACTATTATTATTGGTGCAGGCCAATGTGTGTTTTTATAACAAATATAGTTCCGGCTATAAGCTGGCGGATAAAAAGAAAAATTATTTGATATAAAAAAACAATTGATTGAATATTTTGATTGTTTATGACCAAAACATATGACACGTTTTTAATGTTCTATAATCGCACTAAGTGTTACGTTAAGTCAACATTACTGTTACATTCCATCAACGGTCTGCTAACCCAGCCTTAACTCATACAACGCATAATAACCGAGATATATTCAGAAACTGGTTTTATATTATTTTTGACATCAAATATCTCGAAAACCGTTGGAGGTACACACAAATTATATGTTTCAAAAATGTAGGGATTATAATCTCTAAAAATGTTGTAATAACTCTTAACTCATACAGCACCTAATAACCGAGATATATTACAGAATTATATTTTCGGAACTTTCTTAAATTTCGAATCTCCTGTTATTTATAACCTATTTGTATTCATTTGTAGTGATAAATTATTCTTGCTTTCATGCATGTGTCCTTCCATAATCTGATTGTTGCATTTTCTATCCTTTTTTAACTCTTTTCCTTTCTTTTGTTGATGCTTACATTTTCTATCATTCCTCTTTATCATTTTTTTCTCCTGCTACAAAATCACTCACGATCACGATTGGACCTATTTATGTATTTGTTTATGATTTTTGCATAAATTGTTGTTATATGTACACACATACAGCACTTTTATATCATAATTACCTACTTGTATGTATAAGTTGATGTTGTTGCAGTTAATTTCCTTTTGCTCCTATTGTAATTATACCTGTGCATTTCTTGCATTATATCTTACACATAAAATTGTTCTTCCACAATTATTTTATATGCTGCTTATTTTTTTGTTTATTCTCCTGTTACAAATTTTACGAAAGGAAACATTTGAATGTACACTTTATTATGATCGATTTTATTCATAAAATTAATTAATGATCCTGTTATTTATGGTATTTGACTGTTGTTGTCACATTTTGTTGTTGCATTATATATCCTTTTTTAACCGCTTTAAATACAAAATTATTTTGTTCTTACTAATTTTTCTGGACTCCTATTACCACCAGCATGAATATATTTGAATTTGTATTAAAAACGCCAATCAATCAAAAAATTCAATAATAATATCCTCCGCTAGCTATCCTTTGTCCAGAATCTTATTTAATTTAATTTCACAATACATACAATTACATATCTCAAAAAATAGAACTTCTATTTTATTGCACTAAAATTCTTTATTAACACACATTTCAATACAATTTTTTATTTTGTACACCCAAATCAACTTCATAGTTTTTTCCACATTTTTCTACTCAATAACAATATGCGGCAAAACAAATCCATATATGCGGCGGAAATATTTTAAAAATAAACATTTTCGCTTTAAACATTTTAACTTTGCACAATTTCGTATTTTACATTTTTCAACTTCGTATGGCTTGGCAGTCTACTTTTAGCATCTTCCATATTTTCATTGTTAGAATTTTTCACTGCGCATATCGTTTGCAGTTTATGGTTTTTACGCTGCAATTTGTTTGCATGTATGATTTTTTGTAGTAATTTTTTTGTATATTATACACAAGCAATTTCATTTGTTTTTGCTAACCAAAAATATACATATATTTAGGCAGCAAAAGATTTAAAAATGAAAAATGTTCATTTTATCTTCTAGCTGCAACGTAAAATATTTTGTAAGGCAAAATATTTTTGGTAAAACTGCGACAAATGTTTCTACCATGAAGCTTGTGCATATGGAATTTGAAAATAGTATTTATTTTTTTAGTATGTATACAATGATTTAATATTTGTTGCAGTTTTCATGTAAAATTATGATTTTTTTTTTGCAATTTTTTGACTAATATAGTAGTAATTTTAAACTCTGGATATGGGCAGTGATGTTACTTATTGGAAAATCATTCAGTACTAGATGTATGTTATGTTCAATTTTATACTCAGTAGTCCTGGGAATTGACATTTGTGTATTTCTATGTTGTACTTTTGAATCTAATCTTGAATTTAAAATGAAATCAATGGAAACATTTTGCTATCCATTGGAATCGTATGTGCACTAATTTTAAATTCTTAATTTTATTATTTACTTCGTCCTTTTTCCTGAGAAAAATAGGACTATTTATCCTGAGAAAATTCGGACTAGGCTGTCACATCGTTTATGGCCATATTCATCAACACTTGGTTCAGACTGCGCCGTATACGCTCCACCTGTGGCGGTCACATGTCAGAAATCATATTTAAATATAAATTTCATAACATTTCCTTTACACTAAGGACGGTTTTGAAATACATATAAGGTTTATAAAACAAATTTCAATACACAATTTTAAATATTTTTATGATTATGTAATTCCTTTATTTTCATGTACAGCCAACATAATTAATAAATACAAAGATTTAACCTTTTTTTTAAATTATAATGTTGAATATTACGTCATCAAAAATCATGTCAGATTATTCCGAAATAATTTTGAATAACCGAGTGAATGTATATACCCACAGATTAAGTCGCGAGTATGACTATGTACGGTTAAAATAAAATAATCGTACATTGTGAAAATGGACGATACTTGTACATTTTAGCCAATGCAAATTATTTTGTATTGTCTTTAGTTGTGGGATAGTATACCTGCAAGTACAATTAATGTTACTCGTTTATGTTGTTTTGTAATCAACATCGGGATATGTGGGTTGTAAAACGTATGATTTAGTTTTTCAAGCCAAAATGTTTTTTTTAACTATTGTATTGTATTTACCTAACATATTCAAATACACATATCAAACTCGTTCAACAATGCTGTATTAACTCAAAATTTTAAAATGGGCAGTAGAGGGCAAAACTGTTTGTGATTACATTTTAAGAGACTTTGAAAATCAGAATACATCATATTAAGCAAATTACATTTGAAAATATATTTACATTGGTTTTCAATGTGGTTTTCGAGATGAAATAGTTAACTAGTTAAAGTGAATTTTTGAAAATTTTGAGTTAATACAGTATTGTTGAACGAGTGCGATATGTATAGTCAACATAAACTAAACTTTATAAAGTGTTTATTTAATGTTGTTTAAATACCATATAACAAATATACAATTTGTTGATTATCAATTGTGTTGGGGCACATCAAAATAGATAAGTAATCTTACTCAGTAAAAGGCCACTTTATATCGCTAATACATTAAAAATAAAACACAACAATATCGCTCCACATTAACATAAATATCTAGTTTTATCTAAAAGTGAATTACGTGTTTTAATATATTCATGGTACATCAGTGTAGATATGGGCAGTGATGTTACATATCATAATATATATTGTATTTATATATGCACTTACAAACCAAACAACAAATGTACACTTTTCCTTGTTGGTTTTCAGTAATTGTTGTTCAGTTGGTTCTGTACATTTTACAGTTAGGTACCTTAATATTTTTGAGTTTTATACGTTTTTTTATTATACCACTAAGAAAACACAAATTATTATTTTTTATGCCGTATTTTAGAAAATTTTTTATATTTCAATCTTTCATTACACTATTTTTCGTAAACAAATGTATGCATTTGTAACCGTTGTTTAAATGGTCCTCGTTAAACAAACCGACAGTTAGTTAATTTTCCGGTTAAAATGAAATAATCGTACATTGTGAAAATGGACGATACTTGTTCATTTTGGCCAATGTAAATTTTGTATTGTCTTTAGTTGTGGGATAGTATACCTGCAAGTACAATTAATGTTACTCGTTTCTGTTGTTTTGTAATCAACAATACCTACATCGGGATATGTGGGTTGTAAAACGTATGATTTAGTTTTTCAAGCCAAAATGTTTTTTTTAACTATTGTATTGTATTTACCTAAAATATTCAAATACACATATCAAACTCGTTCAACAATACTGTATTAACTCAAAATTTTAAAATGGGCGGTAGAGGGCAAAAACTGTTTGTGATTACATTTTAAGAGACTTTGAAAATCAGAATACATCATATTAAGCAAATTACATTTGAAAATATATTTACATTGGTTTTCTTTAATTTTTTGAAAAATAAATATAATTTTTGAGTTAATACCATTTTTCTGAAACTTGTCGATATTTGTTTGTATTATTTTATCAACAAAACAGTATAACAAAAAATACAACCAAATTTGAATAAACCAATTTGATTATTTTTAACTTGAATAAAGGCTCATTAAATTTTTAAATGTGTGTATTAACTAAAAATAATACCTTTTAGTTGATACAATGTAGTCAATAATTATCACGAAAATGGTCTCAAATGTGATTTTCGAGATGAAATAGTTAACTAGTGAATTTTTAAATTCAGTTTTAAAGTGAATTACTATAAATAACAATGGCACATAGTCATAAATCATAACTAATGTCGGAACTAGTAAAACAGAAACTAAAAAATAGTTTATAGATAGTTGTAGATCTTATTCACAATTCATAACTAGCTTAGTTACTGTATTGACATGTAGAGACAATAAAATGTCGATAATATTTTGATCGATATATACCGTAATTAATAAAAGAAAGCTATTAAAACTATTTTTGTTCTCTAAAAAGTACATACAAAATGTATAGTTATAGTTTGTATGTAAATCAATTAAAATAAGGGTATGTAGAATGAAAACACATCTAGATTATTTTCTTTCTATATATATGTATGAAAATGAAATCAATATGATGTTTTTTTTTAATGTATTAGTTAGTTGCCATTTAGTTACAAATTTACCCATTATTACGTGCTAACTATTTGTGCTGAAAGTAACCAATTGTGAATAACTTAAATATGTACTTAAAAAAGTTAACTCTTGGTGATCGTTTATGAATATGCGACAATAAGTATAAATCATTGACTACTGAACTGTAATTGAACAATCTGAATATATGTATGGGGAGGCATAAGGAGATGTATGAAAATATCAATTTAAAGCAAACAAAAAAATGTCTAAGATGCAATAATGCCATAGTGGCTTTATTTCACTTCTACCATGGGAAATTAGATCATATTTCCGAACTAGTTGAGCAATAGACCCATATGGCCTTATTTCACTGCACCACATTATATATTATAAATATCGAGTATTTCGTTTAAGCTATTAGATGATTTAATTATGATTTAACTTTTTTTTTGGATTCGAATATTTGTTATCGTTTGTGATACAAAATCTTTCGAAATTCCAAAAATTAAATATTGAAAATATTTAATTATTATATATACGGTCATTTTCACAATGTACGATTAAAAGTTAACGTGAACTTTAACCGCAAGTTAGGCTAATATGAATTTGACAATGTACGACACTATGTAACAACAAAGTTGCTATTAAATATAACCGAATAAATTTCGCCGGTTAGCATCTTAATTGTAAGAAATATAATAAAATAACATGGAAAAACATGTATATGTTTGTAATATTTATAATTTTTAAAAGTGTAATATACCTTACACTTACAAACAAACAAAAATGTAATTGTTGTTCAGTTGGTTCTGTAAATTTTACATTTAGGTACCTTAATATTTTTGAGTTGTATACGTTTTTTTATTATACCACTAAGAAAATACAATTTATTATTTTTTATGCCGTCTTTTATACATTTTTTTATAGTTCAATCATTCATTACACTATTTTTCGTAAACAAATGTATGCATTATTGCCATACTTTCTACTGAATGCTTTGGTTAAGTAATCAAATGATGGTGAAATGTAAATCGGTAACCGTTGGTTAAATGGTCCCCGTTAAACAAACTGACAGTTAATTTTCCGGTTAAAATGAAATAATCGTGCATTGTGAAAATGGACGATACTTGTACATTTTAGCCAATGCAAATTATTTTGTATTGTCTTTAGTTGTGGGATAGTATACCTGCAAGTACAATTAATGTTATTCGTTTCTGTTGTTTTGTAATCAACAATACCTACATCGGGATATGTGGGTTGTAAAACGTATGATTTAGTTTTTCAAGCCAAAATGTTTTTTTAACTATTGTATTGTATTTACCTAAAATATTCAAATACACATATCAAACTCGTTCAAAAATACTGTATTAACTCAAAATTTTAAAATGGGCAGTAGAGGGCAAAAACTGTTTGTGATTACATTTTAAGAGACTTTGAAAATCAGAATACATCATATTAAGCAAATTACTTTTGAAAATATATTTACATTGGTTTTCTTTAATTTTTTGAAAAATAAATATAATTTTTGAGTTAATACCATTTTTCTGAAACTTGTCGATATTTGTTTGTATTATTTTATCAACAAAACAGTATAACAAAAAATACAACCAAATTTGAATAAACCAATTTGATTATTTTTAACTTGAATAAAGGCTCATTAAATTTTTAAATGTGTGTATTAACTAAAAATAATACCTTTTAGTTGATACAATGTAGTCAATAATTATCACGAAAATGGTCTCAAATGTGGTTTTCGAGATGAAATAGTTAACTAGTGCATTTTTAAATTCAGTTTTAAAGTGAATTACTATAAATAACAATGGCACATAGTCATAAATCATAACTAATGTCGGAACTAGTAAAACAGAAACTAAAAAATAGTTTATAGATAGTTGTAGATCTTATTCACAATTCATAACTAGCTTAGTTACTGATTGACATGTAGAGACAATAAAATGTCGATAATATTTTGATCGATATATACCGTAATTAATAAAAGAAAGCTATTAAAAACTATTTTTGTTCTCTAAAAAGTACATACAAAATGTATAGTATAGTTTGTATGTAAATCAATTAAAATAAGGGTATGTAGAATGAAAATGAAAACATGAAATGAAATGAAATGAAAATATATTATTTTCTTTCTATATATATGTATGAAAATGAAATCAATCTGATGTTTTTTTTTAATGTATTAGTTAGTTGCCATTTAGTTACAAATTTACACATTATTACGTGCTAACTATTTGTGCTGAAAGTAACCAATTGTGAATAACTTAAATATGTACTTAAAAAAGTTAACACTTGGTGATCGTTTATGAATATGCGACAATAAGTATAAATCATTGACTACTGAACTGTAATTGAACAATCTGAATATATGTATGGGGAGGCATAAGGAGATGTATGAAAATATCAATTTAAAGCAAACAAAAAAATGTCTAAGATGCAATAATGCCATAGTGGCTTTATTTCACTTCTACCATGGGAAATTAGATCATATTTCCGAACTAGTTGAGCAATAGACCCATATGGCCTTATTTCACTGCACCACATTATATATTATAAATATCGAGTATTTCGTTAAGCTATTAGATAATTTAATTATGATTTAACTTTTTTTTTGGATTCGAATATTTGTTATCGTTTGTGATACAAAATCTTTCGAAATTCCAAAAATTAAATATTGAAAATATTTAATTATTATATATACGGTCATTTTCACAATGTACGATTAAAAGTTAACGTGAACTTTAACCGCAAGTTAGGCTAATATGAATTTGACAATGTACGACACTATGTAACAACAAAGTTGCTATTAAATATAACCGAATAAATTTCGCCGGTTAGCATCTTAATTGTAAGAAATATAATAAAATAACATGGAAAAACATTTATATGTTTGTAATATTTATAATTTTTAAAAGAGTCAACATAAACTAAACTTTATAAAGTGTTTATTTAATGTTGTTTAAATACCATATAACAAATATGCAATTTGTTGATTATCAATTGTGTTGTACATATCATAATATATATTTATTTATATTCAGAGAACCAATCTCTACCAAGAATTCCGTATGTACTTATTGGAAAATCATTCAGTAATATATGTGTGTTATGTTCAATTTTATCCTCAGTAGAGAATTTGAAAATCCGAATACATCATATTAAGCAAATTCCATTTGAAAATATATTTACATTGTTTTTCAAATGTGGTTTTCGGGATGAAATTGTTAACTAGTTAAAGTGAATTTTTGAAAATTTTGAGTTAATGCATTATTGTTGAACGAGTGCGATATGTATAGTCAACATAAACTAAACTTTATAAAGTGTTTATTTAATGTTGTTTAAATACCATATAACAAATATGCAATTTGTTGATTATCAATTGTGTTGGGTCACATCAAAATAGATAAGTAATCTTACTCAGTAAAAGGCCACTTTATATCGCTAATCCATTGAAAATAAAACACAAGTTAGAGCACTAGCTACCTAGGCCATCAGCTCTGGTTTATAAAACAAATTTCAATACATAATTTTAAATACAACTTTGAATATTTTTATGATTATGTAATGCCTTTATTTTCATGTACATCCAACAAACTTAATACATACAAATCTTTAACATTTTTTGTTTGAAATTATAATGTTGAATATTACGCCATCAAAAATCATTTCAGATTATTCGAAAATAATTTTGAATAACCGAGTGAATGTATAGCCCCACAGAATAAGTAGCGAGTATGAATATGTATGTATAAAAAAACGTAGGATGATACGCATTCGTACTCAATTATAATGTGATTCACCTTATAGTATATTTGAATCGACATATAATACTTAAATGTTAGAATCTCTGAGACTTAAAAACAAGCAACATAGTATATGTAATTATTAGAATTCCTACCCAATTCCCAAAATTCAAAATATTCTTGATGTGTATACATATGAATCTCTGAGACTTAAAAACAAGCAACATAGTATATGTAATTATTAGAATTCCTACCCAATTCCCAAAATTCAAAATATTCTTGATGTGTATACATATGATATATATACATATGTCCGCCTGACTGAACACTGAAATGAAATGTATGAACATATTAAATCACTGTGTATTGTGGATGTTTTGTTTAAGCTTTCATATTTTTACAAATAAATATTGAGTTTAATTTTATTTGTATATCTTAGGTTTTCTAATTGCTAGTTATTTTATTTTGGTCATTTAAATGCTAAGTTTCTAAGTTTCTAATTCTCGATCACTCAATGATTTTATTTGTATTTGTATATCTTTGGTTTTCTAAAACCGTTTGTAAAATAGGTTTTCTGATGATCAAGAACTCCAACAATAAATGTCATTGAATTTTTCATAACAATTGTACTAAAATATTAATTTTGTATTCCCGAATAACATTAACGATAACTTCTTAGGTGCTCGTGCATCCCTCTACATGTCAAAACAGTAACTATGCTGAAGATATGTATGGGGAGGCATAAGGATATCTATGGAAATATCAATTTAAAGCAAACAAAAAAATGTCCAAGATGCAATAATGCCATAATGGCTTTATTTCACTTCTACCATGGGAAATAAGATCATATGGTCTTATTTCCCAACTAGTTGAGCAATGGACCCATATGGCCTTATTTCACTGTACCACATTATATATTATAAATATTGAGTATTTCTTTTAAGCTATTAGATGATTTAACTTTTTAATTTGTGGATTCGAATATTTGTTATAGTTTGTGGTACAAAATCTTTCGCAATTCCAAAAATTAAATATTGAAAATATTTAATTATTATATATATTTGTTCATTTTGGCCAATGTAAATTATTTTATATTGTATTTAGCTGTGGTATAGTATACCTGCAAGTACAATTAATGTTACTCGTTTCTGTTGTTTTGTAATCAACAATACCTACCTCGGGATATGTGGGTTGTAAAACGTATGATTTTATAAAGTACAACAATTTAATTTTAAGATGTCGGACGTTTAATAAATAAATGTAGAACGTCAAAATAACCAGTTGTTGCTTATCTGTCATAATATGTTGTTATAATAAAAGCGAGTACTTTGAGTGGCAATTTTACATGTGTTTTGTTATTGTAACAAAAACAAACTTCGAGTAAAATTTCCACTCAAGTACTCACTTTAACTATAAAAACAGCACATTATTGCACAGCAATTTATTGCTTACAAAAATTTTAAATCGGTTGAACAGTATTTAAAAAATTGTTTTGATAACACTGTCAAACAGCAACAAGAGCGAAAAATGAAAAAGAAACATTACATTTAATTATAAGAAAATGACCAATAATTACTATTATTATTGGTGCAGGCCAATGTGTGTTTTTATAACAAATATAGTTCCGGCTATAAGCTGGCGGATAAAAAGAAAAATTATTTGATATAAAAAAACAATTGATTGAATATTTTGATTGTTTATGACCAAAACATATGACACGTTTTTAATGTTCTATAATCGCACTAAGTGTTACGTTAAGTCAACATTACTGTTACATTCCATCAACGGTCTGCTAACCCAGCCTTAACTCATACAACGCATAATAACCGAGATATATTCAGAAACTGGTTTTATATTATTTTTGACATCAAATATCTCGAAAACCGTTGGAGGTACACACAAATTATATGTTTCAAAAATGTAGGGATTATAATCTCTAAAAATGTTGTAATAACTCTTAACTCATACAGCACCTAATAACCGAGATATATTACAGAATTATATTTTCGGAACTTTCTTAAATTTCGAATCTCCTGTTATTTATAACCTATTTGTATTCATTTGTAGTGATAAATTATTCTTGCTTTCATGCATGTGTCCTTCCATAATCTGATTGTTGCATTTTCTATCCTTTTTTAACTCTTTTCCTTTCTTTTGTTGATGCTTACATTTTCTATCATTCCTCTTTATCATTTTTTTCTCCTGCTACAAAATCACTCACGATCACGATTGGACCTATTTATGTATTTGTTTATGATTTTTGCATAAATTGTTGTTATATGTACACACATACAGCACTTTTATATCATAATTACCTACTTGTATGTATAAGTTGATGTTGTTGCAGTTAATTTCCTTTTGCTCCTATTGTAATTATACCTGTGCATTTCTTGCATTATATCTTACACATAAAATTGTTCTTCCACAATTATTTTATATGCTGCTTATTTTTTTGTTTATTCTCCTGTTACAAATTTTACGAAAGGAAACATTTGAATGTACACTTTATTATGATCGATTTTATTCATAAAATTAATTAATGATCCTGTTATTTATGGTATTTGACTGTTGTTGTCACATTTTGTTGTTGCATTATATATCCTTTTTTAACCGCTTTAAATACAAAATTATTTTGTTCTTACTAATTTTTCTGGACTCCTATTACCACCAGCATGAATATATTTGAATTTGTATTAAAAACGCCAATCAATCAAAAAATTCAATAATAATATCCTCCGCTAGCTATCCTTTGTCCAGAATCTTATTTAATTTAATTTCACAATACATACAATTACATATCTCAAAAAATAGAACTTCTATTTTATTGCACTAAAATTCTTTATTAACACACATTTCAATACAATTTTTTATTTTGTACACCCAAATCAACTTCATAGTTTTTTCCACATTTTTCTACTCAATAACAATATGCGGCAAAACAAATCCATATATGCGGCGGAAATATTTTAAAAATAAACATTTTCGCTTTAAACATTTTAACTTTGCACAATTTCGTATTTTACATTTTTCAACTTCGTATGGCTTGGCAGTCTACTTTTAGCATCTTCCATATTTTCATTGTTAGAATTTTTCACTGCGCATATCGTTTGCAGTTTATGGTTTTTACGCTGCAATTTGTTTGCATGTATGATTTTTTGTAGTAATTTTTTTGTATATTATACACAAGCAATTTCATTTGTTTTTGCTAACCAAAAATATACATATATTTAGGCAGCAAAAGATTTAAAAATGAAAAATGTTCATTTTATCTTCTAGCTGCAACGTAAAATATTTTGTAAGGCAAAATATTTTTGGTAAAACTGCGACAAATGTTTCTACCATGAAGCTTGTGCATATGGAATTTGAAAATAGTATTTATTTTTTTAGTATGTATACAATGATTTAATATTTGTTGCAGTTTTCATGTAAAATTATGATTTTTTTTTTGCAATTTTTTGACTAATATAGTAGTAATTTTAAACTCTGGATATGGGCAGTGATGTTACTTATTGGAAAATCATTCAGTACTAGATGTATGTTATGTTCAATTTTATACTCAGTAGTCCTGGGAATTGACATTTGTGTATTTCTATGTTGTACTTTTGAATCTAATCTTGAATTTAAAATGAAATCAATGGAAACATTTTGCTATCCATTGGAATCGTATGTGCACTAATTTTAAATTCTTAATTTTATTATTTACTTCGTCCTTTTTCCTGAGAAAAATAGGACTATTTATCCTGAGAAAATTCGGACTAGGCTGTCACATCGTTTATGGCCATATTCATCAACACTTGGTTCAGACTGCGCCGTATACGCTCCACCTGTGGCGGTCACATGTCAGAAATCATATTTAAATATAAATTTCATAACATTTCCTTTACACTAAGGACGGTTTTGAAATACATATAAGGTTTATAAAACAAATTTCAATACACAATTTTAAATATTTTTATGATTATGTAATTCCTTTATTTTCATGTACAGCCAACATAATTAATAAATACAAAGATTTAACCTTTTTTTTAAATTATAATGTTGAATATTACGTCATCAAAAATCATGTCAGATTATTCCGAAATAATTTTGAATAACCGAGTGAATGTATATACCCACAGATTAAGTCGCGAGTATGACTATGTACGGTTAAAATAAAATAATCGTACATTGTGAAAATGGTCGATACATTTTAGCCAATGCAAATTATTTTGTATTGTCTTTAGTTGTGGGATAGTATACCTGCAAGTACAATTAATGTTACTCGTTTATGTTGTTTTGTAATCAACATCGGGATATGTGGGTTGTAAAACGTATGATTTAGTTTTTCAAGCCAAAATGTTTTTTTTAACTATTGTATTGTATTTACCTAACATATTCAAATACACATATCAAACTCGTTCAACAATGCTGTATTAACTCAAAATTTTAAAATGGGCAGTAGAGGGCAAAACTGTTTGTGATTACATTTTAAGAGACTTTGAAAATCAGAATACATCATATTAAGCAAATTACATTTGAAAATATATTTACATTGGTTTTCAATGTGGTTTTCGAGATGAAATAGTTAACTAGTTAAAGTGAATTTTTGAAAATTTTGAGTTAATACAGTATTGTTGAACGAGTGCGATATGTATAGTCAACATAAACTAAACTTTATAAAGTGTTTATTTAATGTTGTTTAAATACCATATAACAAATATACAATTTGTTGATTATCAATTGTGTTGGGGCACATCAAAATAGATAAGTAATCTTACTCAGTAAAAGGCCACTTTATATCGCTAATACATTAAAAATAAAACACAACAATATCGCTCCACATTAACATAAATATCTAGTTTTATCTAAAAGTGAATTACGTGTTTTAATATATTCATGGTACATCAGTGTAGATATGGGCAGTGATGTTACATATCATAATATATATTGTATTTATATATGCACTTACAAACCAAACAACAAATGTACACTTTTCCTTGTTGGTTTTCAGTAATTGTTGTTCAGTTGGTTCTGTACATTTTACAGTTAGGTACCTTAATATTTTTGAGTTTTATACGTTTTTTTATTATACCACTAAGAAAACACAAATTATTATTTTTTATGCCGTATTTTAGAAAATTTTTTATATTTCAATCTTTCATTACACTATTTTTCGTAAACAAATGTATGCATTATTGCCATACTTTCTACTGAATGCTTTGGTTAAGTAATCAAATGATGGTGAAACGTAAATCGGTAACCGTTGGTTAAATGGTCCCCGTTAAACAAACCGACAGTTAGTTAATTTTCCGGTTAAAATGAAATAATCGTACATTGTGAAAATGGACGATACTTGTACATTTTGGCCAATGTAAATTTTGTATTGTCTTTAGTTGTGGGATAGTATACCTGCAAGTACAATTAATGTTACTCGTTTATGTTGTTTGTAATCAACAATACCTACATCGGGATATGTGGGTTGTAAAACGTATGATTTAGTTTTTTAAGCCAAAATGTTTTTTTAAACTATTGTATATAATTATATTTACCTAAAATATTCAAATAAACATATCGAACTCGTTCAACGATAATGTATTAACTAAACATTTTAAAATGTGCAGTAAGGACAAAAACTGCAACCAAATTTGATAAATGCTCAATTCAATTTTTAAATGTTTGTATTAACTAAAAATAATACCTTTTAGTTGATACAATGTAGTCAATAATGATCGAGAACATGGTCTCAACTGTGGTTTTCGAGATGAAATAGTTAACTAGTTAAAGTGAATTTTTGAAAATTTTGATTTAATACATTATTTATGGTTTAGGTGTATATGTACTATAAATAACAATGGCACATAGTTATAAATCATAACTAATGTCGGAACTAGTAAAACAGAAACTAAAAAATAGTTTATAGATAGTTGTAGATCTTATTCACAATTCATAACTAGCTTAGTTACTGCATTTACATGTATAGAAAATAAAATGTCGATAATATTTTGATCTATATATACCGTAATTAATACAATGTTTATAAAGCTATTAAAAAACTAGTTTTGTTCTCTAAAAATTACATACAAAATGTATAGTTATAGTTTGTATGTAAATCAATTAAAATAAGGGTATGTATAATGAAATTTTTCAATAGTTGTTGACAAAAAAACACATCTATTATTTTCTTTTTGTATATATGTATTAAAATTAAATCAATCAGCTGTATTAATTAGTTGTCATTTAGTTACAAATTTATCCATTATTACGTGTTAACTATTTGTGCTGAAAGTAACCAATTGTGAATAACTTAAATATGTACTTAAAAAAGTTAACACTTGGTGATCGTTTATGAATATGCGACAATAAGTATAAATCATTGACTATTGAACAATCTGAAGATATGTATGGGGAGGCATAAGGATATGTATGAAAATATCAATTTAAAGCAAACAAAAAAATGTCTAAGATGCAACAATGCCATAATGGCTTGCTTATTTCACTTCTACCATGGGAAATTAGATCATATTTCCGAACTAGTTGAGCAATAGACCCATATGGCCTTATTTCACTGCACCACATTATATATTATAAATATCGAGTATTTCTTTTAAGCTATTAGATGATTCGAATATTTGTTATCGTTTGTGGTACAAAATCTTTCGAAATTCCAAAAATTAAATATTGAAAATATTTAATTATTATATATACGGTCATTTTCACAATGTACGATTAAAAGTTAACGTGAACTTTAACCGCAAGTTAGGTTAATATGAATTTGACAATGTACGACACTATGTAACAGCAAAGTTGCTGTTAAATATAACTGAATAAATTTCACCGGTTAGCATCTTAATTGTAAGAAATACAATAAAATAATATAAAAAAACATTTATATTTTTGTAATATTTATAATTTTTAAAAGTGTAAAGGGAAGAAAAGTAAATTTTGAACGGGGTGATCCAATATACCTTACACTTACAAACAAAAAAATGTTCATTTTCCTTGCTGGTTATCAGTAATTGTTGTTCAGTTGGTTCTGTAAATTTTACATTTAGGTACCTTAATATTTTTGAGTTGTATACGTTTTTTTATTATACCTCTAAGAAAACACAAATCATTATTTTTATGCCGTCTTTTATACATTTTTTTATATTTCAATCTTTCATTACACTATTTTTCGTAAACAAATGTATGCATTATTGCAATACTTTCTACTGAATGCTTTGGTTAAGTAATCAAATGATGGTGAAATGTAAATCGGTAACCGTTGGTTAAATGGTCCCCGTTAAACAAACTGACAGTTAATTTTCCGGTTAAAATGAAATAATCATGCATTGTGAAAATGGACGATACTTGTACATTTTAGCCAATGCAAATTATTTTGTATTGTCTTTAGTTGTGGGATAGTATACCTGCAAGTACAATTAATGTTACTCGTTTCTGTTGTTTTGTAATCAACAATACCTACATCGGGATATGTGGGTTGTAAAACGTATGATTTAGTTTTTCAAGCCAAAATGTTTTTTTAACTATTGTATTGTATTTACCTAAAATATTCAAATACACATATCAAACTCGTTCAACAATACTGTATTAACTCAAAATTTTAAAATGGGCGGTAGAGGGCAAAAACTGTTTGTGATTACATTTTAAGAGACTTTGAAAATCAGAATACATCATATTAAGCAAATTACATTTGAAAATATATTTACATTGGTTTTCTTTAATTTTTTGAAAAATAAATATAATTTTTGAGTTAATACCATTTTTCTGAAACTTGTCGATATTTGTTTGTATTATTTTATCAACAAAACAGTATAACAAAAAATACAACCAAATTTGAATAAACCAATTTGATTATTTTTAACTTGAATAAAGGCTCATTAAATTTTTAAATGTGTGTATTAACTAAAAATAATACCTTTTAGTTGATACAATGTAGTCAATAATTATCACGAAAATGGTCTCAAATGTGGTTTTCGAGATGAAATAGTTAACTAGTGAATTTTTAAATTCAGTTTTAAAGTGAATTACTATAAATAACAATGGCACATAGTCATAAATCATAACTAATGTCGGAACTAGTAAAACAGAAACTAAAAAAAATAGTTTATAGATAGTTGTAGATCTTATTCACAATTCATAACTAGCTTAGTTACTGCATTGACATGTAGAGACAATAAAATGTCGATAATATTTTGATCGATATATACCGTAATTAATAAAAGAAAGCTATTAAAAACTATTTTTGTTCTCTAAAAAGTACATACAAAATGTATAGTTATAGTTTGTATGTAAATCAATTAAAATAAGGGTATGTAGAATGAAAATGAAAACACATCTAGATTATTTTCTTTCTATATATATGTATGAAAATGAAATCAATATGATGTTTTTTTTAATGTATTAGTTAGTTGCCATTTAGTTACAAATTTACCCATTATTACGTGCTAACTATTTGTGCTGAAAGTAACCAATTGTGAATAACTTAAATATGTACTTAAAAAAGTTAACACTTGGTGATCGTTTATGAATATGCGACAATAAGTATAAATCATTGACTACTGAACTGTAATTGAACAATATGAAGATATGTATGGGGAGGCATAAGGAGATGTATGAAAATATCAATTTAAAGCAAACAAAAAATTGTCTAAGATGCAACAATGCCATAATGGCTTGCTTATTTCACTTCTACCATGGGAAATTAGATCATATTTCCGAACTAGTTGAGCAATAGACCCATATGTCCTTATTTCACTACACCACATTATATATTATAAATATCGAGTATTTCGTTTAAGCTATTAGATGATTTAATTATGATTTAACTTTTTTTTTGGATTCGAATATTTGTTATCGTTTGTGATACAAAATCTTTCGAAATTCCAAAAATTAAATATTGAAAATATTTAATTATTATATATACGGTCATTTTCACAATGTACGATTAAAAGTTAACGTGAACTTTAACCGCAAGTTAGGCTAATATGAATTTGACAATGTACGACACTATGTAACAACAAAGTTGCTATTAAATATAACCGAATAAATTTCGCAGGTTAGCATCTTAATTGTAAGAAATATAATAAAATAACATGGAAAAACATTTATATGTTTGTAATATTTATAATTTTTAAAAGTGTAATATACCTTACACTTACAAACAAACAAAAATGTAATTGTTGTTCAGTTGGTTCTGTAAATTTTACATTTAGGTACCTTAATATTTTTGAGTTGTATACGTTTTTTTATTATACCACTAAGAAAATACAATTTATTATTTTTTATGCCGTCTTTTATACATTTTTTTATAGTTCAATCATTCATTACACTATTTTTCGTAAACAAATGTATGCATTATTGCCATACTTTCTACTGAATGCTTTGGTTAAGTAATCAAATGATGGTGAAATGTAAATCGGTAACCGTTGGTTAAATGGTTCCCGTTAAACAAACTGACAGTTAATTTTCCGGTTAAAATGAAATAATCGTGTATTGTGAAAATGGACGACACTTGTACATTTTAGCCAATGCAAATTATTTTGTATTGTCTTTAGTTGTGGGATAGTATACCTGCAAGTACAATTAATGTTACTCGTTTCTGTTGTTTTGTAATCAACAATACCTACATCGGGATATGTGGGTTGTAAAACGTATGATTTAGTTTTTCAAGCCAAAATGTTTTTTTTAACTATTGTATTGTATTTACCTAAAATATTCAAATACACATATCAAACTCGTTCAACAATACTGTATTAACTCAAAATTTTAAAATGGGCGGTAGAGGGCAAAAACTGTTTGTGATTACATTTTAAGAGACTTTGAAAATCAGAATACATCATATTAAGCAAATTACATTTGAAAATATATTTACATTGGTTTTCTTTAATTTTTTGAAAAATAAATATAATTTTTGAGTTAATACCATTTTTCTGAAACTTGTCGATATTTGTTTGTATTATTTTATCAACAAAACAGTATAACAAAAAATACAACCAAATTTGAATAAACCAATTTGATTATTTTTAACTTGAATAAAGGCTCATTAAATTTTTAAATGTGTGTATTAACTAAAAATAATACATTTTAGTTGATACAATGTAGTCAATAATTATCACGAAAATGGTCTCAAATGTGGTTTTCGAGATGAAATAGTTAACTAGTGAATTTTTAAATTCAGTTTTAAAGTGAATTACTATAAATAACAATGGCACATAGTCATAAATCATAACTAATGTCGGAACTAGTAAAACAGAAACTAAAAACTAGTTTATAGATAGTTGTAGATCTTATTCACAATTCATAACTAGCTTAGTTACTGCATTGACATGTAGAGACAATAAAATGTCGATAATATTTTGATCGATATATACCGTAATTAATAAAAGAAAGCTATTAAAAACTATTTTTGTTCTCTAAAAAGTACATACAAAATGTATAGTTATAGTTTGTATGTAAATCAATTAAAATAAGGGTATGTAGAATGAAAATGAAAACACATCTAGATTATTTTCTTTCTATATATATGTATGAAAATGAAATCAATATGATGTTTTTTTTAATGTATTAGTTAGTTGCCATTTAGTTACAAATTTACCCATTATTACGTGCTAACTATTTGTGCTGAAAGTAACCAATTGTGAATAACTTAAATATGTACTTAAAAAAGTTAACACTTGGTGATCGTTTATGAATATGCGACAATAAGTATAAATCATTGACTACTGAACTGTAATTGAACAATCTGAATATATGTATGGGGAGGCATAAGGAGATGTATGAAAATATCAATTTAAAGCAAACAAAAAAATGTCTAAGATGCAATAATGCCATAGTGGATTTATTTCACTTCTACCATGGGAAATTAGATCATATTTCCGAACTAGTTGAGCAATAGACCCATATGGCCTTATTTCACTGCACCACATTATATATTATAAATATCGAGTATTTCGTTTAAGCTATTAGATGATTTAATTATGATTTAACTTTTTTTTTGGATTCGAATATTTGTTATCGTTTGTGATACAAAATCTTTCGAAATTCCAAAAATTAAATATTGAAAATATTTAATTATTATATATACGGTCATTTTCACAATGTACGATTAAAAGTTAACGTGAACTTTAACCGCAAGTTAGGCTAATATGAATTTGACAATGTACGACACTATGTAACAACAAAGTTGCTATTAAATATAACCGAATAAATTTCGCCGGTTAGCATCTTAATTGTAAGACATATAATAAAATAACATGGAAAAACATTTATATGTTTGTAATATTTATAATTTTTAAAAGTGTAATATACCTTAAACTTACAAACAAACAAAAATGTAATTGTTGTTCAGTTGGTTCTGTAAATTTTACATTTAGGTACCTTAATATTTTTGAGTTGTATACGTTTTTTTATTATACCACTAAGAAAATACAATTTATTATTTTTTATGCCGTCTTTTATACATTTTTTTATAGTTCAATCATTCATTACACTATTTTTCGTAAACAAATGTATGCATTATTGCCATACTTTCTACTGAATGCTTTGGTTAAGTAATCAAATGATGGTGAAATGTAAATCGGTAACCGTTGGTTAAATGGTCCCCGTTAAACAAACTGACAGTTAATTTTCCGGTTAAAATGAAATAATCGTGCATTGTGAAAATGGACGATACTTGTACCTTTTTAGCCAATGCAAATTATTTTGTATTGTCTTTAGTTGTGGGATAGTATACCTGCAAGTACAATTAATGTTACTCGTTTCTGTTGTTTTGTAATCAACAATACCTACATCGGGATATGTGGGTTGTAAAACGTATGATTTAGTTTTTCAAGCCAAAATGTTTTTTTTAACTATTGTATTGTATTTACCTAAAATATTCAAATACACATATCAAACTCGTTCAACAATACTGTATTAACTCAAAATTTTAAAATGGGCGGTAGAGGGCAAAAACTGTTTGTGATTACATTTTAAGAGACTTTGAAAATCAGAATACATCATATTAAGCAAATTACATTTGAAAATATATTTACATTGGTTTTCTTTAATTTTTTGAAAAATAAATATAATTTTTGAGTTAATACCATTTTTCTGAAACTTGTCGATATTTGTTTGTATTATTTTATCAACAAAACAGTATAACAAAAAATACAACCAAATTTGAATAAACCAATTTGATTATTTTTAACTTGAATAAAGGCTCATTAAATTTTTAAATGTGTGTATTAACTAAAAATAATACCTTTTAGTTGATACAATGTAGTCAATAATTATCACGAAAATGGTCTCAAATGTGATTTTCGAGATGAAATAGTTAACTAGTGAATTTTTAAATTCAGTTTTAAAGTGAATTACTATAAATAACAATGGCACATAGTCATAAATCATAACTAATGTCGGAACTAGTAAAACAGAAACTAAAAAATAGTTTATAGATAGTTGTAGATCTTATTCACAATTCATAACTAGCTTAGTTACTGTATTGACATGTAGAGACAATAAAATGTCGATAATATTTTGATCGATATATACCGTAATTAATAAAAGAAAGCTATTAAAAACTATTTTTGTTCTCTAAAAAGTACATACAAAATGTATAGTTATAGTTTGTATGTAAATCAATTAAAATAAGGGTATGTAGAATGAAAACACATCTAGATTATTTTCTTTCTATATATATGTATGAAAATGAAATCAATATGATGTTTTTTTTTAATGTATTAGTTAGTTGCCATTTAGTTACAAATTTACCCATTATTACGTGCTAACTATTTGTGCTGAAAGTAACCAATTGTGAATAACTTAAATATGTACTTAAAAAAGTTAACTCTTGGTGATCGTTTATGAATATGCGACAATAAGTATAAATCATTGACTACTGAACTGTAATTGAACAATCTGAATATATGTATGGGGAGGCATAAGGAGATGTATGAAAATATCAATTTAAAGCAAACAAAAAAATGTCTAAGATGCAATAATGCCATAGTGGCTTTATTTCACTTCTACCATGGGAAATTAGATCATATTTCCGAACTAGTTGAGCAATAGACCCATATGGCCTTATTTCACTGCACCACATTATATATTATAAATATCGAGTATTTCGTTTAAGCTATTAGATGATTTAATTATGATTTAACTTTTTTTTTGGATTCGAATATTTGTTATCGTTTGTGATACAAAATCTTTCGAAATTCCAAAAATTAAATATTGAAAATATTTAATTATTATATATACGGTCATTTTCACAATGTACGATTAAAAGTTAACGTGAACTTTAACCGCAAGTTAGGCTAATATGAATTTGACAATGTACGACACTATGTAACAACAAAGTTGCTATTAAATATAACCGAATAAATTTCGCCGGTTAGCATCTTAATTGTAAGAAATATAATAAAATAACATGGAAAAACATGTATATGTTTGTAATATTTATAATTTTTAAAAGTGTAATATACCTTACACTTACAAACAAACAAAAATGTAATTGTTGTTCAGTTGGTTCTGTAAATTTTACATTTAGGTACCTTAATATTTTTGAGTTGTATACGTTTTTTTATTATACCACTAAGAAAATACAATTTATTATTTTTTATGCCGTCTTTTATACATTTTTTTTATAGTTCAATCATTCATTACACTATTTTTCGTAAACAAATGTATGCATTATTGCCATACTTTCTACTGAATGCTTTGGTTAAGTAATCAAATGATGGTGAAATGTAAATCGGTAACCGTTGGTTAAATGGTCCCCGTTAAACAAACTGACAGTTAATTTTCCGGTTAAAATGAAATAATCGTGCATTGTGAAAATGGACGATACTTGTACATTTTAGCCAATGCAAATTATTTTGTATTGTCTTTAGTTGTGGGATAGTATACCTGCAAGTACAATTAATGTTATTCGTTTCTGTTGTTTTGTAATCAACAATACCTACATCGGGATATGTGGGTTGTAAAACGTATGATTTAGTTTTTCAAGCCAAAATGTTTTTTTAACTATTGTATTGTATTTACCTAAAATATTCAAATACACATATCAAACTCGTTCAAAAATACTGTATTAACTCAAAATTTTAAAATGGGCAGTAGAGGGCAAAAACTGTTTGTGATTACATTTTAAGAGACTTTGAAAATCAGAATACATCATATTAAGCAAATTACTTTTGAAAATATATTTACATTGGTTTTCTTTAATTTTTTGAAAAATAAATATAATTTTTGAGTTAATACCATTTTTCTGAAACTTGTCGATATTTGTTTGTATTATTTTATCAACAAAACAGTATAACAAAAAATACAACCAAATTTGAATAAACCAATTTGATTATTTTTAACTTGAATAAAGGCTCATTAAATTTTTAAATGTGTGTATTAACTAAAAATAATACCTTTTAGTTGATACAATGTAGTCAATAATTATCACGAAAATGGTCTCAAATGTGGTTTTCGAGATGAAATAGTTAACTAGTGCATTTTTAAATTCAGTTTTAAAGTGAATTACTATAAATAACAATGGCACATAGTCATAAATCATAACTAATGTCGGAACTAGTAAAACAGAAACTAAAAAATAGTTTATAGATAGTTGTAGATCTTATTCACAATTCATAACTAGCTTAGTTACTGATTGACATGTAGAGACAATAAAATGTCGATAATATTTTGATCGATATATACCGTAATTAATAAAAGAAAGCTATTAAAAACTATTTTTGTTCTCTAAAAAGTACATACAAAATGTATAGTATAGTTTGTATGTAAATCAATTAAAATAAGGGTATGTAGAATGAAAATGAAAACATGAAATGAAATGAAATGAAAATATATTATTTTCTTTCTATATATATGTATGAAAATGAAATCAATCTGATGTTTTTTTTTAATGTATTAGTTAGTTGCCATTTAGTTACAAATTTACACATTATTACGTGCTAACTATTTGTGCTGAAAGTAACCAATTGTGAATAACTTAAATATGTACTTAAAAAAGTTAACACTTGGTGATCGTTTATGAATATGCGACAATAAGTATAAATCATTGACTACTGAACTGTAATTGAACAATCTGAATATATGTATGGGGAGGCATAAGGAGATGTATGAAAATATCAATTTAAAGCAAACAAAAAAATGTCTAAGATGCAATAATGCCATAGTGGCTTTATTTCACTTCTACCATGGGAAATTAGATCATATTTCCGAACTAGTTGAGCAATAGACCCATATGGCCTTATTTCACTGCACCACATTATATATTATAAATATCGAGTATTTCGTTAAGCTATTAGATAATTTAATTATGATTTAACTTTTTTTTTGGATTCGAATATTTGTTATCGTTTGTGATACAAAATCTTTCGAAATTCCAAAAATTAAATATTGAAAATATTTAATTATTATATATACGGTCATTTTCACAATGTACGATTAAAAGTTAACGTGAACTTTAACCGCAAGTTAGGCTAATATGAATTTGACAATGTACGACACTATGTAACAACAAAGTTGCTATTAAATATAACCGAATAAATTTCGCCGGTTAGCATCTTAATTGTAAGAAATATAATAAAATAACATGGAAAAACATTTATATGTTTGTAATATTTATAATTTTTAAAAGTGTAATATACCTTACACTTACAAACAAACAAAAATGTAATTGTTGTTCAGTTGGTTCTGTAAATTTTACATTTAGGTACCTTAATATTTTTGAGTTGTATACGTTTTTTTATTATAGCACTAAGAAAATACAATTTATTATTTTTTATGTCGTCTTTTAGACATTTTTTTATAGTTCAATCATTCATTACACTATTTTTCGTAAACAAATGTATGCATTATTGCCATACATTCTACTGAATGCTTTGGTTAAGTAATCAAATGATGGTGAAATGTAAATCGGTAACCGTTGGTTAAATGGTCCCCGTTAAACAAACTGACAGTTAATTTTCCGGTTAAAATGAAATAATCGTGCATTGTGAAAATGGACGATACTTGTACATTTTATCCAATGCAAATTATTTTGTATTGTCTTTAGTTGTGGGATATTATACCTGCAAGTACAATTAATGTTACTCGTTTCTGTTGTTTTGTAATCAACAATACCTACATCGGGATATGTGGGTTGTAAAACGTATGATTTAGTTTTTCAAGCCAAAATGTTTTTTTAACTATTGTATTGTATTTACCTAAAATATTCAAATACACATATCAAACTCGTTCAACAATACTGTATTAACTCAAAATTTTAAAATGGGCAGTAGAGGGCAAAAACTGTTTGTGATTACATTTTAAGAGACTTTGAAAATCAGAATACATCATATTAAGCAAATTACTTTTGAAAATATATTTACATTGGTTTTCTTTAATTTTTTGAAAAATAAATATAATTTTTGAGTTAATACCATTTTTCTGAAACTTGTCGATATTTGTTTGTATTATTTTATCAACAAAACAGTATAACAAAAAATACAACCAAATTTAAATAAACCAATTTGATTATTTTTAACTTGAATAAAGGCTCATTAAATTTTTAAATGTGTGTATTAACTAAAAATAATACCTTTTAGTTGATACAATGTAGTCAATAATTATCACGAAAATGGTCTCAAATGTGGTTTTCGAGATGAAATAGTTAACTAGTTAAAGTGAATTTTTTTGAAAATTTTGAGTTAATACAGTTTTGTTGAACGTGTGCGATATGTATAGTCAACATAAACTAAACTTTATAAAGTGTTTATTTAATGTTGTTTAAATACCATATAACAAATATGCAATTTGTTGATTATCAATTGTGTTGTACAACATATCATAATATATATTTATTTATATTCAGAGAACCAATCTCTACCAAGAATTCCGTATGTACTTATTGGAAAATCATTCAGTACTATATGTGTGTTATGTTCAATTTTATCCTCAGTAGAGAATTTGAAAATCCGAATACATCATATTAAGCAAATTCCATTTGAAAATATATTTACATTGTTTTTCAATGTGGTTTTCGAGATGAAATAGTTAACTAGTTAAAGTGAATTGTTGAAAATTTTGAGTTAATGCATTATTGTTGAACGAGTGCGATATGTATAGTCAACATAAACTAAACTTTATAAAGTGTTTATTTAATGTTGTTTAAATACCATATTGTGTTGGGTCACATCAAAATAGATAAGTAATATTACTCAGTAAAAGGCCACTTTATATCGCTAATCCATTGAAAATAAAACACAAGTTAGAGCACTAGCTACCTAGGCCATCAGCTCTGGTTTATAAAACAAATTTCAATACACAATTTTAAATACAACTTTGAATATTTTTATGATTATGTAATGCCTTTATGTTCATGTACATCCAACAAACTTAATACATACAAAGCTTTAAGATTTTTGTTTGAAATTATAATGTTGAATATTACGCCATCAAAAATCATTTCAGATTATTCGAAAATAATTTTGAATAACCGAGTGAATGTATATCCCCACAGAATAAGTAGCGAGTATGAATATGTATGTATAAAAAAACGTAGGATGATACGCATTCGTACTCAATTATAATGTGATTCACCTTATAGTATATTTGAATCGACATATAATACTTAAATGTTAGAGCTTGAGAATCTCTGATACTTAAAAACAAGCAACATAGTATAGTAATTATTAGAATTCCTACCCAATTCCCAAAATTCAAAATATTCTTGATGTGTATACATATGATATATATACATATGTCCGCCTGACTGAACACTGAAATGAAATGTATGAACATATTAAATCACTGTGTATTGTGGATGTTTTGTTTAAGCTTTCATATTTTTACAAATAAATATTGAGTTTAATTTTATTTGTATATCTTAGGTTTTCTAATTGCTAGTTATTTTATTTTGGTCATTTAAATGCTAAGTTTCTAAGTTTCTAATTCTCGATCACTCAATGATTTTATTTGTATTTGTATATCTTTGGTTTTCTAAAACCGTTTGTAAAATAGGTTTTCTGATGATCAAGAACTCCAACAATAAATGTCAGTGAATTTTTCATAACAATTGTACTAAAATATTAATTTTGTATTCCCGAATAACATTAACGATAACTTCTTAGGTGCTCGTACATCCCTCTACATGTCAAAACAGTAACTATGCTGAAGATATGTATGGGGAGGCATAAGGAGATCTATGGAAATATCAATTTAAAGCAAACAAAAAAATGTCCAAGATGCAATAATGCCATAATGGCTTTATTTCACTTCTACCATGGGAAATAAGATCATATGGTCTTATTTCCCAACTAGTTGAGCAATGGACCCATATGGCCTTATTTCACTGCATCACATTATATATTATAAATATTGAGTATTTCTTTTAAGCTATTAGATGATTTAACTTTTTAATTTGTGGATTCGAATATTTGTTATCGTTTGTGGTACAAAATCTTTCGCAATTCCAAAAATTAAATATTGAAAATATTTAATTATTATATATATTTGTTCATTTTGGCCAATGTAAATTATTTTATATTGTATTTAGCTGTGGTATAGTATACCTGCAAGTACAATTAATGTTACTCGTTTCTGTTGTTTTGTAATCAACAATACCTACCTCGGGATATGTGGGTTGTAAAACGTATTATTTTATAAAGTACAACAATTTAATTTTAAGATGTCGGACGTTTAATAAATAAATGTAGAACGTCAAAATAACCAGTTGTTGCATATCTGTCATAATATGTTGTTATAATAAAAGCGAGTACTTTGAGTGGCAATTTTACATGTGTTTTGTTATGTAACAAAAACAAACTTCGTGTAAAATTTCCACTCAAGTACTCACTTTAACTATAAAAACAGCACATTATTGCACAGCAATTTATTGCTTACAAAAATTTTAAATCGTTTGAACAGTATTTAAAAAATTGTGTTGATAACACTGTCAAACAGCAACAAGAGCGAAAAATGAAAAAGAAACATTACATTTAATTATAAGAAAATGACCAATAATTACTATTATTATTGGTGCAGGCCAATGTGTGTTTTTATAACAAATATAGTTCCGGCTATAAGCTGGCGGATAAGAAGAAAAATTATTTGATGTAAAAAAACAATTGATTGAATATTTTGATTGTTTATGCCCAAAACATATGACACGTTTTTAATGTTCTATAATCGCACTAAGTGTTACGTTAAGTCAACATTACTGTTACATTCCATCAACGGTCTGCTAACCCAGCCTTAACTCATACAACGCATAATAACCGAGATATATTCAGAAACTGGTTTTATATTATTTTTGACATCAAATATCTCGAAAACCGTTGGAGGTACACACAAATTATATGTTTCAAAAATGTAGGGTTATAATCTATAAAAATGTTGTAATAACTCTTAACTCATACAGCACCTAATAACCGAGATATATTACAGAATTATATTTTCAGGAACTTTCTTAAATTTCGAATCTCCTGTTATTTATAACCTATTTGTATTCATTTGTAGTGATAAATTATTCTTGCTTTCATGCATGTGTCCTTCCATAATCTGGTTGTTGCATTTTCTATCCTTTTTTAACTCTTTTCCTTTCTTTTGTTGATGCTTACATTTTCTATCATTCCTCTTTATCCTTTTTTTCTCCTGCTACAAAATCACTCACGATCACGATTGGACCTATTTATGTATTTGTTTATGATTTTTGCATAAATTGTTGTTGTATGTACACACATACAGCAATTTTATATCATAATTACCTACTTGTATGTATAAGTTGATGTTGTTGCAGTTAATTTCCTTTTGCTCCTATTGTAATTATACCTGTGCATTTCTTGCATTATATCTTACACATAAAATTGTTCTTCCACAATTATTTTATATGCTGCTTATTTTTTTGTTTGTTCTCCTGTTACAAATTTTACGAAAGGAAACATTTGAATGTACACTTTATTATGATCGATTTTATTCATAAAATTAATTAATGATCCTGTTATTTATGGTATTTGACTGTTGTTGTCACATTTTGTTGTTGCATTATATATCCTTTTTAACCGCTTTAAATACAAAATTATTTTGTTCTTACTAATTTTTCTGGACTCATATTACCACCAGCATGAACATATTTGAATTTGTATTAAAAACGCCAATCAATCAAAAAATTCAATAATAATATCCTCCGCTAGCTATCCTTTGTCCAGAATCTTATTTAATTTAATTTATCTTTCACAATACATACAATTACATATCTCAAAAAATAGAACTTCTATTTTATTGCACTAAAATTCTTAATTAACCCTTTCGCTACATTGTATCCATATGGATACATTTTAGATTTTTGCACATAACTTCGACAATTATGAATATTTTTAAAAAATAGTCTTTGAGTCTATTTTTGGAATATATTTAAAGATGTTTACAATTTATTTTATTGAATTATCGCTATTCGTGTTCGATTTATAGCAATTTGAAAATGTGTGAAAATTGATTTTTGAATCCAACATTTTTTTTTTAAAAAGTGGCTTCGATTTTTTGCATATAAAATTTGTAAAAACTATAATTTTGTAATAAAAATTATTTAGAATGCTTAGAAACATATAAGGGAAATATAAAAATAAAAAATATTTAAAAAAAAATCATTGGGGGCTTCAGGATAAGCTTCCAGGACTAAAAATTTAATTTGGTATAACGGATAAACCAGGACACGTAGGACCTTAATATTAATATCAGTCAATATTGATATCAATACCAACCAAATGATAAACTTAAAACATCTATTAACACCTCCAGTTAAAACGTGTAGCGAAAGGGTTAACACACATTTCAATACAATTTTTTATTTTGTACACCCAAATCAACTTCATAGTTTTTTCCACATTTTTCTACTCAATAACAATATGCGGCAAAACAAATCCATATATGCGGCGGAAATATTTTAAAAATAAACAATTTTCGCTTTAAACATTTTAACTTTGCACAATTTCGTATTTTACATTTTTCAACTTCGTATGGCTTGGCAGTCTACTTTTAGCATCTTCCATATTTTCATTGTTAGAATTTTTCACTGCGCATATCGTTTGCAGTTTATGGTTTTACGCTGCAATTTGTTTGCATGTATGATTTTTTGTAGTAATTTTTTTGTATATTATACACAAGCAATTTCATTTGTTTTTGCTAACCAAAAATATACATATATTTAGGCAGCAAAAGATTTAAAAATGAAAAATTTTCATTTTGTCTTCTAGCTGCAACGTAAAATATTTTGTAAGGCAAAATATTTTTGGTAAAACTGCGACAAATGTTTCTACCATGAAGCTTGTGCATATGGAATTTGAAAATAGTATTTATTTTTTTAGTATGTATACAATGATTTAATATTTGTTGCAGTTTTCATGTAAAATTATGATTTTTTTTTGCAATTTTTTGACTAATATAGTAGTAATTTTAAACTCTGGATATGGGCAGTGATGTTACTTATTGGAAAATCATTCAGTACTAGATGTATGTTATGTTCAATTTTATCCTCAGTAGTCCTGGGAATTGACATTTGTGTATTTCTATGTTGTACTTTTGAATCTAATCTTGAATTTAAAATGAAATCAATGGAAACATTTTGCTATCCATTGGAATCGTATGTGCACTAATTTTAAATTCTTAATTTTATTATTTACTTCGTCCTTTTTCCTCAGAAAAATATGACTATTTATCATGAGAAAATTCGGACTAGGCTGTCACATCGTTTATGGCCATGTTCATCAACACTTGGTTCAGGCTGCGCCGTACACGCGCCACCTGTGGCGGTCACATGTCAGAAATCATATTTAAATATAAATTTCATAACATTTCCTTTATACTAAGGACGGTTTTGAAATACATATAAGGTTTATAAAACAAATTTCAATACACACTTTTAAATACAACTTTGAATATTTTTATGATTATGTAATGCCTTTATTTTCATGTACAGTCAACATAATTAATAAATACAAAGATTTAACCTTTTTTTTAAATTATAATGTTGAATATTACGTCATCAAAAATCATGTCAGATTATTCCGAAATAATTTTGAATAACCGAGTGAATGTATATACCCACAGATTAAGTCGCGAGTATGACTATGTACGGTTAAAATAAAATAATCGTACATTGTGAAAATGGACGATACTTGTACATTTTAGCCAATGCAAATTATTTTGTATTGTCTTTAGTTGTGGGATAGTATACCTGCAAGTACAATTAATGTTACTCGTTTATGTTGTTTTGTAATCAACAATACCTACATCGGGATATGTGGGTTGTAAAACGTATGATTTAGTTTTTCAAGCCAAAATGTTTTTTTTAACTATTGTATTGTATTTACCTAACATATTCAAATACACATATCAAACTCGTTCAACAATACTGTATTAACTCAAAATTTTAAAATGGGCAGTAGAGGGCAAAACTGTTTGTGATTACATTTTAAGAGACTTTGAAAATCAGAATACATCATATTAAGCAAATTACATTTGAAAATATATTTACATTGGTTTTCTTTAATTTTTTGAAAAATAAATATAATTTTTGAGTTAATACCATTTTTCTGAAACTTGTCGATATTTGTTTGTATTTGTTTGTATCAACAAAACAGTATAACAAAAAATACAACCAAATTTGAATAAACCAATTTGATTATTTTTAACTTGAATAAAGGCTCATTAAATTTTTAAATGTGTGTATTAACTAAAAATAATACCTTTTAGTTGATACAATGTAGTCAATAATTATCACGAAAATGGTCTCAAATGTGGTTTTCGAGATGAAATAGTTAACTAGTTAAAGTGAATTTTTGAAAATTTTGAGTTAATACAGTATTGTTGAACGTGTGCGATATGTATAGTCAACATAAACTAAACTTTATAAATTGTTTATTTAATGTTGTTTAAATACCATATAACAAATATGCAATTTGTTGATTATCAATTGTGTTGTACATATCATAATATATATTATATTTATATTCAGAGAACCAATCTCTACCAAGAATTCCGTATGCACTTATTGGAAAATCATTCAGTACTAGATGTGTGTTATGTTCAAGTTTATCCTCAGAAGAGAATTTGAAAATCCGAGTACATCATATTAAGCAAATTCCATTTGAAAATATATTTACATTGTTTTTCAAATGTGGTTTTCGAGATGAAATAGTTAACTAGTTAAAGTGAATTTTTTAAAATTTTGAGTTAATACAGTATTGTTGAACGAGTGCGATATGTATAGTCAACATAAACTAAACTTTATAAAGTGTTTATTTAATGTTGTTTAAATACCATATAACAAATATGCAATTTGTTGATTATCAATTGTGTTGTACATATCATAATATATATTATATTTATATTCAGAGAACCAATCTCTACCAAGAATTCCGTATGCACTTATTGGAAAATCATTCAGTACTAGATGTGTGTTATGTTCAAGTTTATCCTCAGAAGAGAATTTGAAAATCCGAGTACATCATATTAAGCAAATTCCATTTGAAAATATATTTACATTGTTTTTCAAATGTGGTTTTCGAGATGAAATAGTTAACTAGTTAAAGTGAATTTTTTAAAATTTTGAGTTAATACAGTATTGTTGAACGAGTGCGATATGTATAGTCAACATAAACTAAACTTTATAAAGTGTTTATTTAATGTTGTTTAAATACCATATAACAAATATACAATTTGTTGATTATCAATTGTGTTGGGGCACATCAAAATAGATAAGTAATCTTACTCAGTAAAAGATCACTTTATATCGCTAATACATTAAAAATAAAACACAACAATATCGCTCCACATTAACATAAATATCTAGTTTTATCTAAAAGTGAATTACGTGTTTTAATATATTCATGGTACATCAGTGTATATATGGGCAGTGATGTTACATATCATCTATATATATAAACATGGATGTTTGTATGTGGGTATGTATGTATGTATGTATGTATGTTCCGAATGAACTCAAAAACGGCTGGACCGATTTTGATGAAATTTTCAGGGAATCTTCAGAATTCCCTAGCGGGTAACACTGTAAAGTCAGATTTTTGATTTTCGGTCTGTGGGCGGAGGGGTGTGGCAAAATCAAATTTTTACATTATACCACTATTGCCATCTATATATATAAAAAACGGCTGGACCGATTTTGATGAAATTTTCAGGGAATCTTCAGAATATCCCAGCGGGTAACAGTGTAAAGTCAGATTTTTGATATTCGGTCTGTGGGCGGGGGGGTGTGTAAAAATCTAATTTTTACATTATACCGCTAATGCCCTATCTTCTATATATATAAAAATGGATGTTTGTATGTGGGTATGTATGTATGTATGTATGTTCCGAATGAACTCAAAAACGGCTGGACCGATTTTGATGAAATGTTCAGGGAATCTTCAGAATTCCCTAGCGGGTAACACTGTAAAGTCAGATTTTTGATTTTCGGTCTGTGGGCGGAGGGGTGTGGCAAAATCAAATTTTTACATTATACCACTATTGCCATCTATATATATAAAAAACGGCTGGACCGATTTTGATGAAATTTTCAGGGAATCTTCAGAATATCCCAGCGGGTAACAGTGTAAAGTCAGATTTTTGATATTCGGTCTGTGGGCGGAGGGGTGTGTAAAAATCTAATTTTTATATTATACCGCTAATGCCCTATATTTCATAAAAATGGATGTGTGTATATATGTTCCGTATGGACTCAAAAATGGCTGGACCTATTGTTGGTTTTCAGTAATTGTTGTTCAGTTGGTTCTGTACATTTTACAGTTAGGTACCTTAATATTTTTGAGTTTTATACGTTTTTTTATTATACCACTAAGAAAACACAAATTATTATTTTTTATGCCGTATTTTAGACATTTTTTTATATTTCAATCTTTCATTACACTATTTTTCGTAAACAAATGTATGCATTATTGCCATACTTTCTACTGAATGCTTTGGTTAAGTAATCAAATGATGGTGAAACGTAAATCGGTAACCGTTGTTTAAATGGTCCCCGTTAAACAAACCGACAGTTAGTTAATTTTCCGGTTAAAATGAAATAATCGTACATTGTGAAAATGGACGATACTTGTACATTTTGGCCAATGTAAATTTTGTATTGTCTTTAGTTGTGGGATAGTATACCTGCAAGTACAATTAATGTTAATCGTTTATGTTGTTTTGTAATCAACAATATCTACATCGGAATATGTTGGTTGTAAAACGTATGATTTAGTTTTTCAAGCCAAAATGTTTTTTTAAACTAGTGTATACATTATATTTACCTAAAATATTCAAATAAACATATCGAACTCGTTCAACAATAATGTATTAACTCGAAATTTTAAAATGTGTAGTAAGGACAAAAACTGCAACCAAATTTGAATAAACCAATTTGATTATTTTTAACTTGAATAAACAATTTTTAAATGTTTGTATTAACTAAAAATAATACCTTTTAGTTGATACAATGTAGTCAATAATGATCACGAAAATGGTCTCAAATGTGGTTTTCGAGATGAAATAGTTAACTAGTTAAAGTGAATTTTTGAAAATTTTGATTTAATACAGTATTTATGGTTTAGGTGTATATGTACTATAAATAACAATGGCACATAGTCATAAATCATAACTAATGTCGGAACTAGTAAAACAGAAACTAAAAAATAGTTTATATATAGTTGTAGATCTATTCACAATTCATAACTAGCTTAGTTACTGCATTTACATGTATAGAAAATAAAATGTCGATAATATTTTGATCGATATATACCGTAATTAATAAAAGGTTTATAAAGCTATTAAAAAACTATTTTTGTTCTCTAAAAATTACATACAAAATGTATAGTTATAGTTTGTATGTACATCAATTAAAATAAGGGTATGTATAATGCAATTTTTCAATAGTTGTTGACAAAAAAACACATCTATTATTTTCTTTTTGTATATATGTATTAAAATTAAATCAATCAGCTGTATTAGTTAGTTGTCATTTAGTTACAAATTTACCCATTATTACGTGCTAACTATTTGTGCTGAAAGTAACCAATTGTGAATAACTTAAATATGTACTTAAAAAAGTTAACACTTGGTGATCGTTTATGAATATGCGACAATAAGTATAAATCATTGACTACTGAACTGTAATTGAACAATCTGAAGATATGTATGGGGAGGCATAAGGAGATGTATGAAAATATCAATTTAAAGCAAACAAAAAAATGTCTAAGATGCAATAATGCCATATTGGCTTTATTTCACTTCTACCATGGGAAATTAGATCATATTTCCGAACTAGTTGAGCAATAGACCCATGTGGCCTTATTTCACTGCACCACATTATATATTATAAATATCGAGTATTTCGTTTAAGCTATTAGATGATTTAACTTTTTTTTTGGATTCGAATATTTGTTATCGTTTGTGGTACAAAATCTTTCGAAATTCCAAAAATTAAATATTGAAAATATTTAATTATTATATATACGGTCATTTTCACAATGTACGATTAAAAGTTAACGTGAACTTTAACCGCAAGTTAGGCTAATATGAATTTGACAATGTACGACACTATGTAACAACAAAGTTGCTTTAAATATAACCGAATAAATTTCGCCGGTTAGCATCTTAATTGTAAGAAATATAATAAAATAACATGGAAAAACATTTATATTTTTGTAATATTTATAATTTTTAAAAGTGTAAAGCGAAGAAAAGTAAATTTTGAACGGGGTGATCCATATACCTTACACTTACAAACAAACAAAAATGTAATTGTTGTTCAGTTGGTTCTGTAAATTTTACATTTAGGTACCTTAATATTTTTGAGTTGTATTCGTTTTTTTTATTATACCACTAAGAAAACACAATTTATTATTTTTTATGCCGTCTTTTAGACATTTTTTTATTATTTTTCGTAAACAAATGTATGCATTATTGCCATACTTTCTACTGAATGCTTTGGTTAAGTAACCAAATGATGGTGAAATGTAAATCGGTAACCGTTGGTTAAATGGTCCCCGTTAAACAAACTGAGAGTTAATTTTCCGGTTAAAATGAAATAATCGTGCATTGTGAAAATGGACGATACTTGTACATTTTAGCCATTGCAAATTACAAAATGCAAGTACAATTAATGTTACTCGTTTCTGTTGTTTTGTAATCAACAATACCTACATCGGGATATGTGGGTTGTAAAACGTATGATTTAGTTTTTCAAGCCAAAATGTTTTTTTTAACTATTGTATTGTATTTACCTAAAATATTCAAATACACATATCAAACTCGTTCAACAATACTGTATTAACTCAAAATTTTAAAATGGGCAGTAGAGGGCAAAAACTGTTTGTGATTACATTTTAAGAGACTTTGAAAATCAGAATACATCATATTAAGCAAATTACATTTGAAAATATATTTACATTGTTTTTCAAATGTGGTTTTCGACATGAAATTGTTAACTAGTTAAAGTGAATTTTTGAAAATTTTGAGTTAATGCATTATTGTTGAACGAGTGCGATATGTATAGTCAACATAAACTAAACTTTATAAAGTGTTTATTTAATGTTGTTTAAATACCATATTATTTAAACAACATGCAATTCTTATGAGAAGCAGACGTATTTGTGTATGATAAATACACAAGCTTATGATAATCCACTAACAACACCTAGTGAGAGTTTTAATGTATGTATTTAACACTGAAAATACCGTGATGGAAGATAATGGAACATCAAGTGGTGCTATACCTAAGGTTGGAAATAAGATAAGTAAAACTAAATCTCCAGTTCAAACAGGTATGCTTAGATATATAAGAATTAATAAGCGAAATTTAAGTCCCCAGAAAAGTCTGCCTTCTGAGAAGAAGCAAAAAATTACTGATAACCCCTTGAAAAGTAACCGTTTTGCTCTCTTGAGTGAGGAAGATTCTAATCGTCAAAAAAATGATGATAAATCCATCCGTAAACAGTTAAAACCACCACCAATATTCCTTCGTGAAACTAGCTCTAATAGCTTAGTGAAATCATTTATTGAACTCATTGGAAAAAATAATTTTCATATTGTTCCAATAAGAAAAGGAGGTGTGCAAGAGACAAAAATAGTTGTATACACTGAGGATTGTTATAGAAAAATTTCTCAACACCTAAATGGCAGTAAGAAAAACTTTTATACATATCAACTTAAGAGTTGCAAGGGCTTGATAGTGGTCATAAAAGGTATAGAGTCCAGTGTAGATACAAACGAAATCAAGGATGCCCTGGAAGAATTGGGCTATCAGACAAAGAATGTAGTCAATATCTTTAATAGAGACAAGGTTCCTCAGCCAATGTTTAGGGTTGAGTTAGAGCCTGATGATAGGAAATTAAAAAATAATGAAACTCACCCTATATACACTCTAAGATATTTGTTGAATCGTAGAGTAAATATAGAGGAACCTCTTAAGCGTAATCGTCCAGTTCAGTGTAGTAATTGTCAGGAATTTGGACATACACGTAATTATTGTACCCTACGCACAGTATGTGTTGCATGCGGAGGCCTGCACTCTTCGTCACAATGTGATATAGTTGAGAATGGTCTCAGTAGGAAATGTGGTAACTGCGGTGGAGATCATTCCGCTAATTATCGCGGATGCCCGGTCTACAAGGAGTTACTAAAAAGATTAAGAGAGAGGCAAAAGCTGTTGAGAGGTGAAATAGTTGAATCAACACCTACAAATTCGGTATCTACATCTAGACCACTAAGCTCTGGAGTAGATTTTTCAAATGATAAAATAAATGCGGCTCATCCAGTATCACAGGAAAATGGCCAGGGAGCTACAATTAATGCTGGAGCCAGCTCATACGCCAGTATTTTAAAAACGGGTTATCAAAAGCCAAAAGTCCCCCAAAATATGGGAGGGTTGGAAAACCTTATGCAAACACTTACTGAGAATATTTCCTCTCTTAATCAAAATATGACTAACTTCATGTCATCCATGCAAAACACAATACAAGAGCTTCTGAGAGCACAGAACCAAATGATTCAAATTCTATTAACAAGAAAATGAATTTTTTGAAGATATGTTTCTGGAATGCAAATGGTTTAAACCAGCACAAATCGGAAATTTCCCATTTTATGTTAAATAAAAGCATCGATGTGATGTTAATTTCGGAGACACATCTTACAAATAGATATAACTTTAATATATCAGGATACTCATTTTATTACACAAACCATCCGGATGGTAAGGCACATGGCGGTACCGGTATCATAATTAGAAACCGATTGAGACACTATGCCCTAGAAGCGTTTTCAAAGGATTATATGCAAGCAACATCTATTCGCCTTGAATACCCAGCTGGAGACCTAACTCTGAGCTCTATATATTGCCCACCACGTTTTTCGATGACCAAGGAAAAATTTGAAGAATTCTTTATAACACTAGGAGATCGGTTTCTGGCATGTGGAGACTACAATGCCAAACATACATATTGGGGTTCGCGATTGGTAAATCCCAGAGGTAGACAGCTGTATAAAGCTCTAGTTGATCGCAAAAATTGATTAGATTTTGTGTCTCCTGGACACCCAACTTATTGGCCAACTGATCCTAGAAAAATTCCTGATCTAATAGACTTCGCCATATGCAGAAATATTATTCGGAATGCAATATCCACAGAAATATCCTATGATCTATCTTCTGACCACTCTCCTGTAATTATTAATTATTGTGAGAGACCCAACACCCCAAGATTTCCTAAGGACTCTTTGTATTTTAAGACAAATTGGCTAAAATATAGGAAATATATCAGCAGTCATATCCACACAAATCCTAATTTACAGTGTGAGGAAGACATAGATAGGACCGTTAATGACTTCACGTCATTGATTGTTTAGGCTCTGGAACACTCTAGGTGCCAGATCCCTCCAAAAACTAATACGCCTATTTCAAGTTCGGATATTGAAAGACTTCTTCTCGAAAAGAGAAGACTCAGAAGAGAATGGCAACATAATAGATCACCTGCTGCAAAGCAGAGGCTGTCCGCAGCAGTACGAAAACTGAAAAGAGCCCTTCATTTAGAGGAGGATCGCATAAACGAAAAATATATTAAAAGTTTGACGAGTACAAAATACACAAATTTCTCTCTTTGGAAGGCAACGAGGAACATTAAGCCACCGGTAGAGGCACAAAGCGCTTTAAGAAAAGCTGACGGAACCTGGGCAGGAAGTGCTATAGAAAAAGCCTCAGTATTTGCTGAACATTTAAGTGAAGTATTTCAACCCAACTCCACGGCAAATGAGTCTGAACTAGAAGAACTGACAGCTTCAACAATGGCTAATGCAGCCCAATTCGATATTAGTCCTGAGGATGTTAATAGAGTAATTAAAAATAAATTAGACTTGAAAAAATCACCGGGATATGATTTAATAACGCCATCAATGATTAAGAACCTACCAAATGTGGCAATAATTGTGCTATCTATATTGTTTAATGCGATCTTGAAACTAGGAATTTATCCAAAAAATTGGAAAATTTCTCAAATAATAATGATACCTAAACCGGGTAAAGATTTAACCCTGCCATCTTCTTATAGACCTATTAGCCTACTCCCTTGTTTGTCGAAGTTATTCGAAAAAATATTCCAGGAAAAGATAATACCTTTTTTGAATGATGGAAACATTATCCCAGTACACCAATTTGGTTTCCGTGAACATCATGGCACCATTGAACAGGTCAATCATTTAACTGGAGAGATTCGAAAATCGTTTGAATTAAAGAAATATTGTTCTGCCATCTTTTTAGACGTTGCTCAGGCTTTTGACAAGGTATGGCATAAGGGTCTAATACATAAAATCAAATGTTTACTACCACTATGTACTCATAAATTGCTGGAGTCTTATTTATCGAATAGACTTTTCAGAGTTAAGTACAATGATTATGTGACGAGAGAATGCAAGATTGGAGCTGGCGTTCCACAGGGAAGTGTACTAGGACCTACGCTATATTTGATTTACACCTCCGACCTCCCTACGTGCGATAAACTAACAATTTCAACATTTGCTGATGATACCGCCATTATTAGCTCAGACGAAAACCCACTCATGGCATCTAGTCAACTACAGAATTACCTCGTACGTGTGGAGTCATGGTTGAAAAAATGGCGAATAAAGGTAAATGAGCTGAAAAGTAAACATGTTACGTTCGCTCTAAGGAGAGGAAATTGCCCACCTGTCACACTCAACAACGTTAATATACCGCAGTCTGATTATGTCACCTACCTTGGTATTCATCTAGATAGACGGCTTACTTGGCGCCGACACATAGAAACCAAGAGACTTCACATGAAGTTAAAAGCCTCTAGCTTTCATTGGTTAATCAGTGACCAATCAAAATTAAGCCTTGAATATAAAGTCATCCTGTATAAGACCGTTTTAAAACCAATTTGGACATATGGAATTCAATTATGGGGAATGGCTAGCAACACCAGTATTGATCTTATACAGAGGGCCCAATCTAAAATTCTTAGGACCATGACGGGAGCACCATGGTACATAAGAAATGAAAACATCCACAGAGACTTAGAAGTGACATTGGTAAAGGAAGAGTTCGAGAAAGTCCGTGAGAAATATATTGTGAAGCTGCGAAACCATCCCAATACGCTGGCAAGACAACTTGTGCAGACCCAAACCCGATCCAGGCTCCGTAGAGCAGATCTACCACCCCGCTAAGATGAGTGACAGTTTACCATAATGGCTCTCTTGCTGAAGAGCAAATAGTTTTAATTTTAGTTATAAGATTTGAATACTTATTGTAAGGTCAAAATAGACAGATTCAATAAATCAATAAAACGTTAAAAAAAAAAAAAAAAAAATACCATATAACAAATATGCAATTTGTTGATTATCAATTGTGTTGGGGCACATCAAAATAGATAAGTAATCTTACTCAGTAAAAGGCCACTTTATATCGCTAATCCATTGAAAATAAAACACAACAATATCGCTCCACATTAACATAAATATCTAGTTTTATCTAAAAGTGAATTACGTGTTTAATATATTCATGGTACATCAGTGTAGATATGGGCAGTTATGTTACGTATCATAATATATATTGTATTTATATTTAGAGAATAAATCTCTACCTATAATTCCGTCTGTACTTATTGGAAAATCATTCAGTACTAGATGTATGTTATGTTCAATTTTATTCTCAGTAGTCCTGGGAATTGACAGTTGTGTATTTCTATGTTGTACTTTTGAATCTAATCTTGAATTGAAAATTAAATCAATGGAAACATTTTGCTTACCATTGGAATCGGACTATTTTTCCTGAGAAAATTCGGACTAGGCTGTCACATCGTGTATGGCCATGTTCATCAACACTTGGTTCAGACTGCGCCTATACGCTCCACTTGTGGCGGTCACATGTCAGAAATCACATTTAAATATTAATTTCATAACAGTTCATTTACACTAAAGACGGTTTTGAAATACATATAAGGTTTATTTATTTATTTATTTAAAAACTTAATAATAATTAATTACTATAAAGTTAGAGTTAGAGCACTAGCTACCTAGGCCATCAGCTCTGGTTTATAAAACAAATTTCAATACACAATTTTAAATACAACTTTGAATATTTTTATGATTATGTAATGCCTTTATTTTCATGTACATCCAACAAACTTAATACATACAAATCTTTAACATTTTTGTTTGAAATTATAATGTTGAATATTACGCCATCAAAAATCATTTCAGATTATTCGAAAATAATTTTGAATAACCGAGTGAATGTATATCCCCACAGAATAAGTAGCGAGTATGAATATGTATGTATAAAAAACGTAGGATGATACGCATTCGTACTCAATTATAATGTGATTCACCTTATAGTATATTTGAATCGACATATAATACTTAAATGTTAGAGCTTGAGAATCTCTGAGACTTAAAAACAAGCAACATAGTATAGTAATTATTAGAATTCCTACCCAATTCCCAAAATTCAAAATATTCTTGATGTGTATACATATGATATATATACATATGTCCGCCTGACTGAACACTGAAATGAAATGTATGAACATATTAAATCACTGTGTATTGTGGATGTTTTGTTTAAGCTTTCATATTTTTACAAATAAATATTGAGTTTAATTTTATTTGTATATCTTAGGTTTTCTAATTGCTAGTTATTTTATTTTGGTCATTTAAATTCTAAGTTTCTAAGTTTCTAATTCTCGATCACTCAATGATTTTATTTGTATTTGTATATCTTTGGTTTTCTAAAACCTTTTGTGAAAAAGGTTTTCTGATGATCTGAACTAAGCAACCCTAAGCAACAAGTGAAATGCGCTTAAGAACTCCAACAATAAATGTCAGTGAATTTTTCATAACAATTGTACTAAAATATTAATTTTGTATTCCCGAATAACATTAACGATAACTTCTTAGGTGCTCGTGCATCCCTCTACATGTCAAAGCAGTAACTATGCTGAAGATATGTATGGGGAGGCATAAGGAGATCTATGGAAATATCAATTTAAAGCAAACAAAAAAATGTCCAAGATGCAATAATGCCATAATGGCTTTATTTCACTTCTACCATGGGAAATAAGATCATATGGTCTTATTTCCCAACTAGTTGAGCAATAGACCCATATGGCCTTATTTCACTGCACCACATTATATATTATAAATATTGAGTATTTCTTTTACGCTATTAGATGATTTAACTTTTTAATTTGTGGATTCGAATATTTGTTATCGTTTGTGGTACAAAATCTTTCGCAATTCCAAAAATTAAATATTGGAAATATTTAATTATTATATATACTTGTTCATTTTGGCAAATGTAAATTATTTTGTATTGTATTTAGTTGTGGTATAGTATACCTGCAAGTACAATTAATGTTACTCGTTTCTGTTGTTTTGTAATCAACAATACCTACCTCGGGATATGTGGGTTGTAAAACGTATGATTTTATAAAGTACAACAATTTAATTTTAAGATGTCGGACGTTTAATAAATAAATGTAGAACGTCAAAATAACCAGTTGTTGCATATCTGTCATAATATGTTGTTATAATAAAATCGAGTACTTTGAGTGGCAATTTTACATGTGTTTTGTTATTGTAACAAAAACAAACTTCGAGTAAAATTTCCACTCAAGTACTCACTTTAACTATAAAAACAGCACATTATTGCACAGCAATTTATTGCTTACAAAAATTTTAAATCGTTTGAACAGTATTTAAAAAATTGTGTTGATAACACTGTCAAACAGCAACAAGACCGAAAAATGAAAAAGAAACATTAAATTTAATTATAAGAAAATGACCAATAATTACTATTATTATTGGTGCAGGCCAATGTGTGTTTTTATAACAAATATAGTTCCGGCTATAAGCTGGCGGATAAAAAGAAAAATTATTTGATGTAAAAAAACAATTGATTGAATATTTTGATTGTTTATGACCAAAACATATGACACGTTTTTAATGTTATATAATCGCACTAAAGTGTTACGTTAAGTCAACATTACTGTTACATTCCATCAACGGTCTGCTAACCCAGCCTTAACTCATACAACGCATAATAACCGAGATATATTCAGAAACTGGTTTTATATTATTTTTGACACCAAATATATCGAAAACCGTTGGAGGTACACAAAAATTATATGTTTCAAAAATTTAGGGATTATAATCTCTAAAAATGTTGTAATAACTCTTAACTCATACAACACCTAATAACCGAGATATATTACAGAATTATATTTTCAGGAACTTTCTTAAATTTCGTATCTCCTGGTATTTATAACCTATTTGTATTCATTTGTAGTGATAAATTATTCTTGCTTTCATGCATGTGTCCTTCCATAATCTGGTTGTTGCATTTTCTATCCTTTTTTAACTCTTTTCCTTTCTTTTGTTGATGCTTACATTTTCTATCATTCCTCTTTATCCTTTTTTTCTCCTGCTACAAAATCACTCACGATCACGATTGAACCTATTTATGTATTTGTTTATGATTTTTGCATAAATTGTTGTTGTATGTACACACGTACAGCAATTTTATATCATAATTACCTACTTGTATGTATAAGTTGATGTTGTTGCAGTTAATTTCCTTTTGCTCCTATTGTAATTATACCTGTGCATTTCTTGCATTATATCTTACACATCAAATTGTTCTTCCACAATTATTTTCTATGCTGCTTATTTTTTTGTTTGTTCTCCTGTTACAAATTTTACGAAAGGAAACATTGAATGTACACTTTATTATGATCGATTTTATTCATAAAATTAATGATCCTGTTATTTATGGTATTTGACTGTTGTTGTCACATTTTGTTGTTGCATTATATATCCTTTTTTAACCGCTTTAAATACAAAATTATTTTTTTCTTACTAATTTTTCTGGACTCCTATATTATACACAAGCAATTTCATTTGTTTTTGCTAACCAAAAATATACATATATTTATTTAGGCAGCAAAAGATTTAAAAATGAAAAATTTTCATTTTGTCTTCTAGCTGCAACGTAAAATATTTTGTAAGGCAAAATATTTTTGGTAAAACTGCGACAAATGTTTCTACCATGAAGCTTGTGCATATATGGAATTGAAAATAGTATTTATTTTTTTAGTATGTATGATTTAATATTTGTTGCAGTTTTCATGTAAAGTTATGATTTTTTTTGCAATTTTTTGACTAATATAGTAGTAATTTTAAACTCTGGATATGGGCAATGATGTTACGTATTATAATATATATTGTATTTATAATTATAGAACCAATATCTACCAATAATTCCGTTTGTACTTATTGGAAAATCATTCAGTACTAGATGTATGTTATGTTAAATTTTATCCTCAGTAGTCCTGGGAATTGACATTTGAGTATTTCTATGTTGTACTTTTGAATCTAATCTTGAATTTAAAATGAAATCAATGGAAACATTTTGCTATCCATTGGAATCGTATGTGCACTAATTTTAAATTCTTAATTGTATTATTTACTTCGTCTTTTTTCCTGAGAAAAATAGGACTATTTTTCCTGAAAATTCGGACTAGGCTGTCACATCGTTTATGGCCATGTTCATCAACACTTGGTTCAGACTGCGCCGTATACGCGCCACTTGTGGCGGTCACATGTCAGAAATCATATTTAAATATAAATTTCATAACATATCCTTTACACTAAGGACGGTTTTGAAATACATATAAGGTTTATAAAACAAATTTAATACACAATTACACAATACAACTTTGAATATTTTTATGATTATGTAATGCATTTATTTTCATGTACAGCCAACATAATTAATAAATACAAAGATTTAACCTTTTTTTAAATTATAATCTTGAATATTACGTCATCAAAAATCATTTCAGATTATTCCGAAATAATTTTGAATAACCGAGTGAATGTATATACCCACATATTAAGTCGCGAGTATGACTATGTACGGTTAAAATAAAATAATCGTACATTGTGAAAATGGACGATACTTGTACATTTTAGCCAATGCAAATTATTTTGTATTGTCTTTAATTGTGGGATAGTATACCTGCAAGTACAATTAATGTTACTCGTTTCTGTTGTTTTGTAATCAACAATACCTACATCGGGATATGTGGGTTGTAAAACGTATGATTTAGTTTTTCAAGCCAAAATGTTTTTTTTAACTATTGTATTGTATTTACCTAAAATATTCAAATACACGTATCAAACTCGTTCAACAATACTGTATTAACTCAAAATTTTAAAATGGGCAGTAGAGGGCAAAAACTGTTTGTGATTACATTTTAAGAGACTTTGAAAATCAGAATACATCATATTAAGCAAATTACATTTGAAAATATATTTACATGGGTTTTCTTTAATTTTTTGAAAAATAAATATAATTTTTGAGTTAATACCATTTTTCTGAAACTTGTCGATATTTGTTTGTATTATTTTATCAACAAAACAGTATAACAAAAAATACAACCGAATTTGAATAAACCAATTTGATTATTTTTAACTTGAATAAAGGCTCATTAAATTTTTAAATGTGTGCATTAACTAAAAATAATACCTTTTAGTTGATACAATGTAGTCAATAATTATCACGAAAATGGTCTCAAATGTGGTTTTCGAGATGAAATAGTTAACTAGTTAAAGTGAATTTTTGAAAATTTTGAGTTAATACAGTATTGTTGAACGTGTGCGATATGTATAGTCAACATAGATGTGAAAGTTGCATCATAGTTTTCAGGATGTGACAATAAATGTCGATTTTTGAATATGGCATTTGCATAAATTTATGAACATATACCCATACATATCTACTTGGTTTAGTAATAAACCACGTGACTTAATACTATTTCTAACATTTTGAATTTATTTATTGAGTAATTGAAATTTCTACTGGCTTTCAGCAAAGGCTAGTTATTTTATGTTGGTCATTTAAATTCTAAGTTTCTAATTCTCGATCACTCAACGGTTTTATTTGTATATATTTGGTTTTCTAAAACCTTTTGTGAAAAAGGTTTTCTGGTGATCTGAACTAAGCAACCCTAAGTAACAAGTGAAATATTGGGCAATATGTAACAATTTTTGTTTTGGTTGAACAGCTGTTTTAAGCAAAACTATCGATAATTTTTTGATATTTAGTAGTGCTGCCATACTTTTATCTTATTTAAATAAGACAAATTATGTAGCACTGAAAAACTCAAACTGTATTTAAATACAACTTAATTTTAAGTAAAAATTAAGTAAATACGTATTTAAATAACAAGTCAAAAACTGGGCATAAGTTTCATAAACTCCATATGTTTTTGAATGCTGACTTTGTTGTTTGGTTTTATTTTATTCCGAAAAACTGAATATTAGTATGTAAATGATTCTTCGATGTGAAAGTTGCATCATAGTTTTCAGGATGTGACAATAAATGTCGATTTTTGAATATGGCATTTGAATAAATTAATGAACATATACCCATACATATCTACTTGGTTTAGTAATAAACCACGTGACTTAATACTATTTCTAACATTTTGAATTTATTTATTGATTAATTGAAATTTCTACTGGCGTTCAGATGCGTTGGGGGATAAGCTATGCGTATTTCTTTGGTTGCTTCAAGATAGTTATAAACCTGTTTTTGTTTTGAATGGATAAACAAGTTTCGCAAACTATTTTATCACCATAGACAACTTTAATGGTTTATGCGTATATGTACTATACATAACAATGGCGCATAGTCATAAATCGTATACGCGCCTCCTGTGGCGGTCACATGTCAGAAATCATATTTAAATATAAATTTCATAACATTTCCTTTACACTAAGGACGGTTTTGAAATACATATAAGGTTTATAAAACAACAAATTTCAATACACAATTTTAAATACAACTTTGAATATTTTTATGATTATGTAATACCTTTATTTTCATGTACAGCCAATAAAATTAATAAATATAAAGCGTTAACCTTTTTTTTTAAATTATAAATGCAGTAAGCTGCATTGACATGTAGAGAAAACAAAATGTCGATAATATGTTGATCGATATATACCGTAATTAGTTAAAAGGTTTATAAAGCTATTCAAAAACTATTTTTGTTCTATAAAAAGTACATACAAACTTTATAGTTATAGTTTGTATGTAAATCAATTAAAATAAGGGTATGTAGAATGAAATTTTTCAATAGTTGTTGACAAAAAAACACATCTAGATTATTTTCTTTTTGTATATATGCATTAAAATTAAATCAATCAGCTGTATTAGTTAGTTGCCATTTAGTTACAAATTATTACGGGCTAACTATTTGTGCTGAAAGTAACCAATTGTGAAAACTTAAATATGTACTTAAAAAAGTTAACACTTGGTGATCGTTTATGAATATGCGACAATAAGTATAAACCATTGACTACTGAACTGTAATTGAACAATCTGAAGATATGTATGGGGAGGCATAAGGAGATGTATGAAAATATCAATTTAAAGCAAACAAAAAAATGTCTAAGATGCAACAATGCCATAATGATTTTATTTCACTTCTACCATGGGAAATAAGATCATATTTCCAAACTAGTTGAGAAATAGACCCATATGGCCTTATTTCACTGCACCACATTATATATTATAAATATCGAGTATTTCTTTTAAGCTATTATATGATTTAATTATGATTTAACTTTTTCGAATAGTTGTTATCGTTTGTGGTACAAAATCTTTCGAAATTCCAAAAATTAAATATTGAAAATATTTAATTATTATATATACGGTCATTTTCACAATGTACGATTAAAAGTTAACGTGGACTTTAACCGCAAGTTAGGCTAATATGAATTTAACAATGTACGACACTATGTAACAACAAAGTTGCTATTAAATATAACCGAATAAATTTCGCCGGTTAGCATCTTAATTGTAAGAAATATAATAAAATAACATGGAGAAACATTTATATTTGTAATATTTATAATTTTTATGATAGTTTCAAACTTAACGAGTTTGATGCCATCAACCACAATTTCTAATCCTAATCTTACCGAGATTAGTGACTTAAAATTAGGAAGCGATGTAATACCGCACATATTACTTGAAGGAACGAAACGACAGGTTTTAGGAAATATGGTAGCCCAGAATTCTGTTTATGGATGGTTTATCTATGGACCCTTCAAGATAAGCTCAGTGTCACTAGTTGCAGTAGATGTTAATGAAAAATCTAAGGAAACAAACGATATATGTATTCAATTAAGAATATTTTGGGAAACCGAGGAAATTTCGAATAATTCAGTTTTATCAGAGGAAGATATATTTTTCGAGGAACATTATTCAAAAACAACGTATCGACGGGAGGATGGCCGATATGTGGTAAAACTTCCTTTTAAGCAAGAATTTCCAAAGTCTTTATTTTTAAATTCATCCCGTTATCAAGCGTTATCAAAATCGAGTCAAATTTGAAGAAAAAGGCTGATCTGTTGGATGTTTATAATGAAATTTTAGAAGAATATATAGAGTTAGGCCATATGTATAAGTGTGATTCCTACGAAATGAGTAACGAGGATAAGTACTTTTCATATTACTTACCACATCATGCAGTCTTTCGGCCTGATAGTTCTTCAACAAAGGTATGCATTGTATTCAATGGATCGCGTAAGACGAAGAGTTCATATTCCTTGAATGATATCCTGCATAGTGGGCCAACTCTTCAGTCAGATTTAATGACTATAATATTAAACTGGAGGAAATATAAATATGTCTTCAATGGCGATATCGAAAAAATGTATCGTCAAATAGTAATTAATGATTCGGATAGACCATATCAGAGAATTTTATTCCGAGATAATAACTTAGGATACATAAAAGATTACGAGTTATCCACTGTAACCTTTGGTATAAATTGCGCACCCTACCTGGCTATTAGAACACTTCTCCAGTTGGCTGATGACACATAGACTAAATTTCCGTTATCGTCAAGAATATTACGAAAGGAAACATATGTTGACGATGTGTTATCAGGGGGACATACAATAGAAACAGCAATGGAATCTCAGAAACAATTATGCAACGCTCTTAATTCAGCAGGATTTCCATTGAAGAAAATAACAGCAAATAATGCGCAATTATTAAATAACGTTCCCAAAGAAAATCTTTTAAATAACGATTTTTTGAAATTTGATGATTCAAGTTCCACAAAGACTTTAGGAATTCGGTGGAACGCAATACATACAAAATAGAACCGATTAATATTGGGAAAAATGTAACAAAAAGGCAAATCTTGTCTTGCGTTGCGAAACTTTTTGACCCGGCAGGGTGGCTAACGCCTATAATTATTCAAGCCAAAATTCTCCTTCAAGAACTATGGCAAGATGGCGTAGAATGGGACGAAAATCTAAAATCGCACATTTTAGTTAAATGGAACACGTTTATCGAACATTTCATACACATTGAAGCAATTAGAATACCACGCTGGGTAAATTATCAACCTGAAAATTTAATTCAGTTGCATGGTTTTTGCGATGCCTCGGAAGTGGCCACTCTTTACATTAGGTCTGAAAATTCCAAAGAAAGAAGTTCACATTTATTGGTGGCAAAGAGTAAGGTAGCTCCGCTACAAAAACTTTGCCTTCCACAATTGGAACTGTGTGGCGCACTACTTCTTTCAAAATTAGTAAGACACGTCGTATCTGAAGGCTTATTTTCAAATGCGTCGGTCCATCTGTGGACAGACTCTACTATTGTCCTTGCATGGCTTCAAAAACATCCATCTACGTGGAAAACATTTGTAGCTAATAGAACTACCAAGATCATAGAGAATGTTGGTGATGCTACCTGGAGACATGTGCCCACTTCCGAAAATCCAGCAGATCTCGGAACTAGATGTTGTAATCCGCAGGGGCTTTTGAAAAATCCTTTGTGGTGGCACGGACCCATTTGGCTTCTAAGCGCTCAAGAGCATTGGCCATTTTCGAATCAAACGTGTCAGGCACCACCAGAGCAAAGAGAAGTTCTACAAGTTCATTGCACAAATGATTCAGATACGCTTTCGTCATCTAATAAGGAATTGAATGCGATAAAATTATTAGCTAACCAAGCATTACCTCCCTCAAGATATCAAGTTACTCGAGCAAGAAAGGAAACTGGTGATGAATTTTATATCATTAATGGTTTTACGAGATACCACCGAGCACTTCGCGTTGTAGCTTACATGAACCGGTTCTGTAATTTAGCTTCAAAAAATCGTGAAATTCATACCGAGACTCTTTCTCAGAACGAACTAAATAGGTCAAAAACGGTGCTAATTAAATTGACTAAACGGGCTTACTATGCTGATGAATATGATGATTTGTTCAACTCCAGGCCGATTTCGAAGAAGAGTTCTCTCATTACTTTAACGTACGATGAAAGATATCCGATAATTATTCCTTACGAATCAAACCTTTGCGAAATGATGCTAAACTTTATTCACAACAATCTAATGCACGCTGATATTTCATTGATGATGAATATGTTGAGATATCAATTCTATATCCCTGCTCTTAAAAGAGCCATTAAAAAATGTATAAACAAGTGCTTGACCTGTGTTCGCTATAAGCAGCGAGTTTTATCTCAGATTATGGCTGCCTTACCAGCCGAGAGAACTACGTTCTCCTTGCCTTTTACCTTTACGGGGATAGACTTTGCTGGTCCGTTTCAGATAAAGGCCGGCCATCTGAGAAATTCTCCATATATGAAGGGCTACGTCTGTATATTTGTATGCTTTGCTACTAGGTCTATTCACCTTGAACCATGCTCAAGTCTTTCATCAGAGGCTTTCCTGGACACTTTTGACCGATTCGTGGGAAGACGTGGTTTACCCAAACGTATCATGTCTGATAACGGTACAAATTTTGTAGGCGCAAGTAAAGCATTACTTGATGAATACGCTGTATTTCTTAGGCAATCTTCCAAGGACATATCTTAAAAATATGCTCTCCACGGCTTCGAGTGGAAATTCATTCCCCCTAGTGCACCGCATATGGGAGGCCTGTGGGAAGCTGGAGTTAAAAGCTTCAAGCTTCACTTTAGGAAGGTTGTAGGAAATCAAAAATTTAATTTCGAAGAATTCTCTACTCTTTTAGTTAGAATTGAAGGCGTTCTTAACTCTCGTTCATTATCTCCGATGACTGAGGACCCTGAGGATTTAAACGTATTAACTCCCGGACACTTTCTACGAGGTGCGCCTATAATGGTTCCACCGGAAATGGCAGAGGATGACTTGAATATTTCCCTTCTTAACCGATGGGAGAAACTAAAGGCTCTTCACCATCGATTTGCGCAAAGATGGAAAGCAGATTATTTACAAGAACTGCATAAACGCTACAAATGGCGTTATCCGAAGAAGGAATTGAGTGTAGGAGATTTCGTTATCATAAAGGATGAACTACTTCCTTCTAGTGACTGGCGTTTGGGACGCATTGAGAATATTTATCATGGATCTGACAAACGAGTGAGAGTAGCAGATATTCGAACACAATATGGTTTGGTTACTAGGCCTATAGTAAAACTCTGTTGGTTACCAATCTCGGATAAGTAGCTTATTTATCAGTTTACTATTATATTTCATCATATGTAATCACTCAATCTTTCAAATATTGGTTACCTAATTCCCTTCTTTCTCCATGGTTTTCCCTTTTTTTTGTGTTTTTTCAGATATAAATGGATCCCATTAGACGCCCAGAAATCTGTTTAATTTGCTTCCAAACCCATAACCTAGGGTCTTGCAGGATATTTAAAGGGTTCTCTGTCCGTCAACGATTATACAGTGTGAGAGTTCACAAGTACTGTGCCAACTGCCTATCACAGGTCACCACGTGAATGACTGCAATTCCACGACTGCATGTTGTCGATGTGGGCAGAAGCATAATACTCTGCTGCACAAGGACCGACGTGTTGAGTCTAATGTAGTTCCACCCACTCAGAGGCGATCTGTCCAAGATCGGCTACAAATCCACAATCGCGGTACTTCACCCCAACCACTGCAGAGGTTGCAACGCACTGCACGACGAGTAGCGGACGATGAAGTTCATCAGCGCACCCGTGACAGCAGCCGAGAGTCGGGGGCCCTTCAGGTTCTAACCTCGCGGCAAAGGCGCTCTCGAAGGAGGCCTAATATGTTGCAGCGGCAATTGGAAGAGCAAGCCGTTGGACAGGCCACGACCCACCAGCTGCTTCGTCAAATGGTCGCCACAATTAACCGCCTAAGCGAAGCAATTTTAGTTGCACCAGTGCAAGGGGGCCGGCATGTTGAGGCCCGCGATGATGTGGAGGAGGACGACGACTTCCTCGACATCGATATGGAGCCCCTCCTATAAATAATGTGACCCCCGCTGTGGCCATGCCTGTGGTTAGTGTCACTACTGTGAATGACGCTTAGGATAATTGACAGATACCAATTGAAGTCCTGTCAATCCTTCTAGGCGCCATAACAGTTTGTCAAAAACCACCAGCAGCATCAGCAGCAACAAACCAACCCCTAATTTCAATAAATATTATAACGTTTTGGAAAACATAAATTCATATTTTTCTACTTACGATCACCAAGCAAACCAAGTAAGTGCAACCTGCATTTTTTTGTGTCCAAAGTTATTTATCTATGTACACACACACACAAGTATAAATAACTTTGGTTTGTATTTCTTTCAACCCCGTTGAAAGAAACTAGCAGAAACAAAAAACAACAAATTTCCAAGCAGAAAGCTAGAAATTTGTTTAAATATCTTTAATAGAGACAAGGTTCCTCAGCCAATGTTTAGGGTTGAGTTGGAGCCTGATGATAGGAAATTGAAAAATAATGAAACTCACCCTATATACACTCTAAGATATTGGTTGAATCGTAGAGTAAATATAGAGGAACCTCTTAAGCGTAATCGTCCAGTTCAGTGTAGTAATTGTCAGGAATTTGGACATACACGTAATTATTGTACCCTACTCACAGTATGTGTTGCATGCGGAGGCCTGCACTCTTCGTCACAATGTGATATAGTTGAGAATGGTCTCAGTAGGAAATGTGGTAACTGCGGTGGAGATTATTCCGCTAATTATCGCGGATGCCCTGTCTACAAAGAGTTACTAAAAAGATTAAGAGAGAGGCAAAAGCTGTTGAGAGGTGAAATAGTTGAATCAACACCTACAAATTCGGTATCTACATCTAGACCACTAATCTCTGGATTAGATTTTTCAAATGATAAAATAAATGCGGCTCATCCATTATCACAGGAAAATGGCCAGGGAGCTACAATTAATGCTGGAGCCAGCTCATACGCCAGTATTTTAAAAACGGGTTATCAAAAGCCAAAAGTCCCCCAAAATATGGGAGGGTTGGAAAACCTTATGCAAACACTTACTGAGAATATTTCTCTCTTAATCTTAAAATTCTCTCTTAATCAAAATATGACTAACTTCATGTCATCCATGCAAAACACAATACAAGAGCTTCTGAGAGCACAGAACCAAATGATTCAAATTCTATTAACAAGAAAATGAATTTTTTGAAGATATGTTTCTGGAATGCAAATGGTTTAAACCAGCACAAATCGGAAATTTCCCATTTTATGTTAAATAAAAGCATCGATGTGATGTTAATTTCGGAGACACATCTTACAAATAGATATAACTTTAATATATCAGGATACTCATTTTATTACACAAACCATCCGGATGGTAAGGCACATGGCGGTACCGGTATCATAATTATAAACCGATTGAGACACTATGCCCTAGATGCGTTTTCAAAGGATTATATGCAAGCAACATCTATTCGCCTTGAATACTCAGCTGGAGACTTAACTCTGAGCTCTATATATTGCCCACCACGTTTTTCGATGACCAAGGAAAAATTTGAAGAATTCTTTATAACACTAGGAGATCGGTTTCTGACATGTGGAGACTACAATGCCAAACATACATATTGGGGTTCACGATTGGTAAATCCCAGAGGTAGACAGCTGTATAAAGCTCTAGTTGATCGCAAAAATTGATTAGATTTTGTGTCTCCTGGACACCCAACTTATTGGCCAACTGATCCTAGAAAAATTCCTGATCTAATAGACTTCGCCATATGCAGAAATATTATTCGGAACGCAATATCCACAGAAATATCCTATGATCTATCTTCTGACTACTCTCCTGTAATTATTAATTATTGTGAGAGACCCAACATCCCAAGATTTCCTAAGGACTCTTTGTATTTTAAGACAAATTGGCTAAAATATAGGAAATATATCAGCAGTCATATCCACACAAATCCTAATTTACAGTGTGATGAAGACAAAGATAGGACCGTCAATGACTTCACGTCATTGATTGTTTCGGCTCTGGAACACTCTAGGTGCCAGATACATCCAAAAACTAATACGCCTATTTCAAGTTCGGATATTGAAAGACTCCTTCTCGAAAAGTGAAGACTCAGAAGAGAATGGCAACATAATAGATCACCTGCTGCAAAGCAGAGGCTGTCCGCAGCAGTACGAAAACTGAAAAGAGCCCTTCATTTAGAGGAGGATCGCATAAACGAAAAATATATTAAAAGCTTGAAGAGTACAAAATACACAAATTTCTCTCTTTGGAAGGCAACGAGGCCTCAGTATTTGCTGAACATTTAAGTGAAGTATTTCAACCCAACCCCACGGCAAATGAGTTTGAACTAGAAGAACTGCCAGCTTCAACAATGGCTAATGCAGCCCAATTCGATATTAGTCCTGAGGATGTTAATAGAGTAATTAAAAATAAATTAGACTTGAAAAAATCACCGGGATATGATTTAATAACGCCATCAATGATTAAGAACCTACCAAATGTGGCAATAATTGTGCTATCTATATTGTTTAATGCGATCTTGAAACTAGGAATTTATCCAAAAAATTGGAAAATTTCTCAAATAATAATGATACATAAACCGGGTAAAGATTTAACCCTGCCATCTTCTTATAAACCTATTAGCCTACTCCCTTGTTTGTCGAAGCTATTCGAAAAAATATTCCAGGAAAAGATAATACATTTTTTGAATGATGGAAACATTATCCCAGTACACCAATTTGGTTTCCGTGAACATCATGGCACCATTGAACAGGTCAATCGTTTAACTGGAGAGATTATAAAATCTTTTGAATTAAAGAAATATTGTTCTGCCATCTTTTTAGACGTTGCTCAGGCTTTTGACAAGGTATGGCATAAGGGTCTAGTACATAAAATCAAATGGTTACTACCACTATGTACTCATAAATTGATGGAGTCTTATTTATCGAATAGACTTTTCAGAGTTAAGTACAATGATTATGTGACGAGAGAATACAAGATTGGAGCTGGCGTTCCACAGGGAAGTGTACTAGGACCTACGCTATATTTGATTTACACCTCCGACCTCCCTACGTGCGATAAACTAACAATTTCAACATTTGCTGATGATACCGCCATTATTAGCTCAGACGAAAACCCACTCATGGCATCTAGTCAAGTACATAATTACCTCGTACGTGTGGAGTCATGGTTGAAAACTGGCGAATAAAGGTAAATGAGCTGAAAAGTAAACATGTTACGTTCGCTCTAAGGAGAGGAAATTGTCAACCGGTCACACTCAACAACGTTAATATACCGCAGTCTGATTTTGTCACCTACCTTGGTATTCATCTAGATAGACGGCTTAATTGGCGCCGACATATAGAAACCAAGAGACTTCACATGAAGTTAAAAGCATATAGCTTTCATTGGTTAATCAGTGACCAATCAAAATTAAGCCTTGAATATAAAGTCATCCTGTATAAGACCGTTTTAAAACCAATTTGGACATATGGAATTCAATTATGGGGAATGGCTAGCAACACCAGTATTGATCTTATACAGAGGGCCCAATCTAAAATTCTTAGGACCATGACGGGAGCACCATGGTACATAAGAAATGAAAACATCCACAGAGACTTAGAAGTGACACTGGTAAAGGAAGAGTTCGAGAAATATATTGTGAATCTGCGAAACCATCCCAATACGCCTGCAAGACAACTTGTGCAGACCCAAACCCGATCCAGGATCCGTAGAGCAGATCTACCACCCCGCTAAGATGAGTGACTGTTTACCATTATGGCTCTATTGCTGAAGAGCAAATAGTTTTAATTTTAGTTATTAGATTTAAATACTTATTGTAAGGTCAAAATAGACAGATTCAATAAATCAATAAAGCATTAAAAAAAAAAAATCTTTCATTACACTATTTTTCGTAAACAAATGTATGCATTATTGTCATACTTTCTACTGAATGCTTTGGTTAAGTAATCAAATGATGGTGAAATGTAAATCGGTAACCGTTGGTTAAATGGTCCCCGTTAAACAAACTGACATTTAATTTTCCGGTTAAAATGAAATAATCGTACATTGTGAAAATGGACGATACTTGTACATTTTAGCCGATGCAAATTATTTTGTATTGTCTTTAGTTACAATTAATGTTACTCGTTTCTGTTGTTTTGTAATTAACAATACCTACATCGGGATATGTGGGTTGTAAAACGTATGATTTAGTTTTTCAAGCCAAAATGTTTTTTTTAACTATTCTATTGCCCAATTCACAATTGATGTCGTAGTGTTGTAGCATTGTATGTCATAAATATTTTTCAAATTAATTTTTCGAAACAAAAACAAATTATTAATCAAAAAAATTACGACATACAACGATACAACGCTACGACACCAATTGTGAATTGGGCATATATAATTATATTTACCTAAAATATTCAAAAACACATATCAAACTCGTTCAACAATACTGTATTAACTCAAAATTTTAAAATGGGCAGTAGAGGACAAAAACTGTTTGTGATTACATTTTAAGAGACTTTGAAAATCAGAATACATCATATTAAGCAAATTACACTTGAAAATATATTTGCATTGGTTTTCTTTAATTTTTTGAAAAATAAATATAATTTTTGAGTTAATACCATTTTTCTGAAACTTGTCGATATTTGTTTGTATTATTTTATCAACAAAACAGTATAACAAAAAATACAACCAAATTTGAATAAACCAATTTGATTATTTTTAACTTGAATAAAGCTCAATTAAATTTTTAAATGTTTGTATTAACTAAAAATAATACCTTTTAGTTGATACAATGTCTCAAATGGTGGAAAATGGTCTCAAATGTGGTTTTCGAGATGAAATAGTTAACTAGTTAAAGTGAATTTTTGAAAATTTTGAGTTAATACAGTATTGTTGAACTTGTGCGATATGTATAGTCAACATAAACTAAACTTTATAAAGTGTTTATTTAATGTTGTTTAAATACCATATAACAAATATGAAATTTGTTAATTATCAATTGTGTTGTACATATCGTAATATATATTGTATTTATATTTAGAGAACCAATCTCTACCAAGAATTCCGTATGTACTTATTGGAAAATCATTCAGTACTAGATGTGTGTTATGTTCAATTTTATCCTCAGTAGAGAATTTGAAAATCCGAATACATCATATTAAGCAAATATCATTTAAAAATATATTTACATTGTTTTTCAAATGTGGTTTTCGAGATGAAATAGTTAACTAGTTAAAGTGAATTTTTGAAAATTTTGAGTTAACACAGTATTGTTGAACGAGTGCGATATGTATAGTCAACATAAACTAAACTTTATAAAGTGTTTATTTAATGTTGTTTAAATACCATATAACAAATATGCAATTTGTTGATTATCAATTGTGTTGTACATATCATAATATATATTGTATTTATATTCAGAGAACCAATCTCTACCAAGAATTCCGTATGTACTTATTGGAAAATCATTCAGTACTAGATGTGTGTTATGTTCAAGTTTATCCTCAGAAGAGAATTTGAAAATCCGAGTACATCATATTAAGCAAATTCCATTTGAAAATATATTTACATTGTTTTTCAAATGTGGTTTTCGAGATGAAATAGTTAACTAGTTAAAGTGAATTTTTGAAAATTTTGAGTTAATACAGTATTGTTGAACGAGTGCGATATGTATAGTCAACATAAACTAAACTTTATAAAGTGTTTATTTAATGTTGTTTAAATAACATATAACAAATATGCAATTTGTTGATTATCAATTGTGTTGGGGCACATCAAAATAAATAAGTAATCTTACTCAGTAAAAGGCCACTTTATATCGCTAATCCATTGAAAATAAAACACAACTATATCGCTCCACATTAACATAAATGTCTAGTTTTATCTAAAAGTGAATTACGTGTTTTATTATATTCATGGTACATCAGTGTAGATATGGGCAGTGATGTTACGTATCATAATATATATTGTATTTATATTTAGAGAACCAATCTCTACCAATAATTCCGTCTGTAATTATTGGAAAATCATTCAGTACTAGATGTATGTTATGTTCAATTTTAAAGAAATCAATCAGCTGTTTTTTTTGAATGTATTAGTTAGTTGCCATTTAGTTACAAATTTACCCATTATTACGTGCTAACTATTTGTACTGAAAGTAACCAATTGTGAATAACTTAAATATGTACTTAAAAAAGTTAACACTTGGTGATCGGTTATGAATAAGTATAAATCATTGACTACTGAACTGTAATTGAATAATCTGAAGATATGTATGGGGATGCATAAGGAGATGTATGAAAATATCAATTTAAAGCAAACAAAAAAATGTCTAAGATGCAATAATGCCATAATGGCTTTATTTCACTTCTACCATGGAAAATTAGATCATATTTCCGAACTAGTTGAGCAATATACCCATATGGCCTTATTTCACTGCACCACATTATATATTATAAATATCGAGTATTTCGTTTAAGCTATTAGAAGATTTAATTATGATTTAACTTTTTTTTTGGATTCGAATATTTGTTATCGTTTGTGGTACAAAATCTTTCGAAATTCCAAAAATTAAATATTGAAAATATTTAATTATTATATATATGGTCATTTTCACAATGTACGATTTAAAGTTAACGTGAACTTTAACCGCAAGTTATGCTAATATGAATTTAACAATGTACGACACTATGTACAACAAAGTTGCTATTAAATATAACGGAATAAATTTCGCCGGTTAGCATCTTAATTGTAAGAAATACATTTATATTTTTGTAATTTTTAAAAGTGTAAAGCGAAGAAAAGTAAATTTTGAACGGGATGATCCATATACCTTACACTTACAAACAAAAAAAATGTAATTGTTGTTCAGTTGATTCTATACATTTTACATTTAGTTACCTTAATATTTTTGAGTTGTATACGTTTTTTTATTATACCACTAAGAAAACACAATTAATTATTTTTTATGCCGTTTTTTAGACATTTTTTATATTTCAATCTTTCATTACACTATTGTTCGTAAACAAATGTATGCATTATTGTCATACTTTCTACTGAATGCTTTGGTTAAGTAATCAAATGATGGTGAAATGTAAATCGGTAACCGTTGGTTAAATGGTCCCCGTTAAACAAACTGACAGTTAATTTTCCGGTTAAAATGAAATAATCGTACATTGTGAAAATGGACGATACTCGTACAATTTAGCCAATGCAAATTATTTTGTATTGTCTTTAGTTGTGGGATAAGGAGTGAGATCGAAAAATTCTTAACACACGTTTTTCATTACATTTTTTAACCCAAGTATTATTTGAATTTTTTTTTGATCAAGTTACCTTTGAAAAACATGTCAGTTATTATGTGTAATGTCAATTATATTAATTTTTTTGTTAATCTGATTAAAATGAGTGACCAGAAAAAAGTGCGTACTGAAATTATTAAATATTTTCAACAAAACCCAACTTGGTCTTACAAAAAGTTGGCCAAGCATACAAAGGTCTGCCGTCAAACTGTTTCCAATGTTATTAAACAGTACCGGGAGAACTTGTCAGTTGATAGAAAACCTGGTTCAGGTAGAAGGAATGGTCCACATGATGTTTCTAAAGCCAAAAAAATAGAACGCATTTTCAAAAGAGCTCCCAACACATCCGGTAGGAAAGCAGCCCGGTTAGCTCAGTGCTCGGACTATTTGGTACGAAAAGTTAAAGCTAATGCAGGTTTAAAAACATACAAGGCTCAAAAAGTTCCTGACAGGAACGCTACTAAAAATTTAGAGGCCAAAAACAGAGCACGGAAATTGAAGTCAAGTTTTATAAAAAAATATTCTTGCTGCATAATGGATGACGAAACGTATGTTCTGGCAGATTTTTCGCAACTTCCAGGTCAAAAATTTTATGTTGCTGATGCTCGAGGGAATGTTGAAGAAAAGTTTAGGACCCAAAAGCAGACAAAATTTCCCAGAAAGTTCTTGGTATGGCAAGCAATATGCAGTTGCGGCAAAAGAAGCCACTCATTTGTTACAACGGGCTCTATAAATACCGAAATTTACATCAAGGAATGTTTACAAAAAAGGCTGCTTCCATTCATAAGACTTCATAATGTGTCCACTTATTTTTGGCCTGACTTGGCATCCTGTCACTATGGCAAACAAGCCCTTGAGTGGTACAAGAACAATAATGTGGTATTTGTACCAAGAGAGGCAAATCCTCCAAACTGCCCGGAGCTAAGGCCAGTGGAGAGATATTGGGCTCTTGTTAAAAGAGAATTGAAGAGTACAAAAAAGGTGTCCAAAAGTGTGGTAGATTTTAAACGGAGATGGACTACATGTTCGAGCAAAGTGACAGAAAGCACTATAAAAACGTTAATGGAAGGGTTTCCGAAAAAGGTTCAAAATTTCATCACTAGTGATTAAAACTATAAAAATAATTTTTTTTGTAAATTGTAATAATAATTTCAATCAAATAAAAAAAAAATTAAAGCTGTAAGTTTAGTGGTTTCTTTTTTATAAACATATATGTATGTTAAGAATTTTTCGATCTCACTCCTTAGTATACCTGCAAGTACAATTAATGTTACTCGTTTCTGTTGTTTTGTAATCAACAATACGTAAATCGGGATATGTGGGTTGTAAAACGTATGATTTAGTTTTTCAAGCCAAATTTTTTTTTTAACTATTGTATATAATAATTTAGCAAATTACATTTGAACATATATTTACATTGGTTTTCTTTAATTTTTTGAAAAATAAATATAATTTTTGAGTTAATACCATTTTTCTGAAACTTGTCGATATTTGTTTGTATTATTTTATCAACAAAACAGTATAACAAAAAATACAACCAAATTGGAATAAACCAATTTGATTATTTTTAACTTGAATAAAGGCTCAATTAAATTTTTAAATGTTTGTATTAACTAAAAATAATACATTTTAGTTGATTATCACGAAAATGGTTTCAAATGTGGTTTTCGAGATGAAATAGTTGAATAGTTAACTAGTTAAAAAGAATTTTTGAAAATTTTGAGTTAATACAGTATTGTTGAACGTGTGCGATATGTATAGTCAACATAAACTAAACTTTATAAAGTGTTTATTTAATGTTGTTTAAATACCATATAACAAATAAGCAATTTGTTGATTATCAATTGTGTTTACATATCATAATATATATTGTATTTATATTTAGAGAACCAATCTCTACCTAGAATTCCGTATGTGAAATCATTCAGTACTAGTGTGTGTTATGTTCAATTTTATCCTCAGTAGAGAATTTGAAAATCCGAATACATCATATTAAGCAAATTCCATTTGAAAATATATTTACATTGTTTTTCAAATGTGGTTTTCGAGATGAAATAGTTAACTAGTTAAAGTGAATTTTTGAAAATTTTGAGTTAATACAGTATTGTTGAACGAGTGCGATATGTATAGTCAACATAAACTAAACTTTATAAAGTGTTTATTTAATGTTGTTTAAATACCATATAACAAATATGCAATTTGTTGATTATCAATTGTGTTGGGGCACATCAAAATAGATAAGTAATCTTACTCAGTAAAAGGCCAATTTATATCGCTAATCCATTGTGTTGTACATATCATAATATATATTGTATTTATATTTAGAGAACCAATCTCTACCAAGAATTCCGTATGTACTTATTGGAAAATCATTCAGTACTAGATGTGTGTTATGTTCAATTTTATCCTCAGTAGAGAATTTGAAAATCCGAATACATCATATTAAGCAAATATCATTTGAAAATATATTTACATTGTTTTTCAAATGTGGTTTTCGAGATGAAATAGTTAACTAGTTAAAGTGAATTTTTGAAAATTTTGAGTTAACACAGTATTGTTGAACGAGTGCGATATGTATAGTCAACATAAACTAAACTTTATAAAGTGTTTATTTAATGTTGTTTAAATACCATATAACAAATATGCAATTTGTTGATTATCAATTGTGTTGTACATATCATAATATATATTGTATTTATATTCAGAGAACTAATCTCTACCAAGAATTCCGTATGTACTTATTGGAAAATCATTCAGTACTAGATGTGTGTTATGTTCAAGTTTATCCTCAGAAGAGAATTTGAAAATCCGAGTACATCATATTAAGCAAATTCCATTTGAAAATATATTTACATTGTTTTTCAAATGTGGTTTTCGAGATGAAATAGTTAACTAGTTAAAGTGAATTTTTGAAAATTTTGAGTTAATACAGTATTGTTGAACGAGTGCGATATGTATAGTCAACATAAACTAAACTTTATAAAGTGTTTATTTAATGTTGTTTAAATAACATATAACAAATATACAATTTGTTGATTATCAATTGTGTTGGGGCACATCAAAATAAATAAGTAATCTTACTCAGTAAAAGGCCACTTTATATCGCTAATCCATTGAAAATAAAACACAACTATATCGCTCCACATTAACATAAATGTCTAATTTATCTAAAAGTGAATTACGTGTTTTATTATATTCATGGTACATCAGTGTAGATATGGGCAGTGATGTTACGTATCATAATATATATTGTATTTATATTTAGAGAACCAATCTCTACCAATAATTCCGTCTGTAATTATTGGAAAATCATTCAGTACTAGATGTATGTTATGTTCAATTTTAAAGAAATCAATCATCTGTTTTTTTTGAATGTATTAGTTAGTTGCCATTTAGTTACAAATTTACCCATTATTACGTGCTAACTATTTGTACTGAAAGTAACCAATTGTGAATAACTTAAATATGTACTTAAAAAAGTTAACACTTGGTGATCGGTTATGAATATGCGACAATAAGTATAAATCATTGACTACTGAACTGTAATTGAATAATCTGAAAATATGTATGGGGATGCATAAGGAGATGTATGAAAATATCAATTTAAAGCAAACAAAAAAATGTCTAAGATGCAATAATGCCATAATGGCTTTATTTCACTTCTACCATGGAAAATTAGATCATATTTCCGAACTAGTTGAGCAATATACCCATATGGCCTTATTTCACTGCACCACATTATATATTATAAATATCGAGTATTTCGTTTAAGCTATTAGAAGATTTAATTATGATTTAACTTTTTTTTTGGATTCGAATATTTGTTATCGTTTGTGGTACAAAATCTTTCGAAATTCCAAAAATTAAATATTGAAAATATTTAATTATTATATATATGGTCATTTTCACAATGTACGATTTAAAGTTAACGTGAACTTTAACCGCAAGTTATGCTAATATGAATTTAACAATGTACGACACTATGTACAACAAAGTTGCTATTAAATATAACGGAATAAATTTCGCCGGTTAGCATCTTAATTGTAAGAAATACATTTATATTTTTGTAATTTTTAAAAGTGTAAAGCGAAGAAAAGTAAATTTTGAACGGGGTGATCCATATACCTTACACTTACAAACAAAAAAAATGTAATTGTTGTTCAGTTGATTCTGTAAATTTTACATTTAGTTACCTTAATATTTTTGAGTTGTATACGTTTTTTTTATTATACCACTAAGAAAACACAATTAATTATTTTTTATGCCGTCTTTTAGACATTTTTTATATTTCAATCTTTCATTACACTATTTTTCGTAAACAAATGTATGCATTATTGTCATACTTTCTACTGAATGCTTTGGTTAAGTAATCAAATGATGGTGAAATGTAAATCGGTAACCGTTGGTTAAATGGTCCCCGTTAAACAAACTGACAGTTAATTTTCGGGTTAAAATGAAATAATCGTACATTGTGAAAATGGACGATACTCGTACAATTTAGCCAATGCAAATTATTTTGTATTGTCTTTAGTTGTGGGATAGTATACCTGCAAGTACAATTAATGTTACTCGTTTCTGTTGTTTTGTAATCAACAATACCTAAATCGGGATATGTGGGTTGTAAAACGTATGATTTAGTTTTTCAAGCCAAATTTTTTTTTTAACTATTGTATATAATTATATTTACCTAAAATATTCAAATACACATATCAAACTCGTTCAACAATACTGTATTAACTCAAAATTTTAAAATGGGCAGTAGAGGGCAAAAACTGTTTGTGATTACATTTTAAGAGACTTTGAAAATCAGAATACATCATATTAAGCAAATTACATTTGAACATATATTTACATTGGTTTTCTTTAATTTTTTGAAAAATAAATATAATTTTTGAGTTAATACCATTTTTCTGAAACTTGTCGATATTTGTTTGTATTATTTTATCAACAAAACAGTATAACAAAAAATACAACCAAATTTGAATAAACCAATTTGATTATTTTTAACTTGAATAAAGGCTCAATTAAATTTTTAAATGTTTGTATTAACTAAAAATAATACATTTTAGTTGATACAATGTAGTCAATAATTATCACGAAAATGGTTTCAAATGTGGTTTTCGAGATGAAATAGTTGAATAGTTAACTAGTTAAAAATAATTTTTGAAAATTTTGAGTTAATACAGTATTGTTGAACGTGTGCGATATGTATAGTCAACATAAACTAAACTTTATAAAGTGTTTATTTAATGTTGTTTAAATACCATATAACAAATAAGCAATTTGTTGATTATCAATTGTGTTTACATATCATAATATATATTAAGCTAATTCACAAGGTGTCCTAATTTCAGAAGTACTAAAATAATAACAAGAAAAAATACGACTGTTGTGAACAACCCCTCATAACTAAGTGTGCTATTTCAAATCTAAATCAGCTGATATAAAAGACAGATACAAAATAAAACAATAACAAAAATTTTCTTTAACAATGCCAAGTGAGAAATCTAAAATAATATCCGGTTTGTGCGAAAAATACATTTTCGAGGTGGTAATGGCTGACTCAAGTAAATAAAGATTATCTTAAATTTGTTTGCATATTATTCTGCAACCACTTTTACACTTTTACGAAAACAAATTTTGTTCAAAAAATAATTGTAAACAAAAACAGCTGATTATCAGAGACCTGTGTCGAAAACTTTTATCGGTGGCGGCGGCTTGTGAAAAATGGTAATTTTTCCAGACTATAACTTTTTGACTGCGATTCTCAGTGTCGGCTCCCGAATATTATCAGCGACTCGGCGGCTCGGCGTATGCGGCTATTAGGGTTCGGCGCAGGTCTCTACTGGTTGGTTACGACAGCACAATAAACATAGCTAACAGAGTAGTAATAGTTTAGGACATTTTTTGCTTGAATGGCAACAATAACATTTTTAAACCATTGTGAAATATTAGAACATTAACACAATATGACATGATAAGAGACCTTGTGAATTGACCAATTGTATTTATATTTAGAGAACCAATCTCTACCAAGAATTCCGTATGTGAAATCATTCAGTACTAGATGTGTGTTATGTTCAATTTTATCCTCAGTAGAGAATTTGAAAATCCGAATACATCATATTAAGCAAATTCCATTTGAAAATATATTTACATTGTTTTTCAAATGTGGTTTTCGAGATGAAATAGTTAACTAGTTAAAGTGAATTTTTGAAAATTTTGAGTTAATACAGTATTGTTGAACGAGTGCGATATGTAAGTCAACATAAACTAAACTTTATAAAGTGTTTATTTAATGTTGTTTAAATACCATATAACAAATATGCAATTTGTTGATTATCAATTGTGTTGGGGCACATCAAAATAGATAAGTAATCTTACTCAGTAAAAGGCCAATTTATATCGCTAATCCATTGAAAATAAAACACAACAATATCGCTCCACATTAACATAAATATCTAGTTTTATCTAAAAGTGAATTACGTGTTTTAATATATTCAAGGTACATCAGTGTAGATATGGGCAGTGATGTTACGTATCATAATATATAGTGTATTTATATTTAGAGAACCAATCTCTACCAATAATTCCGTCTGTACTTATTGGAAAATCATTCAGTACTAGATGTATGTTATGTTCAATTTTAACCTCAGTAGTCCTGGGAATTGACAGTTGTGTATTTCTATGTTGTACTTTTGAATCTAATCTTGAATTGAAAATTAAATCAATGGAAACATTTTGCTATCCATTGGAATCGGACTATTTTTCCTGAGAAAATTCTGACTAGGCTGTCACATCGTGTATGGCCATGTTCATCAACACTTTGTTCAGACTGCGCTATACGCGCCACCTGTGGCGGTCACATGTCAGAAATCATATTTAAATATTAATTTCATAACAGTTTTATAAAACAAATGTCAATGTCAGGTTTATAAAACAAATGTCAAATTTCATTTCAGATTATTCGAAAATAATTTTGAATAACCGAGTGAATGTATACCCCCACAGAATAAGTAGCGAGTATGAATATGTATGTATAAAAAAGTAGGATGATGATTCGTACTCAATTATAATGTGATTCACCTTATAGTATATTTGAATCGACATATAATACTTAAATGTTAGAGCTTGAGAATCTCTGAGACTTAAAAACAAGCAACATAGTATATGAAATTATTAGAATTCCTACCCAATTCCCAAAATTCAAAATATTCTTGATATGTATACATATGATATATATATGCACACCTGACTGTACACTGAAATGAAAGGTATGAACATATTAAATCACTGTGTATTGTGGATGTTTTGTTTAAGCTTTCATATTTTTACAAATAAATATTGAGTTTAATTCTCGATCACTCAATGTTTTATTTGTATATCTTAGGTTTTCTAATTGTTAGTTATTTTATTTTAGTCATTTAAATTCTAAGTTTCTAATTCTCGATCACTCAATGATTTTATTTGTATATCTTTGGTTTTCTAAAACCTTTTGTGAAAAAGGTTTTCTGATGATCTAAGCAACCCTAAGCAACACGTGAAATGCGCTTAAGAACTACAACAATAAATGTCAGTGAATTTTTCATAACAATTGTACTAAAATATTGGACGACAGATAATGGTGATCCCTGTGGGATACTATTATCAAGTTTGGTTAATTTTGAGAAGTGCCCTTACATAAAAAATTCGGTTGCTCAGAAAAGATTTTACGTAGTTATAGATTCTTTCCAACATTCCAGTCCATTAATTGGCCAAGAATATTGTGACTGCCGATTTTGTCGAAGGCTGTTTCGAAATCAATACTAAAGATTGAGCAGTGATTTCGTGAGGATAGTGTTTGTGCAAGAAAGTATTCAAAGTGAATTAGAGCATCTGTTGTTGAGCTGTTTCGTTTAAAGCCAGTCTGTTTAACGTTGATTAAATTATTTTGTGTCAAGGACCATGAAATTCGTTTAGCTATTATTTTTTCAAATAGTTTGCTGGTACAAGAGATTATTGAAATTGGCCTATAAGACTCTGGTTCAAGTTTGTTTTTTGTGGGTTTGGTATACAAATTATATTTGATCTTTTCCATACATGTGGAAAAGATCAATATTGCACTTGCATTTTTTGTAGTGTATGCTAATATATGTAAATAATAAATAAATATTATTATTAATAATATTTATTTAATGCAAATTTAATTTTCAAAAAATATAAAGAAAAAAGGACTGGCTATCTGGGCATTCACCTTTGAAAAAGTAAGATTTTAAGTATTTACAAAGTTAATTGATTACAAAAAGCTGTTATATAAAAAGTATAAAATAGTTTATAATTTGTTCATTATATCCTGAGGTAGATGTTTTCTTAGGTGAATATAATCAAAGTACTGTATGTGTTCCGTTAAAGATGTGATTTGGTTGTTATTGTTGTAGCAAGATAAGAGGTGATCCATAGCTAAGATGTTGCCGCAGTTTGGGCATACCGGTTTTGAGGAGCTGTTTTTAAGGATGTATTCATGGGTTAATTTGCAGTGGCCTAGTCTCAGCCTAGTAAACATTTTTTGTTGTTGCTTGGTAAAGTTGTTAGGATATGTTGGTTTTTGTAAAAGAGGGTTTATTTTTTGTAGTATGCATTTAGTAAAGTGTTATTGTTTTATTTTTACTAGATTTTGGATATCTTTTTTTGTGTAGTTATTTATCAATATGGTTGGGGATTTATTAGTGATTTTAGCAATCGTATCTGCAAATTCATTTCCTTTAATGTTCATGTGAGCCGGTGTATACAGTATTTTTGTGTGTTTGCTGCGAATAAGATTTTCTTTGATGTGTGAGATTAGGGGATCAGAGTGCTTATATGATTTCAAAGCGTTAACGGATGATAGGCTATCAGTGCATATTAGGAGGTTCACTTCGGGTGGTTTAAGTTTGATGTTGCTGCTTCTATCGCTGTTATTTCTGATGTGAATATTGAGGTAAAGTCAGGTTTTGATTATGGTGTTGTTTTCATCAACTACAGCGAATGCATTGTCACTGTCGGTTTTGGAGCCATCACAGTACCATATTATGTAGTTTTGGTTTTTATATGTGTTTATTTGTTCTAGGTGTTGCTGAATAATCTGGTTTGAATTAGAGTTATTTTTAGAAGTATTTTGTTTTTATAAATGCTCTTCTGTGTTGGTCCAGGGCGGAAAGTTTACTCTGAAATTTGATGGTTTGTTTAATGAAATTGACTATTAGCTGATTGTGTGATTGCTGCTATAGTAGTTTCAATTTTAGGTTTTCTTTTCAATTTTGAGAAGTTGTTTGCGTCATTAAATATAACGTTATTTTGATTTATGATTTTTTTATTAATTGGTTGCTGATGAGTTTACAATATCTGTTTTCTATAGTTGGTAGTCCCAGTTCTGTAAGCATGTTCAATATTGGAGTTGTTCTAAAAGCTTGTGAAATGATTCGTAAAGCGTGATGATAGTATTTCTTAATAATTGATAACTGTGTTGTGGATGCTTTTCCATATATTATGAGAGCATAGTCTATTTTGCTTAGAATAATTGATTTAAGAAAATGAGTTAAATTGTTAATGTTGCTTTCACTTGAAAGACCGCAAATACTTTTAAGAATATTTATTCTTTTATAGAGATCACCTGATAGATACGCAATATGACTATTCCAGTTACATGTCTTATTGAATATAAGGCCAAGAACTTTGAGTTCTTTGACATCGATAAAATCTGAGCAGTTTATTTGAAATTGTCCTATAGCACATATGTGTTTACGACAAATGTGTAAATGTTGACTTTTGTGTTGTAATATTGAAGCACCAGATATTTTGCACCATTTGTTGAGATCGATAAACATTTGTTTGTAATATATTTTGAAGTTCTTGTGGGTTTTTTGTTTTTGCAAACAAATAAAAATCATCGGCATATAAGCAGTGATGAATCTGTTTGTGTTTTTTCATTATTTGGTGGATTTTTTCAAACGCTATTAAGAATAGGACGACATATAATGGTGATCCCTGTGGGATACTATTATCAAGTTTGGTTAATTTTGAGAAGTGCCCTTACATAAAAAATTCGGTTGCTCAGAAAAGATTTTACGTAGTTATAGATATTCTTTCCAACATTCCAGTCCATTAATTGGCCAAGAATATTGTGACTGCCGATTTTGTCGAAGGCTGTTTCGAAATCAATACTAAATATTGAGCAGTGATTTCGTGAGGATAGCGTTTGTGCAAGAAAGTATTCAAAGTGAATTAGAGCATCTGTTGTTGAGCTGTTTCGTTTAAAGCCAGTTTGTTTAACGTTGATTAAATTATTTTGTGTCAGAAACCATGAAATTCGTTTAGCTATTCTTAACAAAAACAATACTTATAACTTACAAATGTATCAAAAGATACACGGTATTTTAAAACGTAATCAGTTTTCTTTCCAAACCCGTTGAAAAATATAAAGTCGGACAAAAACTGACTAAAGCTGGCCCACACGGAATGATTTGTTCGCCTGATTTGTGATTACAATTTTTCAATTACTTGTGATTTTTATCGCGCACATCCCCATTAACAAGTAACAAGATGTCGAACACGAATAAATCATAATCACAAAACAACCGTGTGTGGCTAACTTAAGTTACATGTCGACGATAAGTTGACGAACATCATTGAAAACTTTTTTTTAGAATAAATTCTGAATTTGAGGATGTTTCTGAAATTTGTTGACATTTTTTTAAATACGAAGTCAAAAATTGGGTCCTAGAGAATGATTCAGCTTTCTGTGTTTAGCAAGAATTTAAATCAATTTAATATCTGTGATGACATCCTTTTTTAATTTTTTTATTATCAAAGTAGTGCATGGAAACGAAAAATCTAAAATTTTTGTGTTTTTCATCAAATTCTGAAGAAATGAAAGAAATAAAATATTATTTAAACAAAATATAAAACCAAATAGATTAGAAATTGAAATGTTTGTCAATAAATAGCTCTTCTGTTTTATTACTGGGCCAAGTACTCTACATTGTGAATATCGCTAATGTCTAAAAATGTAAAATCCCCAAAAATGGATGTAAATCCCCAAATTTTGTTAAAATCCCCAAATCCCTCCCCACGAAATTCTGTAACCAAAAAAATTTAAATCCCCAAATTGGAGACAAATCCCCACATCTGGCTACACTGTTTATAATAAATGTAGAAACATTTTAAGAGAATTAAACTCGACTTTACTTAAGAGTGGACTTTAGGTCTATCATAGACAGGTTAAAGTATACTTCTGACGCTGAAGTCGACTCTAAATATAAAACTAGCTGAAGTTGTTTTTAACTCTTTTAACAACAGTATCAGCTGTTCTTCGCCGAGTAAAAAAGTTCGTCACAAAGTAACAAATATTTAAGTTACAAGATTTGGTATAGATTTTGCAATTATTAGTACCAAAATATCGCAATTATGATATTAATCTTATCTTTTCCATTTTCCACAACAAACAACTTTCATTCTTTATATGTCCGGTTACTTTTATTGTTTACCTTTTTTGTTTTTTTCTTTTAATTTTCTATGTCAGCTGTTCATTAGCGGTGGCACCCAGTTAAAGTCGGTTCAATTCAAAACATACTTTAATTTTGACTATGGTTGCAAATTAACAAAAATCTGGTTTTTATTTTAAAGTTGTTTTTAAAAAGAACCGACTTTAGTGTTTGACTATGATTATGGGCCATGTATTTTTTACAAGAAATGGTAAAAAGTTGAAAAAGTCGAAAATAGTCGAAACAAGCCGAAAAGTCGATTAACTAAAAAGTCGAAAGTTCGAAAAGTGGGCTTTTTAAAAAACGGAAAAAGTCGAAAGGTCGACTTTTTGTTTTAGCTATAGAAACCTAGCGCTTACGTCTTTATTAGTTTTAACAAATTAATTAATATTAGTATATTAAGGTTTAAAACGTTAATTTGAATTTGTGTAAATGAATATAATTTGAACAATATAAAAAAAATTAAACATTAAGTTGTGTTTTTAATAAAATTGGAATGGTGTATCTGCCAGCGAAAAAGACGTAAGCGACATAAATACCCGTTATCTTGGAAATATATGAAATAACATAAATGCAATATATAGTTGAGAAGTAACTGTGCATACATACTCAATTTCACGGTAATACTTAGACTTCAACCAAAGAAATTAAAAAAAAAACTTCCCCTGTAAAATTTGGTTTTTGGCGCTTACGTCTTTTTTGACATTTAATATTTCGAAAACCGTTGGAGGTACGCACAAATTATATGTTTAAAAAATGTAGTGATTCTCTAAAAATGTAGTAATAACTCCTTAACTCCTAATAACCGAGATATATTAAAAAATATTTTTTTTTCCTAAAACGTAATAACTAATAAACTCGTAGGATGCTAATAACCGAGATATATTTAAAAATCAGCTTTTAATGATATTTGAAATATAATATCTCGAAAACCGTTGAAGGTACACACAAATTATTAGTTACCAAAATGTAGGGATTATTATTCTCTAAAAATGTAGTAATAACTAATAAACTCGTAGGATGCATAATAACCGAGATATATGTCAAAAACTGATTTTTGTAATTTCTGACATCCAATATCTCGAAAATTGTTGGGGTTATGCAAAAATTGTATTTTACCAAAATGTAGGAATTTATATTCTTTAAATATTATGTAATAACTCCTTAACTCATACAACGCAATGATTTTTGACATCTACTATCTCGAAAACCGTTGGAGGTACTCACAAACAATATGTTGAAAACTAAAAAAATGCGTACTTTCATTAATAAATTTGGTAACCATATAATCTTTTACATTAAAACTGTGTAAAAAGATGAGAAATTTATTTTTCATAAAAAAAAAATATATATATATATATATATATATATATGCACAGCGCATAGTTTGGGGACAGTAAAAATCATTGATTTTTTTAGGTAAAAGTATTGATTTTATTTTAATTAATCATTTTAAAAATGAATTTTTAATTTTGTTTCGCTAAATTAATTTTTATTTCAAATTAACTATACTCCGCATACTTTGAGGACAGTCATATACGTTGCGCCTAGCATTTTGTTTTAAAATATGGCAGACATTTCATGTCTTACACCAGACATAAATATTTTATAGTGAAGTTAAAAATAAAATTAAGTGCTATTGCATATGTAGAAGACACATTCGAACCTTAAAAACATACATAATATGTATATTTTTAAATATGTGATAATCAGGGAAACCAAAATATGCAAATGTATGTTTTTTCTGGTGAGTCTAATGAGCACATGGATAAGATATTTACACGTTTCAGAACTATTTAATCATTTTTGCATCGATTTGTTAGTGCATATTTTTGCATATTTTACCCTTAAATACATATTTTGCATATATTTGTTTTAAGAGCATATTTATGTCATATTTTGAGCTTTTAGAGCATATTTTACTGTTTAATAGCATATTTTGAGTTTATCAAAAACACATTTTGTCTTACTTATTTTTCGCTGTTGTGTTACAGGTTTTTATTTACTTCCTTTGTTTAAAATTCAAAATTGAAAATAGATGGATTTTCACCAAAAAAAAAAAAAAATTAAAAACAGAATTTTTTTTTTAAATTTAAAATAACAATTCCAACAATTTTTTTATTCAATAAATGAAAAAACTGAAAAAAAATGTTCACCTAAAAAAAAAAATTTTTTTTCCAAAAAATTAAAAAACTGAAAAAAATTTTTGTTCACCTAAAAATATTTAAATTTTTTATTTTGAAGTATAATTAGGTGAAGGGTATATACGATTCGGCACAGCCGAATATAGCTTTCTTACTTGTTTTAATATAAAATAAGCACTATTTTAATAATAGCTTCATCTAAATATCAAATTTTAGTTCTAATTCAAACTTAACCGTTCTAAGTGTTAAAGAAATATTGTCTTTTAAATTTGCTCCTGTAACATCAGTTGATGTCGAAAATTGTTGGAAGCACGCACGAATTATGTGTAACCAAAATGTAGGGATTATTATTCTCTAAATATGTTGTTATAACTCCTTAACTCGTAGGACGCATAATAACCGAGATATATGGCAAAAACTGGTTTTATAAGATTTTTAACATCCAATATCTAGAAATCCGATGGAGCTACGCATAAATGCCAGCATGAAGGGATTTTTACTCTTTAATTATTCTCTAATAACACCTAAACTCATATAACGCCTAATAACCGACATATATTTTCTAAAACTGATTTTTTATGATTTTTGACATCCAATGTTCGAAAACCGTTGGAGGTATTATATGCTGCAACATGTAGGGATTAGTATTCTTTAAATATTCTGTAATAACTCTAAACTCATACAACGCTTAATAACCGATGTATATGTCAAAAACTATATTAAGTAATTTTTGACATCCAATATCTCGAAAATCGTTCGAGGTATGTAAAAATTATATGTTACCAAGATGTATGGTTTTTATTCTCTAAAAATGTTGTAATAACCCCTAAACACATAGGACGCCTAAGAACCGAGATATATGCAAAAAACTGTTTATGATATATTATATTCAATATCTCGAAAACCGTTGGAGGTACGCACAAATTACAAGTAAAAAAGTGTAGGGATTACTATTCTCTCAAAATGTTGTAATAAGTCCTAAAGTTATAGGATGCATAATAACCGAGATATATTTTTGGCATTCAATATCTCGAAAATCATTGGAAGTATGAAAAAAGTATGTGTTGCCAAAATGTAGGGATTATTATTCTTTAAAAATGTTGTGATAACACCTAAACTCATATGACGGATAATAACCGAGATATATGAAAAAAACTTATATTTATGATACTTGGCAACCAATTTAAGATGTGTGCATTCTGCAGCAACAACAATAAAAGAAACCACCTTGTAAATCATATATGAAACATATATGATTTAAGAGGTTCTTTTTTCTAGATATGTACAATATAAAAAATTGTTTAAAAATTCTTTCCATAAAAGTGGTAACGAGAGTTTTAAAAGTGGTCGAATTTCGGCAACCAGGCGATTCTAGTATATAATTAATTGTAATACACAGTATGGAACTACATGTCTGATTTAAATTTAGGAACGTTAATAGTAGAAAGAGTGGTCTGCGGGGACATATCCGCAAATTACAGGTATACATATAGAAGAAAAATATACAATAAATCTTTTTTGTTGTAATATCAAAATGTTCTGCTCACTATTAATCTAAAACAATATTACATTTAAAAGTTGTAATAACAACTTAATTTATAGATCTCAAAAATCGGTGAAGATACCCAAATATTAAATGTAGTGATTTGTATTCTCTAAAAATGTTGTTATAACTTCTTAACACGCCTACCAAACGAGATATATGCTAAAAACTGATTTTTTGTGATATTTTAGATATCTCAAAAACCGTTGGAGGTACGCACAAATTATATGTTACCAAAATTTAGGGATTATTATTCTCTAAAAATTGTGTAATAACTCATTAACTCGTAGGACGCATAATAACCGATGTAATAGCAATAAACTGATTTTTTGTAATTTTTCACATCCAATATCTCGAAAAACGTATTATTCTTTAAAAATATGGTAATAAGTCCCAAACTAGTAGGACGCATAATAAACGAGATAATAGCAATAAACTGATTTTTGCAATTTTTAACATCCACTATCTTGAAAATTGTTGGAAGCACGCACGAATTATGTGTAACCAAAATGTAGGGATTATTATTCTCTAAATATGTTGTTATAACTCCTTAACTCGTAGGACGCATAATAACCGAGATATATGGCAAAAACTGGTTTTATAAGATTTTTAACATCCAATATCTCGAAATCCGATGGAGCTACGCATAAATGCCAGCATGAAGGGATTTTTACTCTTTAATTATTCTCTAATAACACCTAAACTCATATAACGCCTAATAACCGACATATATTTTCTAAAACTGATTTTTTATGATTTTTGACATCCAATGTTCGAAAACCGTTGGAGGTATTATATGCTGCAACATGTAGGGATTAGTATTCTTTAAATATTCTGTAATAACTCTAAACTCATACAACGCTTAATAACCGATGTATATGTCAAAAACTATATTAAGTAATTTTTGACATCCAATATCTCGAAAATCGTTCGAGGTATGTAAAAATTATATGTTACCAAGATGTATGGTTTTTATTCTCTAAAAATGTTGTAATAACCCCTAAACACATAGGACGCCTAAGAACCGAGATATATGCAAAAAACTGTATGATATATTATATTCAATATCTCGAAAACCGTTGGAGGTACGCACAAATTACAAGTAAAAAAGTGTAGGGATTACTATTCTCTCAAAATGTTGTAATAAGTCCTAAAGTTATAGGATGCATAATAACCGAGATATATTTTTGGCATTCAATATCTCGAAAATCATTGGAAGTATGAAAAAAGTATGTGTTGCCAAAATGTAGGGATTATTATTCTTTAAAAATGTTGTGATAACACCTAAACTCATATGACGGATAATAACCGAGATATATGAAAAAAACTTATATTTATGATACTTGGCAACCAATTTAAGATGTGTGCATTCTGCAGCAACAACAATAAAAGAAACTGACACCACCTTGTACAATTTCGTCTTTTTCCCGCTTTTTTGTTCATAACAAATTTAAACAAGGTGGTGTCGATTCCACAACAACACCATCTTGTACTATTTCATGGCAAATTTAAACAAGGTGGTGTCGATTCTACAACAACAACAAGATGGTGTCAACACTATTACTGACACCATCTTGTATAAATTCGCCTTTGAAGATACTAACAAATTATATGCAACCAAAATGAAGGAATTTTTATTGCTTAAAAATTTTGTTATAACTCCTAAACTCATAGGACGCCTAATAACCGAGATATTTTCAAAATTTTTTGATTTTTGATATCCAATATCTCGAAAACCATTGGAAGTACGCACACATTATGTGTAACCAAAATGTAGGGATTATTATTCTCTAAAAATGTTGCGATAACTCATAAACTAATAGGAAGCATAATAAAAATAGTGGGAGGTATGCACGAATTATGTATAACCAAAATGTAGGGATTATTATTCTCTAAAAATGATGTAATAACTCCTAAACTCATAGGTCGCATAATAACCGCGATATATGCAAAATATTTATTTTTATAATCAATTCATCTAATATATCGAAAATCATCAGATGTAGGCAAATAAAAAATGTCGGGAAGAGTATATTCCCAGAGGGGTTTAAAAATAAACTTTATTTTAAATATTTTGCTAAAACTCAGCCATTATCGACATGTGGTTGTTAAAAAAGTCGAACTATGAACTAACTAAAAAATGTCTTTAAGTTTAAGTAATCGTAATAGTCTAACTTTTTATCGTGATTATAAAAAAATGTATGTTTTTATTACTAAATTATGTAACCATATGTCTTTTACACTAAAACAGTAGAAAAAGACAAAAAGCTACTTTTCATAAATTAGCAAAAGTCATAACGTCGACTTTTTGTTTTAAAATAATTCTATTCAATGATTTTATGATTATTTTTTAAAAATAAAATGTATTCATATCTAAAATTTTTTTAATAACCACTATACTCGTAGCATGCATAATAACCGAGATATATGCCCAAAACTGATATTTGACATCCAAATTATTTGTTACCAAAATGAAGGGATTTGTATCCTTTAAATATTCTGTAATAACTCCCAAACCAATACAACGCATAACCGAGATATATTCCAAAAAACAGATTTTTAATATATGTTATCAAAATGTAGGAATGTTTTGATATGTCTTTAACACTAAAACAGTATAAAATTACGAAAAAACTACGTTTAATAAATTAGCAAAAGTCGTAACGACGACTTTTGTGTTTTATAAATAAATCTTTTCAATGATTTTATGATTATTTTTTAAATAAAGTGTTAGGATTATTATTATATAAAAAGTTAGTAATAACTAATAATCAAATAATAACCGATATATGTGCCTAAAACTGATTTTTGACATCCAAATTTGTAACCAAAATGGAGGCATTGGTAGTCTATAAATATTCTGTAATAACTCCCAAACTAGATATAATCAAAAAACAGATATTTGTAATTGCTGACATCTAATATATCGAAAATCGGTGGAGGTGTGCAAAAATTATATGTTATACAAATGTAGGGATGTTTTAATAACTCCCAAACTCGTAGGACGCATAATAATCGAGATATATCCCCAAAAATTTCTTTTTATGATTTTTGACATTCAATATCTCGAAAACCGTTGGATGTACACACATGTTACATGCTACCAAAATGTAGGTATTTGTATTCTTTAAAAAAGCTGTAATAACTCCTAAACTCATGCAATGCATAATAACCGATATATATACAAAAAATAACCGATGACATATAATATCTCGAAAACCGTTGGAGTTACGCACAAACTATATGTTGAAACTTAAAAAATGTGTGTTTCATTACGAAATTATGTAACCATATGTCTTTTACAATAAAACAGTATAAAAAGAAGAAAAAAACTAATTTTTATAAATTAGAAAAAGTCGTAACGTCGACTTTTTTGTTTTATAAATAAATCTTTTTAATGATTTTATGATTATTTTTAAAATAAAATATAAGGGTTATATGCCTAAAACTGATTGTTTTTATGATTTTTGACATCCAAATTATAAGAACCGAGATATATGCAAAAAACTGTTTATGATATATTATATTCAATATCTCGAAAACCGTTGGAGGTACGCACAAATTACAAGTAAAAAAGTGTAGGGATTACTATTCTCTCAAAATGTTGTAATAAGTCCTAAAGTTATAGGATGCATAATAACCGAGATATATTTTTGGCATTCAATATCTCGAAAATCATTGGAAGTATGAAAAAAGTATGTGTTGCCAAAATGTAGGGATTATTATTCTTTAAAAATGTTGTGATAACACCTAAACTCATATGACGGATAATAACCCAGATATATGAAAAAAACTTATATTTATGATACTTGGCAACCAATTTAAGATGTGTGCATTCTGCAGCAACAACAATAAAAGAAACAGACACCACCTTGTACAATTTCGTCTTTTTCCCGCTTTTTTGTTCATAACAAATTTAAACAAGGTGGTGTCGATTCCAGAACAACACCATCTTCTACTATTTCATGGCAAATTTAAACAAGGTGGTGTCGATTCTACAACAACAACAAGATGGTGTCAACACTATTACTGACACCATCTTGTATAAATTCGCCTTTGAAGATACTAACAAATTATATGCAACCAAAATGAAGGAATTTTTATTGCTTAAAAATTTGGTTATAACTCCTAAACTCATAGGACGCCTAATAACCGAGATATTTTCAAAATTTTTTGATTTTTGATATCCAATATCTCGAAAACCATTGGAAGTACGCACACATTATGTGTAACCAAAATGTAGGGATTATTATTCTCTAAAAATGTTGCGATAACTCATAAACTAATAGGAAGCATAATGAAAATAGTGGGAGGTATGCACGAATTATGTATAACCAAAATGTAGGGATTATTATTCTCTAAAAATGATGTAATAACTCCTAAACTCATAGGTCGCATAATAACCGCGATATATGCAAAATATTTATTTTTATAATCAATTCATCTAATATATCGAAAATCATCAGATGTAGGCAAATAAAAAATGTCGGGAAGAGTATATTCCCAGAGGGGTTTAAAAATAGACTTTATTTTAAATATTTTGCTAAAACTCAGCCATTATCGACATGTGGTTGTTAAAAAAGTCGAACTATGAACTACTAAAAAATGTCTTTAAGTTTAAATAATCGTAATAGTCTAACTTTTTATCGTGATTATAAAAAAATGTGTGTTTTTATTACTAAATTATGTAACCATATGTCTTTTACACTAAAACAGTAGAAAAAGACAAAAAGCTACTTTTCATAAATTAGCAAAAGTCGTAACGTCGACTTTTTGTTTTAAAATAATTTTATTCAATGATTTTATGATTATTTTTTAAAAATAAAATGTATTCATATCTAAAATTTTTTTAATAACCACTATACTCGTAGCATGCATAATAACCGAGATATATGCCCAAAACTGATATTTGACATCCAAATTATTTGTTACCAAAATGAAGGGATTTGTATCCTTTAAATATTCTGTAATAACTCCCAAACCAATACAACGCATAACCGAGATATATTCCAAAAACAGATTTTTAATATATGTTATCAAAATGTAGGAATGTTTTGATATGTCTTTAACACTAAAACAGTATAAAATTACGAAAAAACTACGTTTAATAAATTAGCAAAAGTCGTAACGACGACTTTTGTGTTTTATAAATAAATCTTTTCAATGATTTTATGATTATTTTTTAAATAAAGTGTTAGGATTATTATTATATAAAAAGTTAGTAATAACTAATAATCAAATAATAACCGATATATGTGCCTAAAACTGATTTTTGACATCCAAATTTGTAACCAAAATGGAGGCATGGTAGTCTATAAATATTCTGTAACAACTCCCAAACTAGATATAATCAAAAAACAGATATTTGTAATTGCTGACATCTAATATCTCGAAAATCGGTGGAGGTGTGCAAAAATTATATGTTATACAAATGTAGGGATGTTTTAATAACTCCCAAACTCGTAGGACGCATAATAATCGAGATATATCCCCAAAAATTTCTTTTTATGATTTTTGACATTCAATATCTCGAAAACCGTTGGATGTACACACATGTTACATGCTACCAAAATGTAGGTATTTGTATTCTTTAAAAAAGCTGTAATAACTCCTAAACTCATGCAATGCATAATAACCGATATATATACAAAAAATAACCGATGACATATAATATCTCGAAAACCGTTGGAGTTTCGCACAAACTATATGTTGAAACTTAAAAAATGTGTGTTTCATTACGAAATTATGTAACCATATGTCTTTTACAATAAAACAGTATAAAAAGAAGAAAAAAACTAATTTTTATAAATTAGAAAAAGTCGTAACGTCGACTATTTTGTTTTATAAATAAATCTTTTTAATGATTTTATGATTATTTTTTAAATAAAATATAAGGGTTATATGCCTAAAACTGATTGTTTTTATGATTTTTGACATCCAAATTATTTGTTAACAAAATGAAGGGATTTGTATTCTTTAAATATTCTGTAATAACTCCCAAACTCATATAACGCCTAATAACTGAGATATATTCCAAAAAAAAAAAAATGTAATCGAAAATTATTGGAGTTATGCACAAATTATATGTTATCAAAACGTGGGGATATTTTGATAACTCCCAAACTCGTACTTCGCATAAAAATCCCCAAAATTGATTGAGGGATGTTCATTCCTCACAAATTCTGTAATAACTTCTAAATTCATTCAATGCATAATAACCGATATATTTTCAAAAAACTGATTTTTGTATTTTTTTTGACACCCAATAGCTCGAAAACCGTTGGAGGTACACACAAATTATTCGTTACCAAAATGTAGGGATTATTATTCTATTAAAGTGTTGTAATAACTACTAACCTCGTAGTATGCATAATAACCGAGATATATGTCAAAAACTGAGTTATGCAATTTCTGACATTCAATATCTCGAAAACCGTTGGAGGTACGCACAAATTATATGTTTAAAACATGTAGGGATTATTATTATCTAACTCCTAATAACCGAGATATATTCAAAAATAGATTTTTTATTATTTGTGACATCCATATCTCGAAAAACGTTGGAGGTACACACAAATTAAGTATTAACAAAATATAGGGATTATTATTCTTTTAAAATGTTGTTATAACTCCCGAACTCGTAGGACGCATAGCAACTGAGATATATTCCAAAAACTGATTTTTAATGATTAATGTCACCCAATATCTCGAAAACCGTTGGAGGTACACACAAATTATTCGTTACCAAAATGTAGGGATTATTATTCTCTTAAAATGAAATAACTAATAAACTCGTAGGATTCATAATAACCGAGATATATGTCAAAAACTGAGTTTTGCAATTTCTGACATCCAATATCTCGAAAATCGTTGGAGTTATGCAAAAAATTTATGTTAACAAAATGTAGGGATTTATGTTCTTTAAATATACTGTAATAATTCATTAACTCATACCGAGCATAATAACCGAGATATATTCAAAAACTGATTTTTTATTATTTTTATATTTAATATGCTTAAAAAATGTAGGGATTATTATTCTCTAAAAATGTTGTAATCACTAATAAACTCGTAGGGTGCATAATAACCGAGATATATTTAAAAAACTGATTTTTGACATCTAATATCTCGAAAACCCTTGGAGATACACACAAATTATATATTACCAAACTATAGGGATTATTATTCTTTAAAAATGTTGTAATAACTGCCGAACTCGTAGGACGCATAGTAACAGAGATATATTCCAAAAACTGATTTTTTATTATTTTTGACATCCAATATCTCGAAAATTGTAGGAAGTATGCAAAAATTTTATGTTACAAAAATGTAGGGATTTATATTATGTAATAACTCATACATAGCATAATAACCGAGATATATTCAAAAATCTGATTTTTATGATTTTTGACATATAATATCTCGAAAACCGTTGGAGGTACGCACGAACAATATGTTGAAAATTAAAAAATGCGTACTTTAATTAATAAATTTGGTAACCATATGTCTTTTACATTAAAACAGTCTAAAAAGATGAAAAAAGTATTTTTCATAAATTAGCAAATGTCGTAACGTCGACTTTTTGTTTCATCTATAAATCTATACAATAATTTTATGATTAATTTTTTAAAAGTAATAACTCCCAAACCCATACAACGCCTAATAACCGAGATATATTCAAAAAACTGATTTTTAATATATGTTATCCAAATGTAGGTATGTTTTGATAACTCCCAAACTAGTAGGACGCATAATAATCGAAATTATTTATTATGATTTTTGACATTCTATATCTCGAAAACCGTGGGATGTACACACAAGTTACATGCTATCAATATGTGGGGATTTGTATTCCTTAAAAATTCTGTAAAAATTCCTAAACTCATGCAATGCATAATAACCGAGATATATTAGATTTTGTATGATTCTCGAAAACCGTTGGAGGTACGCACAAAGTATATGTTGAAAATTAAAAATGTGTGTTTTCATTACTAAATTAGGTAACCATATGTATTTAACACTAAAACAGTATAAAATTACGAAAAAACTACATTTCATAAATTAGCAAAATTCGTAATGTCGACTTTTGTGTTTTATAAATAAATCTTTTCAATGATTTTATGATTATTTTTAAAATAAAGTGTTAGTATTATTATTATATAAAAAGTTAGTAATAACCAATAATCAAATAATAACCGATAATGTGCCTAAAACTGATTTTTTACGATTTTTGACATCCAAATTTGTTACCAAAATTAAGGCATTTGTAGTCTATAAATATTCTGTAATAACTCCCAAACTATTAATCGAGATATAATCAAAAAACAGATATTTGTAATTGCTGACATCTAATATCTCGAAAATCGGTGGAGGTGTGCACAAATTATATGTTATAAAAATACAGGGATGTTTTAATAACTCCCAAACTTGTAGGGCGCATAATAATCTAGGTATATCCCCAAAAATTACTTTTTATGATTTTTGACACTCAATATCTCGAAAACCGTTGGAGGTACACACATGTTACATGCTACCAAAATGTAGGGATTTGCATTCTTCACTAATTCTTTAATAACTTCTAAATTCATTCAATGCATAATAACCGATATATTTTCAAAAACTGATTTTTGTATTATTTTTGACACACAATAAATTATTCGTTACCAAAATGTAGGGATATTATTCACTAAAAATTTTGTAATAACTACTAAACTCGTAGTATGCATAATAACCAAGATATATGTCATAAACTGAGTTTTGCAATTTCTGACAGTCAATATCTCGAAAACCGTTGGAGTTATTCAAAAATTGTATTTTACCAAAATGTAGGGATTTGCATTCTTCACAAATTCTTTAAATATTCTGTAATAACTCCTTAACTCATACAACGCATAATAACCGAGATATATTCAAAAATCTGATTTTTTATGATTTTTGACATATCTCGAAAACCATTGGAGGTACACACAAATTATTCGTTACCAAAATGTAGGGATTATTATTCTCTAAAAATTTTGTAGTAACTAATAAACTCGTAGGGTGCATAATAACCGAGATATATTTTAAAATCAGACTTTTAATGATTTCTGACATCTAATATCTCGAAAACCATTGGAGGTACACACAAATTATGTATTACCAAAATATAGGGATTGTTATTCTTTAAAAATGTTGTAATAACTGCCGAACTCGTAGGACGCATAGTAACAGAGATATATTCCAAAATCTGATTTGTTATGATATTTTTCACCCAATATCTCGAAAATCGTTGGAGGTACACACAAATTATTAGTTACCGAAATGTAGGGATTATTATTTTCTAAAAATGTTGTAATAACAACTAAACTCGTAAGGTGCATAATAACCGAGATATATGTCAAAAACTGATTTTTGTAATTTCTGACATCCAATATCTCGAAAATTGTTGGAGTTATGCAAAAATTGTATTTACCAAAATGTAGGGAATTATATTCTTTAAATATTCTGTAATAACTCCTTAACTCATACAACGCATAATAACCGAGATATATTCAAAAATCTGATTTTTATGATTTTTGACATCTAATATCTCGAAAACCGTTGGAGGTACTCACAAACAATATGTTGAAAATTAAAAAATGCGTACTTTCATTAATAAATTTGTAACTATATGTCTTTTACATTTAAAGTGTGTAAAAAGATGAGAAATTTATTTTTCATAATTTAGCAATAGTCGTAACGTCGACTATTGTATACTTTGTATACTTAAAGCGTATATATAGCTATAGGATATATATATATATATATATATTTGGTCAATTCACAAGGTCTCTTAATTTGTCATATTGTCATAATGTCCTAATATTTCACAATGGTTTTTATTGTTTTTCAAGCAAAAAATGTTCTAATATAATACTACTCTGTATGCTATGTTTATTGTGTTATCGTAACTAACCAGCAGATACATTCGCCGAATGCCTAAGAGTCAGTTAAGCCGAGCTGCCGAGTCGTGATATATTAGGACATTATGACAATATGACTGATAAAAGACCTTGTGAATTGACCAATTATATATATATATATTATATATAAGTGTTGTAATAACTACTAAACTCGTAGTATGCATAATAACGGAGATATATGTCAAAAACTTATTGGTTATTACTGATTATTGGTTATTACTAACTTTTTATATAATAATAATCCTAACACTTTATTTTAAAAATAATCATAAAATCATTGAAAAGATTTATTTATAAAACACAAAAGTCGACATTACAAATTTTGCTAATTTATGAAATGTAGTTTTTTCGTAATTTTATACTGTTTTAGTGTTAAAGACATATGGTTACCTAATTTAGTAATGAAAACACACATTTTTAATTTTCAACATATACTTTGTGCGTACCTCCAACGGTTTTCGAGAATCATAAACAATCTAATATATCTCGGTTATTATGCATTGCATGAGTTTAGGAATTTTTACAGAATTTTTAAGGAATACAAATCCCCACATATTGATAGCATGTAACTTGTGTGTACATCCCACGGTTTTCGAGATATTGAATGTCAAAAATCATAATAAATAATTTCGATTATTATGCGTCCTACTAGTTTGGGAGTTATCAAAACATACCTACATTTGGATAACATATATTAAAAATCAGTTTTTTGAATATATCTCGGTTATTAGGCGTTGTATGGGTTTGGGAGTTATTACTTTTAAAAAATTAATCATAAAATTATTGTATAGATTTATAGATGAAACAAAAAGTCGACGTTACGACATTTGCTAATTTATGAAAAATACTTTTTTCATCTTTTTAGACTGTTTTAATGTAAAAGACATATGGTTACCAAATTTATTAATTAAAGTACGCATTTTTTAATTTTCAACATATTGTTCGTGCGTACCTCCAACGGTTTTCGAGATATTATATGTCAAAAATCATAAAAATCAGATTTTTGAATATATCTCGGTTATTATGCTTTGTATGAGTTATTACAGAATATAAATCCCTACATTTTTGTAACATAAAATTAGAGAATAATAATCCCTACATGTTTTAAACATATAATTTGTGCGTACCTCCAACGGTTTTCGAGATATTAATGTCAGAAATTGCAAAACACAGTTTTTGACATATATCTCCGTTATTATGCATACTACGAGTTTAGTAGTTATTACAACACTTTTAGAGAATAATAATCCCTACATTTTGGTAACGAATAATTTGTGTGTACCTCCAACGGTTTTCGAGCTATTGGGTGTCAAAAAAAATACAAAAATCAGTTTTTGAAAATATATGAAATATATTTGAATAATATATATATATTTTTCAAATATATTTCATATATTTTCAAATATATATATATATATATATATATATATATATATATATATATATATATTCAAATATATTTCATATATTTTCATATATTTTCAAAAACTGATTTTTGTATTTTTTTTGACACCCAATAGCTCGAAAACCGTTGGAGGTACACACAAATTATTCGTTACCAAAATGTAGGGATTATTATTCTCTAAATGTGTTGTAATAACTACTAAACTCGTAGTATGCATAATAACGGAGATATATGTCAAAAACTGTGTTTTGCAATTTCTGACATTCAATATCTCGAAAACCGTTGGAGGTACGCACAAATTATATGTTTACAAAATGTAGGGATTATTATTCTCTAACTCCTAATAACCGAGATATATTCAAAAATAGATTTTTTATTATTTGTGACATCCATATCTCGAAAAACGTTGGAGGTACACACAAAGTAAGTATTAACAAAATATAGGGATTATTATTCTTTTAAAATGTTGTTATAACTCCCGAACTCGTAGGACGCATAGCAACTGAGATATATTCCAAAAACTGATTTTTTATGATTACTGTCACCCAATATCTCGAAAACCGTTGGAGGTACACACAAATTATTCGTTACCAAAATGTAGGGATTATTATTCTCTTAAAATGTAATAACTAATAAACTCGTAGGATTCATAATAACCGAGATAATATCTCGAAAATCGTTGGAGTTATGCAAAAAATTTATGTTAACAAAATGTAGGGATTTATGTTCTTTAAATATACTGTAATAATTCCTTAACTCATACCGCGCATAATAACCTAGATATATTCAAAAACTGATTTTTTATTATTTTTATATTTTATATGCTATATATTTAAAAAACTGATTTTTGACATCTAATATCTCGAAAACCCTTGGAGATACACACAAATTATATATTACCAAAATATAGGGATTATTATTCTTTAAAAATGTTGTAATAACTGCCGAACTCGTAGGACGCATAGTAACAGAGATATATTCCAAAAACTGATTTTTTTATTATTTTTGACATCCAATATCTCGAAAATTGTAGGAAGTATGCAAAAATTTTATGTTACAAAAATGTAGGGATGTATATTCTGTAATAACTTTGTATTTTTGTATTTTTTTTGACATCCAATATCTCGAAAATTGTAGGAAATATGCAAAAATTTTATGTTACAAAAATGTAGGGATTTATATTCTGTAATAACTCATACAAAGCATAATAACCGAGATATATTCAAAAATCTGATTTTTATGATTTTTGACATATAATATCTCGAAAACCGTTGGAGGTACGCACGAACAATATGTTGAAAATTAAAAAATGCGTACTTTAATTAATAAATTTGGTAACCATATGTCTTTTACATTAAAACAGTCTAATAAGATGAAAAAAGTATTTTTCATAAATTAGCAAATGTCGTAACGTCGACTTTTTGTTTCATCTATAAATCTATACAATAATTTTATGATTAATTTTTTAAAAGTAATAACTCCCAAACCCATACAACGCCTAATAACCGAGATATATTCAAAAAACTGATTTTTAATATATGTTATCCAAATGTAGGTATGTTTTGATAACTCCCAAACTAGTAGGACGCATAATAATAGAAATTATTTATTATGATTTTTGACATTCAATATCTCGAAAACCGTGGGATGTACACACAAGTTACATGCTATCAATATGTGGGGATTTGTATTCCTTAAAAATTCTGTAAAAATTCCTAAACTCATGCAATGCATAATAACCGAGATATATTAGATTGTTTATGATTCCCGAAAACCGTTGGAGGTACGCACAAAGTATATGTTGAAAATTAAAAATGTGTGTTTTCATTACTAAATTAGGTAACCATATGTCTTTAACACTAAAACAGTATAAAATTACGAAAAAACTACATTTCATAAATTAGCAAAATTCGTAATGTCGACTTTTGTGTTTTATAAATAAACCTTTTCAATGATTTTATGATTATTTTTAAAATAAAGTGTTAGGATTATTATTATATAAAAAGTTAGTAATAACCAATAATCAAATAATAACCGATATATGTGCCTAAAACTGATTTTTTACGATTTTTGACATCCAAATTTGTTACCAAAATGAAGGCATTTGTAGTCTATAAATATTCTGTAATAACTCCCAAACTATTAATCGAGATATAAGCAAAAAACAGATATTTGTAATTGCTGACATCTAATATCTCGAAAATCGGTGGAGGTGTGCACAAATTATATGTTATAAAAATACAGGGATGTTTTAATAACTCACAAACTTGTAGGACGCATAATAATCGAGGTATATCCCCAAAAATTACTTTTTATGATTTTTGACACTCAATACCGTTGGAGGTACACACATGTTACATGCTACCAAATATTCGGTTTCGTGACCCCTAAACACCGCCATTCACACCAGACTTACCTCACTTTAAACACCTTCTTTACCAAATCATTTTTTTCTTTATATAAATATTTTCTAATTAATTATTTTATTAAAAATTACTAATATTATTCTTTTTACTAAACTAAAACTTATGCCATTTTTGGTATTTTTACTCTCTATCAATGCTTTTATTTCCGTTTCCTTTTAAAATCTATTACAAAAAAAATTTTAACTAACCAAGGAACAACTAAATAGTTATATTTGAGCCATCAACCTACGGCTCAATATATTCCCCTTACCATTTATATTTCTCTATTTTATTTCCCTTATCTATTCCTAAAGGAGCTCCCTGAAGAATATTACTGTGAAGCTTATTATCTGTTTTCACTCTTTTTATGCCTTCTTTAACCGTTATTATATGTTATTGATTAGAATTTAGTTAGTCCCTTTACATTCACGACATAAATTTATAATTTAAATACTTTCTTATTACTAAATTATTTTAAATTATGACCTACGATATCTAACACTACCCTATTGTATTTTTCTTTCATAAAGTAAAATAATTTTGGTTATTGTCCTCGATTTCTTAGTGGATTTCTATAATATTGACATGTAGGAGGTGTTCCACACTTATATTTACTAAGTCTTGTAGTTGCCACTTAAATATACATACTGCACTGTGTTACCTCGTTTTTGATATTTGTCCTGTAATTTGTATTCCTCAAAATTGGCCAACATTCAATACCTTTACTTGGGGTCTTCACAAACGTATAATCAATCGGATCTTGTAACCACAGCAGCAGCATGTATTTTAATAGTCTTATTTGGTTTCGTATTAAAATTATTTAATAATTTTAGCAAGTTCCTCTTTTTATTATAATTTTAACGTCTATTCTTCGATCTTTTTGTTTGATTTCATATATTTTAGAATTTTATATTTTGAATTTTTTTATTCTTTTGGAATTTTTTTAACATCCAGTTTAGCTTGCCGCTTTTCAAATGAACTACAAAAATCTTTTCAACTAAAAACTACCCACAAAATATACGCTAAACAAAAGTAACAGCTTTTTCATTGTTGTTAAAGAACTATAAAAAAAACTTAAGGAACATCAAACAACATAAAGTAACACAATCGGGTCAACGTACCTGGCTTTAGCCTTGAAACATTTTTGCTATTACAATTTTGGAAGAGAAATTATTAGTCGATTATTCTCTTCCTTTTAATTATTTAATCTGGTAACTATTCAATCATTGGCATAATTAATATTTATATCGACCACCCTGTGCTACATATTTCCCACGTCTAGTTTGACATTTCTTTTATGTAAACAAAATAAACAAACAAACTAAGATTATTTGCACCGCATTTTAATTTACAATCTACAACCTTTAAACCAAATATAAAGAAAATTCAGCTCGTGACATTAAAAATTATTTCACCTAGAGATAAAACAATCAGTGAGACAAAACTATCAGTGGCCAGAATTCCTAAAACTTGTTCCTGATATTAAAAAAGGGTGCATTTTGAAAAAAAAAGTCAACAAAGTTTTTGATTTTGCAAAAAAAAGTCAAAAATTGTATGTTTTGAGTTACAAAATATTTATTTTGATAGATATCCCACTCGCATCCCATTAAGCGACCAAATAGGTGTTCAAGGAAAATATCTAAGCTTTATTTTAATAAAAAAAGTGCCCATTTAAAAAAAAAAAAGTCAAAAAAGTTTTTGATTTCGGAAAAAAAAATATTACAAATTTTTTATTTTTTTTCGAAAGATTGAAGAAAGAGCTATATAAACTATTTGGGACACATTTTGCTAAGAACAATAGGTAATAAGTTATATGGATAAGAAAAAACACCTGTTTGACTGATTGAAGAAAGAGCTATATAAACTATTTGGGACACATTTTGCTAAGAACAATAGGTAATAAGTTATATGGATAAGAAAAAATACCTGTTTGACCAAAATGTCAAAATTTGACCCCCTATAACTCAGACAGTTCTCGACCGATCCAATAGAACTAACCTTGGTGCAAATTTCATCCCGATGGGAAGACATCGATTTCAAAAGTTGGTTCACTTGACATGAAATGCCCCATATATATTAATCTAAAAATATATTCTATGCACAGCGCATAGAATATTTTTAAATTTAAAATTATTGATTTTATATTAATTAATCATTTTTAATCAATTTTTATTTCAAATTAACTATACTTCGCATACTTTGAGGACAGTCATATACGTTGCACCTAGTTTGGGAACATGTCCCCAAATTATGCGGTATATTCATCTACTTTTCGACTTTTGGTAGTTTATGAAAAGTCGACTTTTCGAACTTTCGACTTTTTAGTTAATCGACATTTTTCGACTTTTTTCAACGTTTTACCTTTTTTTTGTAAAAAATACATGGTTTCTACATTTATTGATGCGCCTTTTGTAATGTTTAGCAATAAAAATTGAATTAATTTTTATTTCAAATTAACTATACTTCGCATACTTTGAGGACAGTCATATACGTTGCACCTAGTTTGGGAACATGTCCCCAAATTATGCGGTATATTCATCTACTTTTCGACTTTTGGTAGTTTATGAAAAGTCGACTTTTCGAACTTTCGACTTTTTAGTTAATCGAATTTTTTCGACATTTCGACATTTTTCGACTTTTTTCAACGTTTTACCTTTTTTTGTAAAAAATACATGGTTTCTACATTTATTGATGCGCCTTTTGTAATGTTTAGCAATAAAAATTGAATTTATCAAGGCGGTAATAGTTAGAATAATGTTGTAAGAATTTTATGTAGAAAAAAGCTTTATTTTATAAACATTTATTTATGATTTATATATATTAGCATACACTACAAAAAATGCAAGTGCAATATTTTTTAAACAATCTAAAAAGTCGACTTTTATCGACTATTCGACTTTTGAGATAACATAATCGATTGTTCGACTTTTTTCCGACCAAAAAGTCGATTTCGACTTTTATCAGGAAATAGTCGATTGTTCCAACAATCGACTTATAGAACCCCAGTATATAGACAAAAAAATCATGTTGCCACATGTTTGCCATTTTGATATAAAATGCAACAATATTATTTAATAAACATTACCACATATTTAAAAACATATGTCTTCTACAAATGCAATAGCACTTAATTTTATTTTTAACTTCACTATAAAATATTTAAGTCTGGTGTAAGACATGAAATGTCTGCCATATTTTAAAACACAATGATTTAGTAACATAATAAAAAACAACAACATATGCATGCTTCTAGGCAGGGCTATAAATTATTAAATAATTTTGTTTATATCTTTGAAAAAGTTGTATCTTCTTATATATAAATAGGCCACACGTTTAATTGTGGTACACTTTTAAGTATGTTATTGTCCACCAATATTGATGAAACCTATATGGTTTAAGAGATTATTTTCTCTAGATGTGCACAATATAATTTTTTTTTTTAAAAAAATTCATTCCATAAAAGTGATAAAAACGTTATAAATTTGCTTGAAAAACAACAACAATATGTTTATGCACATCACAGAAAAATATTTTTGCGTATACTCAAAGTAACTATATAATTTTGTTATTAGTGTTCGAAATTTGACCACCAGGCGATCCTAGTATATATAAAAATGCTACATGTTTTTTTGTGGTACACTTTTAAGTATGTTATTGTCCGCCAATATTTACGAAATATATATGATTTAAAAGGTTCTTTTTCATAGATATGTACAATATAAAAAATTGTTTAAAAATTATTTCCATAAAAGTGGTAACAAGTGTTTTAAAAGTGGTCGAATTTCGGCAAACAGGCGATTCTAGTATACAATTCATTGTATTACACAGTATGGAACTACATATGTCTGATTTAAATTTAGGAACGTTTATAGTAAAGACAGTGGTCTTCAGGGACATATCCACAAATTACAGATATATAGAAGAAAAATATACAATAAATCTTTTTTTGTTGTAATATCAAAATGTTCTGTTCACTATTAATCTAAAACAATATTACATTTAAAAATTGTGATAAGAACTTAATTTATAGATCTTGCAATAGGCGTGATTTTTCGCATACAATATCTCAAAAACCGGTGGAGAAACGCAAATATTAAATGCAGTGATTTTTATTCTCTAAAAATGTTGTTATAACTTCTTAACACGCCTACCAAACGAGATATATGCTAAACACTGATTTTTTGTGATATTTTAGATTCGATGGCCCAAAATCATAGTCAAACACTAAAGTCGGTTCTTTTTAAAACAACTTTAAAATAAAAACCTGCTTTTTATTAATTTACAACCATAGTCAAAATTAAAGTATGTTTTGAATTGAACCAACTTTAACTGGGTGCAACCGCAAATGTAGAAAATGTTTTCATACAATATACAAAAAAACAGACAAGTGGCAACGCTGAACAGCTGACATACAAAATTAAAAAAAAAACAAAAAAACGTAAACAATGAAAGTAACCGGGACATCTAAAGAAGAAAGTTGTTTGTTGTGGAAAAATGGAAAAGATAAGATTAATATCATAATTACAATATTTTGGTACTAATTTTATTGATAACTGTTCAATAATTGTAAAATCTCTACCAATATCTTGTAACTTAAATTTCTTTTACTTTGTGACGAACTTTTTTACTCGGCGAAGAACAGCAGATGCTGTTGTTAAACGAGTTAAAAACAATTTCAGCTGCTTTTATATTTAGAGTCGACTTCATAGTCAGAACTTTAACTTGTCTATGATAGGCCTAAAGTCCAATCTTAAGTAAAGTCGAGTTTAATTCTCTTAAAATGTACTTTATTTTTGACTATGATTATGGGCCAATATTATAGGATTATTATTCTCTAAAAATGTTGTAATATCTCATTAACTCGTAGGACGCATAATAACCGAGATAATAACAATAAACTGATTTTTTCTAATTTTTCACATCCAATATCTCGAAAAACGTTGGAGGAATGCAAAAGTTTTATGTTACCTAAATGTAGGAATTATTATTTTTAACATCCACTATCTTAACATTGTTGGAAGCACGCACGAATTATGTGTAACCAAAATGTAGGGATTATTATTCTCTAAACATGTTGCTATAACTCCTTAACTCGTAGGACGCATAATAACCGAGATATATGGCAAAAACAGATCTTATTCGATTTTTGACATGCAATATCTCGAAAACCGATGGAGCTGCGCATAAATGCCAGCATGAAGGGATTTGTATTCTTTAATTATTCTCTAATAACAGCTAAACTCATATAACTCCTAATAACCGAGATATATTCAAAAACTGATTTTTTATGATTTTTGACATCCGATGTTCGAAAACCGTTGGAGGTATTATATGCTGCCAACATTCTTTAAATATTGTGTAATAACTTCTAAACTCATACAACGCTTAATATCCGAAACTATTACTACGTTTATAAGCACGGCTTATTCGCAAATAAAAATATTGCAATTAGAAAAAAATGTCGCATAAACAGTGAATTAATTTTTTATTTGCGAATAGCTAACTCACGAAAACAATTCCTGATTAACGATACTATTTGCAAATAAGATATTAAGCATTGCCATATGTTTTAACGTTTTTAGTTTATTAAGACGTTTTTTAAATATTTCATTGCGTTTATGAATTAATTGGATAGCAAGACGGACAAGAATTTTTGATTCTATAATTTTTACATTTAAAAAAAAATGTATCATATTTTATTCAATAAAAGAGCTACCAAATAATTACATTTTACCATCCGGCATCTCATAAAAAAAGAATTTTCCGTAACTAATGTGACATATAAACAGTGAGTTAGTTAATTGCAAATAATTTTTATTTGCGAATAGGCTACGTATAAACGTAGTATATATTAAGTAATTTTTGACATCCAATATCTCAAAAATCGTTCGAGATATGCAAAAATTATATGTTAACAAGATGTAGTTTTGTAATGTTTAGCAATAAAAATTAAATTTATCAAGGCGGTAATAGTTAGAATAATGTTGTAAGAATTTTATGTAGAAAAAAGCTTTATTTTATAAACATTTATTTATGATTTATATATATTAGCATACACTACAAAAAATGCAAGTGCAATATTTTTTAAACAATCTAAAAAGTCGACTTTTATCGACTATTCGACTTTTGAGATAACATAATCGATTGTTCGACTTTTTTCCGACCAAAAAGTCGATTTCGACTTTTATCAGGAAATAGTCGATTGTTCGAACAATCGACTTATAGAACCCCAGTATATAGACAAAAAAATCATGTTGCCACATGTTTGCCATTTTGATATAAAATGCAACAATATTATTTAATAAACATTACCACATATTTAAAAACATACATATTATGTATGTTTTTAAAGTTCGAATGTGTCTTCTACAAATGCAATAGCACTTAATTTTATTTTTAACTTCACTATAAAATATTTAAGTCTGGTGTAAGACATGAAATGTCTGCCATATTTTAAAACACAATGATTTTAGTAACATAATAAAAAACAACAACATATGCATGCTTCTAGGCAGGGCTATAAATTATTAAATAATTTTGTTTATATCTTTGAAACTACGGAATGTTCGATGAAAAAGTTGTATCTTCTTATATATAAATAGGCCACACGTTTAATTGTGGTACACTTTTAAGTATGTTATTGTCCACCAATATTGATGAAACCTATATGGTTTAAGAGATTATTTTCTCTAGATGTGCACAATATAATTTTTTTTTTTTAAAAATTCATTCCATAAAAGTGATAAAAACGTTATAAATTTGCTTGAAAAACAACAACAATATGTTTATGCACATCACAAACGTGAAAAATATTTTTGCGTATACTCAAAGTAACTATATAATTTTGTTATTAGTGTTCGAAATTTGACCACCAGGCGATCCTAGTATATATAAAAAGGCTACATGTTTTTTTGTGGTACACTTTTAAGTATGTTATTGTCCGCCAATATTTACGAAATATATATGATTTAAAAGCTTATTTTCTCTAGATATACACAATATAAAAAAGCGTTTTAAAAGTGGTCGAATTTCGGCCACCGGTCAATCCTAGTAGGTCAATTTGAAGTATGTTATTGTCCACCAATATTAATGAAACATATATGATTTAAGAGGTTCTTTTTCATAGATATGTACAATATAAAAAATTGTTTAAAAATTATTTCCATGAAAGTGGTAACAAGTGTTTTAAAAGTGGTCGAATTTCGGCAAACAGCCGATTCTAGTATACAATTCATTGTATTACACAGTATGGAACTACATATGTCTGATTTAAATTTAGGAACGTTTATATCCCTGAAGTGGTCTTCAGGGATATATCCACAAATTACAGATATATAGAAGAAAAATATACAATAAATCTTTTTTGTTGTAATATCAAAATGTTCTGTTCACTATTAATCTAAAACAATATTACATTTAAAAATTGTAATAAGAACTTAATTTATAGATCTTGCAATAGGCGTGATTTTTCGCATACAATATCTCAAAAACCGGTGGAGAAACGCAAATATTAAATGCAGTGATTTTTATTCTCTAAAAATGTTGTTATAACTTCTTAACACGCCTACCAAACGAGATATATGCTAAACACTGATTTTTTGTGATATTTTAGATTCGATGGCCCAAAATCATAGTCAAACACTAAAGTCGGTTCTTTTTAAAACAACTTTAAAATAAAAACCTGCTTTTTATTAATTTACAACCATAGTCAAAATTAAAGTATGTTTTGAATTGAACCAACTTTAACTGGGTGCAACCGCAAATGTAGAAAATGTTTTCATACAATATACAAAAAAACAGACAAGTGGCAACGCTGAACAGCTGACATACAAAATTAAAAAAAAAAACAAAAAAACGTAAACAATGAAAGTAACCGGGACATCTAAAGAAGAAAGTGGTTTTTTGTGGAAAAATGGAAAAGATAAGATTAATATCATAATTACAATATTTTGGTACTAATTTTATTGATAACTGTTCAATAATTGTAAAATCTCTACCAATATCTTGTAACTTAAATTTTTTTTACTTTGTGACGAACTTTTTTACTCGGCGAAGAACAGCAGATGCTGTTGTTAAACGAGTTAAAAACAATTTCAGCTGCTTTTATATTTAGAGTCGACTTCATAGTCAGAACTTTAACTTGTCTATGATAGGCCTAAAGTCCAATCTTAAGTAAAGTCGAGTTTAATTCTCTTAAAATGTACTTTATTTTTGACTATGATTATGGGCCAATATTATAGGATTATTATTCTCTAAAAATGTTGTAATAACTCATTAACTCGTAGGACGCATAATAACCGAGATAATAACAATAAACTGATTTTTTCTAATTTTTCACATCCAATATCTCGAAAAACGTTGGAGGAATTATTTTTAACATCCACTATCTTAACATTGTTGGAAGCACGCACGAATTATGTGTAACCAAAATGTAGGGATTATTATTCTCTAAACATGTTGCTGTAACTCCTTAACTCGTAGGACGCATAATAACCGAGATATATGGCAAAAACAGATCTTATTCGATTTTTGACATGCAATATCTCGAAAACCGATGGAGCTGCGCATAAATGCCAGCATGAAGGGATTTGTATTCTTTAATTATTCTCTAATAACAGCTAAACTCATATAACTCCTAATAACCGAGATATATTCAAAAACTGATTTTTTATGATTTTTGACATCCGATGTTCGAAAACCGTTGTAGGAACTTGTAGGACGCATAATAATCGAGGTATATCCCCAAAAATTACTTTTTATGATTTTTGACACTCAATACCGTTGGAGGTACACACATGTTACATGCTACCAAATATTCGGTTTCGTGACCCCTAAACACCGCCATTCACACCAGACTTACCTCACTTTAAACACCTTCTTTACCAAATCATTTTTTTCTTTATATAAATATTTTCTAATTAATTATTTTATTAAAAATTACTAATATTATTCTTTTTACTAAACTAAAACTTATGCCATTTTTGGTATTTTTACTCTCTATCAATGCTTTTATTTCCGTTTCCTTTTAAAATCTATTACAAAAAAAATTTTAACTAACCAAGGAACAACTAAATAGTTATATTTGAGCCATCAACCTACGGCTCAATATATTCCCCTTACCATTTATATTTCTCTATTTTATTTCCCTTATCTATTCCTAAAGGAGCTCCCTGAAGAATATTACTGTGAAGCTTATTATCTGTTTTCACTCTTTTTATGCCTTCTTTAACCGTTATTATATGTTATTGATTAGAATTTAGTTAGTCCCTTTACATTCACGACATAAATTTATAATTTAAATACTTTCTTATTACTAAATTATTTTAAATTATGACCTACGATATCTAACACTACCCTATTGTATTTTTCTTTCATAAAGTAAAATAATTTTGGATAATATAATTATGGCAAAATAAGAAGGTTACTGTCCTCGATTTCTTAGTGGATTTCTATAATATTGACATGTAGGAGGTGTTCCACACTTATATTTACTAAGTCTTGTAGTTGCCACTTAAATATACATACTGCACTGTGTTACCTCGTTTTTGATATTTGTCCTGTAATTTGTATTCCTCAAAATTGGCCAACATTCAATACCTTTACTTGGGGTCTTCACAAACGTATAATCAATCGGATCTTGTAACCACAGCAGCAGCATGTATTTTAATAGTCTTATTTGGTTTCGTATTAAAATTATTTAATAATTTTAGCAAGTTCCTCTTTTTATTATAATTTGAACGTCTATTCTTCGATCTTTTTGTTTGATTTCATATATTTTAGAATTTTATATTTTGAATTTTTTTATTCTTTTGGAATTTTTTTAACATCCAGTTTAGCTTGCCGCTTTTCAAATGAACTACAAAAATCTTTTCAACTAAAAACTACCCACAAAATATACGCTAAACAAAAGTAACAGCTTTTTCATTGTTGTTAAAGAACTATAAAAAAAACTTAAGGAACATCAAACAACATAAAGTAACACAATCGGGTCAACGTACCTGGCTTTAGCCTTGAAACATTTTTGCTATTACAATTTTGGAAGAGAAATTATTAGTCGATTATTCTCTTCCTTTTAATTATTTAATCTGGTAACTATTCATTCATTGGCATAATTAATATTTATATCGACCACCCTGTGCTACATATTTCCCACGTCTAGTTTGACATTTCTTTTATGTAAACAAAATAAACAAACAAACTAACATTATTTGCACCGCATTTTAATTTACAATCTACAACCTTTAAACCAAATATAAAGAAAATTCAGCTCGTGACATTAAAAATTATTTCACCTAGAGATAAAACAATCAGTGAGACAAAACAATCAGTGGCCAGAATTCCTAAAACTTGTTCCTGATATTAAAAAAGGGTGCATTTTGAAAAAAAAAGTCAACAAAGTTTTTGATTTTGCAAAAAAAAGTCAAAAATTGTATGTTTTGAGTTACAAAATATTTATTTTGATAGATATCCCACTCGCATCCCATTAAGCGACCAAATAGGTGTTCAAGGAAAATATCTAAGCTTTATTTTAATAAAAAAAGTGCCCATTTAAAAAAAAAAAGTCAAAAAAGTTTTTGATTTCGGAAAAAAAAATATTACAAATTTTTTATTTTTTTTCGAAAGATTGAAGAAAGAGCTATATAAACTATTTGGGACACATTTTGCTAAGAACAATAGGTAAAAGTTATATGGATAAGAAAAAACACCTGTTTGACTGATTGAAGAAAGAGCTATATAAACTATTTGGGACACATTTTGCTAAGAACAATAGGTAATAAGTTATATGGATAAGAAAAAATACCTGTTTGACCAAAATGTCAAAATTTGACCCCCTATAACTCAGACAGTTCTCGACCGATCCAATAGAACTAACCTTGGTGCAAATTTCATCCCGATGGGAAGACATCGATTTCAAAAGTTGGTTCACTTGACATGAAATGCCCCATATATATTAATCTAAAAATATATTCTATGCACAGCGCATAGAATATTTTTAAATTTAAAATTATTGATTTTATATTAATTAATCATTTTAAAAAGGAATTTTAAATTTTTTTTGGCTAAATTAATTTTTATTTCAAATTAACTATACTTCGCATACTTTGAGGACAGTCATATACGTTGCACCTAGTTTGGGAACATGTCCCCAAATTATGCGGTATATTCATCTACTTTTCGACTTTTGGTAGTTTATGAAAAGTCGACTTTTCGAACTTTCGACTTTTTAGTTAATCGAATTTTTTCGACATTTTTCGACTTTTTTCAACGTTTTACCTTTTTTTTGTAAAAAATACATGGTTTCTACATTTATTGATGCGCCTTTTGTAATGTTTAGCAATAAAAATTGAATTAATTTTTATTTCAAATTAACTATACTTCGCATACTTTGAGGACAGTCATATACGTTGCACCTAGTTTGGGAACATGTCCCCAAATTATGCGGTATATTCATCTACTTTTCGACTTTTGGTAGTTTATGAAAAGTCGACTTTTCGAACTTTCGACTTTTTAGTTAATCGAATTTTTTCGACATTTCGACATTTTTCGACTTTTTTCAACGTTTTACCTTTTTTTGTAAAAAATACATGGTTTCTACATTTATTGATGCGCCTTTTGTAATGTTTAGCAATAAAAATTGAATTTATCAAGGCGGTAATAGTTAGAATAATGTTGTAAGAATTTTATGTAGAAAAAAGCTTTATTTTATAAACATTTATTTATGATTTATATATATTAGCATACACTACAAAAAATGCAAGTGCAATATTTTTTAAACAATCTAAAAAGTCGACTTTTATCGACTATTCGACTTTTGAGATAACATAATCGATTGTTCGACTTTTTTCCGACCAAAAAGTCGATTTCGACTTTTATCAGGAAATAGTCGATTGTTCCAACAATCGACTTATAGAACCCCAGTATATAGACAAAAAAATCATGTTGCCAAATGTTTGCCATTTTGATATAAAATGCAACAATATTATTTAATAAACATTACCACATATTTAAAAACATACATATTATGTATGTTTTTAAAGTTCGAATGTGTCTTCTACAAATGCAATAGCACTTAATTTTATTTTTAACTTCACTATAAAATATTTAAGTCTGGTGTAAGACATGAAATGTCTGCCATATTTTAAAACACAATGATTTAGTAACATAATAAAAAACAACAACATATGCATGCTTCTAGGCAGGGCTATAAATTATTAAATAATTTTGTTTATATCTTTGAAAAAGTTGTATCTTCTTATATATAAATAGGCCACACGTTTAATTGTGGTACACTTTTAAGTATGTTATTGTCCACCAATATTGATGAAACCTATATGGTTTAAGAGATTATTTTCTCTAGATGTGCACAATATAATTTTTTTTTTTAAAAAAATTCATTCCATAAAAGTGATAAAAACGTTATAAATTTGCTTGAAAAACAACAACAATATGTTTATGCACATCACAAACGTGAAAAATATTTTTGCGTATACTCAAAGTAACTATATAATTTTGTTATTAGTGTTCGAAATTTGACCACCAGGCGATCCTAGTATATATAAAAATGCTACATGTTTTTTTGTGGTACACTTTTAAGTATGTTATTGTCCGCCAATATTTACGAAATATATATGATTTAAAAGGTTCTTTTTCATAGATATGTACAATATAAAAAATTGTTTAAAAATTATTTCCATAAAAGTGGTAACAAGTGTTTTAAAAGTGGTCGAATTTCGGCAAACAGGCGATTCTAGTATACAATTCATTGTATTACACAGTATGGAACTACATATGTCTGATTTAAATTTAGGAACGTTTATAGTAAAGACAGTGGTCTTCAGGGACATATCCACAAATTACAGATATATAGAAGAAAAATATACAATAAATCTTTTTTTGTTGTAATATCAAAATGTTCTGTTCACTATTAATCTAAAACAATATTACATTTAAAAATTGTGATAAGAACTTAATTTATAGATCTTGCAATAGGCGTGATTTTTCGCATACAATATCTCAAAAACCGGTGGAGAAACGCAAATATTAAATGCAGTGATTTTTATTCTCTAAAAATGTTGTTATAACTTCTTAACACGCCTACCAAACGAGATATATGCTAAACACTGATTTTTTGTGATATTTTAGATTCGATGGCCCAAAATCATAGTCAAACACTAAAGTCGGTTCTTTTTAAAACAACTTTAAAATAAAAACCTGCTTTTTATTAATTTACAACCATAGTCAAAATTAAAGTATGTTTTGAATTGAACCAACTTTAACTGGGTGCAACCGCAAATGTAGAAAATGTTTTCATACAATATACAAAAAAACAGACAAGTGGCAACGCTGAACAGCTGACATACAAAATTAAAAAAAAAACAAAAAAACGTAAACAATGAAAGTAACCGGGACATCTAAAGAAGAAAGTTGTTTGTTGTGGAAAAATGGAAAAGATAAGATTAATATCATAATTACAATATTTTGGTACTAATTTTATTGATAACTGTTCAATAATTGTAAAATCTCTACCAATATCTTGTAACTTAAATTTCTTTTACTTTGTGACGAACTTTTTTACTCGGCGAAGAACAGCAGATGCTGTTGTTAAACGAGTTAAAAACAATTTCAGCTGCTTTTATATTTAGAGTCGACTTCATAGTCAGAACTTTAACTTGTCTATGATAGGCCTAAAGTCCAATCTTAAGTAAAGTCGAGTTTAATTCTCTTAAAATGTACTTTATTTTTGACTATGATTATGGGCCAATATTATAGGATTATTATTCTCTAAAAATGTTGTAATAACTCATTAACTCGTAGGACGCATAATAACCGAGATAATAACAATAAACTGATTTTTTCTAATTTTTCACATCCAATATCTCGAAAAACGTTGGAGGAATGCAAAAGTTTTATGTTACCTAAATGTAGGAATTATTATTTTTAACATCCACTATCTTAACATTGTCGGAAGCACGCACGAATTATGTGTAACCAAAATGTAGGGATTATTATTCTCTAAACATGTTGCTATAACTCCTTAACTCGTAGGACGCATAATAACCGAGATATATGGCAAAAACAGATCTTATTCGATTTTTGACATGCAATATCTCGAAAACCGATGGAGCTGCGCATAAATGCCAGCATGAAGGGATTTGTATTCTTTAATTATTCTCTAATAACAGCTAAACTCATATAACTCCTAATAACCGAGATATATTCAAAAACTGATTTTTTATGATTTTTGACATCCGATGTTCGAAAACCGTTGGAGGTATTATATGCTGCCAACATTCTTTAAATATTGTGTAATAACTTCTAAACTCATACAACGCTTAATATCCGAAACTATTACTACGTTTATAAGCACGGCTTATTCGCAAATAAAAATATTGCAATTAGAAAAAAATGTCGCATAAACAGTGAATTAATTTTTTATTTGCGAATAGCTAACTCACGAAAACAATTCCTGATTAACGATACTATTTGCAAATAAGATATTAAGCATTGCCATATGTTTTAACGTTTTTAGTTTATTAAGACGTTTTTTAAATATTTTATTGCGTTTTTGAATTAATTGGATTGCAAGACGGACAAGAATTTTTGATTCTATAATTTTTACATTTAAAAAAAAATGTATCATATTTTATTCAATAAAAGAGCTACCAAATAATTACATTTTACCATCCGGCATCTCATAAAAAAAGAATTTTCCGTAACTAATGTGACATATAAACAGTGAGTTAGTTAATTGCAAATAATTTTTATTTGCGAATAGGCTACGTATAAACGTAGTATATATTAAGTAATTTTTGACATCCAATATCTCAAAAATCGTTCGAGGTATGCAAAAATTATATGTTAACAAGATGTAGTTTTGTAATGTTTAGCAATAAAAATTAAATTTATCAAGGCGGTAATAGTTAGAATAATGTTGTAAGAATTTTATGTAGAAAAAAGCTTTATTTTATAAACATTTATTTATGATTTATATATATTAGCATACACTACAAAAAATGCAAGTGCAATATTTTTTAAACAATCTAAAAAGTCGACTTTTATCGACTATTCGACTTTTGAGATAACATAATCGATTGTTCGACTTTTTTCCGACCAAAAAGTCGATTTCGACTTTTATCAGGAAATAGTCGATTGTTCGAACAATCGACTTATAGAACCCCAGTATATAGACAAAAAAATCATGTTGCCACATGTTTGCCATTTTGATATAAAATGCAACAATATTATTTAATAAACATTACCACATATTTAAAAACATACATATTATGTATGTTTTTAAAGTTCGAATGTGTCTTCTACAAATGCAATAGCACTTAATTTTATTTTTAACTTCACTATAAAATATTTAAGTCTGGTGTAAGACATGAAATGTCTGCCATATTTTAAAACACAATGATTTTAGTAACATAATAAAAAACAACAACATATGCATGCTTCTAGGCAGGGCTATAAATTATTAAATAATTTTGTTTATATCTTTGAAACTACGGAATGTTCGATGAAAAAGTTGTATCTTCTTATATATAAATAGGCCACACGTTTAATTGTGGTACACTTTTAAGTATGTTATTGTCCACCAATATTGATGAAACCTATATGGTTTAAGAGATTATTTTCTCTAGATGTGCACAATATAATTTTTTTTTTTTAAAAATTCATTCCATAAAAGTGATAAAAACGTTATAAATTTGCTTGAAAAACAACAACAATATGTTTATGCACATCACAAACGTGAAAAATATTTTTGCGTATACTCAAAGTAACTATATAATTTTGTTATTAGTGTTCGAAATTTGACCACCAGGCGATCCTAGTATATATAAAAAGGCTACATGTTTTTTTGTGGTACACTTTTAAGTATGTTATTGTCCGCCAATATTTACGAAATATATATGATTTAAAAGCTTATTTTCTCTAGATATACACAATATAAAAAAGCGTTTTAAAAGTGGTCGATTTGAAGTATGTTATTGTCCACCAATATTAATGAAACATATATGATTTAAGAGGTTCTTTTTCATAGATATGTACAATATAAAAAATTGTTTAAAAATTATTTCCATGAAAGTGGTAACAAGTGTTTTAAAAGTGGTCGAATTTCGGCAAACAGCCGATTCTAGTATACAATTCATTGTATTACACAGTATGGAACTACATATGTCTGATTTAAATTTAGGAACGTTTATAGTAAAGACAGTGGTCTTCAGGGATATATCCACAAATTACAGATATATAGAAGAAAAATATACAATAAATCTTTTTTGTTGTAATATCAAAATGTTCTGTTCACTATTAATCTAAAACAATATTACATTTAAAAATTGTAATAAGAACTTAATTTATAGATCTTGCAATAGGCGTGATTTTTCGCATACAATATCTCAAAAACCGGTGGAGAAACGCAAATATTAAATGCAGTGATTTTTATTCTCTAAAAATGTTGTTATAACTTCTTAACACGCCTACCAAACGAGATATATGCTAAACACTGATTTTTTGTGATATTTTAGATTCGATGGCCCAAAATCATAGTCAAACACTAAAGTCGGTTCTTTTTAAAACAACTTTAAAATAAAAACCTGCTTTTTATTAATTTACAACAATAGTCAAAATTAAAGTATGTTTTGAATTGAACCAACTTTAACTGGGTGCAACCGCAAATGTAGAAAATGTTTTCATACAATATACAAAAAAACAGACAAGTGGCAACGCTGAACAGCTGACATACAAAATTAAAAAAAAAAAACAAAAAAACGTAAACAATGAAAGTAACCGGGACATCTAAAGAAGAAAGTGGTTTTTTGTGGAAAAATGGAAAAGATAAGATTAATATCATAATTACAATATTTTGGTACTAATTTTATTGATAACTGTTCAATAATTGTAAAATCTCTACCAATATCTTGTAACTTAAATTTTTTTTACTTTGTGACGAACTTTTTTACTCGGCGAAGAACAGCAGATGCTGTTGTTAAACGAGTTAAAAACAATTTCAGCTGCTTTTATATTTAGAGTCGACTTCATAGTCAGAACTTTAACTTGTCTATGATAGGCCTAAAGTCCAATCTTAAGTAAAGTCGAGTTTAATTCTCTTAAAATGTACTTTATTTTTGACTATGATTATGGGCCAATATTATAGGATTATTATTCTCTAAAAATGTTGTAATAACTCATTAACTCGTAGGACGCATAATAACCGAGATAATAACAATAAACTGATTTTTTCTAATTTTTCACATCCAATATCTCGAAAAACGTTGGAGGAATTATTTTTAACATCCACTATCTTAACATTGTTGGAAGCACGCACGAATTATGTGTAACCAAAATGTAGGGATTATTATTCTCTAAACATGTTGCTATAACTCCTTAACTCGTAGGACGCATAATAACCGAGATATATGGCAAAAACAGATCTTATTCGATTTTTGACATGCAATATCTCGAAAACCGATGGAGCTGCGCATAAATGCCAGCATGAAGGGATTTGTATTCTTTAATTATTCTCTAATAACAGCTAAACTCATATAACTCCTAATAACCGAGATATATTCAAAAACTGATTTTTTATGATTTTTGACATCCGATGTTCGAAAACCGTTGGAGGTATTATATGCTGCCAACATTCTTTAAATATTGTGTAATAACTTCTAAACTCATACAACGCTTAATATCCGAAACTATTACTACGTTTATAAGCACGGCTTATTCGCAAATAAAAATATTGCAATTAGAAAAAAATGTCGCATAAACAGTGAATTAATTTTTTATTTGCGAATAGCTAACTCACGAAAACAATTCCTGATTAACGATACTATTTGCAAATAAGATATTAAGCATTGCCATATGTTTTAACGTTTTTAGTTTATTAAGACGTTTTTTAAATATTTCATTGCGTTTTTGAATTAATTGGATTGCAAGACGGACAAGAATTTTTGATTCTATAATTTTTACATTTAAAAAAAAATGTATCATATTTTATTCAATAAAAGAGCTACCAAATAATTACATTTTACCATCCGGCATCTCATAAAAAAAAGAATTTTCCGTAACTAATGTGACATATAAACAGTGAGTTAGTTAATTGCAAATAATTTTTATTTGCGAATAGGCTACGTATAAACGTAGTATATATTAAGTAATTTTTGAAATCCAATATCTCAAAAATCGTTCGAGGTATGCAAAAATTATATGTTAACAAGATGTAGTGGTTTTTATTCTCTAAAAATTTTGTAATAACCCCTAAACACATAGGACGCCTAAGAACCGAGATATATGCAAAAAACTGATTTGTTTATGATATATTATATTCAATATCTCGAAAACCGTTGGAGGTACGCACAAATTACATGTAGCAAAAATGTAGGGATTACTATTCTCTCAAAATGTTGTAATAAGTCCTAAAGTTATAGGATGCATAATAACCGATATATATTTTTGGCATCCTATATATCGAAAATCATTGGAAGTATGAAAAAAGTATGTGAATAGGGATTATTATTCTTTAAAAATGTTGTGATAACACCTAAACTCACAGGACGCATAATAACCGAGATATATGAAAAAAACTTGTATTTATGATATTTGGCAACCAATTTAAGATGTGTCCCACAAATTACACAGAAGAAAAATATCAAAAGAAAATGTCAAAATGGTTGTGGTTTGAAAAGAGGGACAAATATATTTCACAGTAGTTTCCTATTGAAATTATAATTTTTCTCTCGCTCTGCAAATCACAACCATTGAAAACTTTTTTGACAACTGTGATTTGTTTCATATCTGTAATAATCTGTGATGTGTGCATTCTGTAGCAACAACAATAAAAGTAAAAAAAATATATAAAACCCAAATGAAGGAATTTTTATTGCCTAAAAATTTGGTGATAACTCCTAAACGCATAGGACGCCTAATAACCAACATATTTTTAAAATTTTTTGATTTTTGTATGATTTTTGATATCCAATATCTCGAAACCCATTAGAAGTACTCACACATTATGTGTAACCAAAATGTAGGGATTATTATTCTCTAAAAATGTTGCGATAACTTCTAAACTAGTAGGAAGCATAATAAAAGAGATAAATACAAGAAATAGATTTTTATAATTTTTGACATCCAAAAAATGGAGGTATGCACGAATTATGTGTAACCAAAATGTATTGATTATTATTCTCTAAAAATTATGTAATAACTCCTAAACTCGTAGGTCGCATAATAACCGAGATATATGCAAAATATTCATTTTTGTAATTTTTGACATCTAATAAGTATATCGAAAATCATCAGATGTAGGCAAATAAAAAATTTCAGGAAGTGTATATTTGCTAAAACTCAGCCATTATCGATCGGTTGTTAAAAAAGTCGAACTATGAACCAACTAAAAAATGTCTTTAAGTTTACATAATCGTCTAACTTTTTATCGTGATTATAAAAAAATGTGTGTTTTTATTACTAAATTATGTAACTATATGTCTTTTACACTAAAACAGTATAAAAGACAAAAAGCTACTTTTCATAAATTAGCAAAAGTCGTAGCGACGACTTTTTGTTTTAAAATAAATTTATTCAATGATTTTATGATTATTTTTTAAAAAGAAAATGTAGAGATTATTATTATCTAAAATTTTTTTAATAACCACTAAACTCGACGCATAATAACCGATATATATGCCCAAAACTCATTTTTGACATCCAAATTATTTGTTACCAAAATGAAGGGATTTGTATCCTTTAAATATTCTGTAATAACTCCCAAACCCATACAACGCCTAATAACCGAGTTATACAGCCCAATTATGAAAGTTCCCCGGGAGTTTTTCCAATTTTCCTATTCAAATTCAAAGGGAAAAAACTCCCGGGGAATTTTTTATTCATAATTGGGCTGATATTCAAAAAACAGATTTTTAATATATGTTATCAAAATGTAGGAATGTTTTGATAAATCCCAAACTCGTAAAAATGTAAACATTCCTAAACTCATGCAATGTATAATAACCGAGATATATTCGATTTTTTATGATTCTCGAAAACCGTTGGAGGTACGCACAAAGTATATGTTGAAAATTAAAAAATGTGTGTTTTCATTACTAAATTAGGTAATCATATGACTTTAACACTAAAACAGTATAAAATTACGAATAAACTACTTGTCATAAATTAGCAAAAGTCGTAACGTCGACTTTTGTGTTTTATAAATAAATCTTTTCAATGATTTTATGATTATTTTTTAAATAAAGTGTTAGGATTATTATTATATAAAAAGTTAGTAATAACCAATAAACGAATAATAACCGATATATGTGCCTAAAACTAATTTTTTATGATTTTTGACATCCACATTTGTTACAAAAATGAAGGCATTTGTAGTCTATAAATATTCTGTAATAACTCCCAGACTATTAATCGAGATATAATCAAAAAACAGAAATTTGTAATTGCTGACATCTAATATTTCGAAAATCGGTGGAGGTGTGCACAAATTATATGTTATAAAAATGTAGGGACGTTTTAACAACTCCCAAACTCGTAGGACGCATAATAATCAAGATATATCCCCAAAAATTACTTTTTATGATTTTTGACACTCAATATCTCTAAAACCGTTGGAGGTACACACATGTTACATGCTACCAAAACGTAGGTATTTGTATTCTTTAAAAAATCTGTAATAACTCCTAAACTCATGCAATGCATAATAACCGATATATATACAAAAAATAACCGAGATACATTAAAAAATCTTATTTTTGACATAGATATCTCGAAAACCGTTGGAGGTACGCACAAACTATATGTTGAAAATTAAAAAATGTTTGTTTCATTACGAAATTAGGTAACCATATGTCTTTTACAATAAAACAATATAAAAAGACGAAAAAAACTAATTTTTATAAATTAGAAAAATACGTAATGTCGCACGGTGGCTCATATCTCAATTTCATCGGCCAAAAGTCCAACTTTTTGTTAACTCCGATTTCAAAAATTTTAATACCATTGAATAGTATACACATTGAAACTAAGGTAGCCAGAAAATTAGATAAAAATATTGTCAATTGTGTGCGTCAAATATTTTATGTCATTTTATAAAAATGTTTGTAAATTTGATAGGAAGTAAATTATCATTACTCGCAAACTGTTATAGATAATTGGATGATTTTTCTTTTGTTATGTTGGTAGGATAATAGCAAAGACTATAAATCAGTGATGTTTACGCCATACAACAATTGTTTGAAAACACACATTTGTTATGCTCTTTTAAAGACTTGTGTTCATTCATCGCTGAGCATGCGAAGAAAACACATGTGGCGGACTATCGTAATTTTTTTTCAGAAATTTATTAACATTGTTGTTGGTTGTTCTTGTTCGAAGCATAGCAAACATACGCGTTTCAATTACAATTGAACACAATAAAACAAAGTCAAAAATAAATAAAAATTTTAGAGAATTTCGGACTTACAATGTATATTTTTTCATTAAAATTTAAATTAAATTCATTCAATAAATTGGTTTTATTTGACAAAAATCCTAAATCTAAACTTTCTTCATTTTGTTAGTATTTTAAGTGTTTGACATTATGTTTGCTGTTAAGCTCTCTCACCAATACATCTTCATTTTTATTTTTGAACATCACTGCTATCAGTGATGTTAACCGTACGGTAATTACCGTATTGTACGGTAATTAGTCCTTCGTACGGTAGGCTGGTAATTTCTACATTTGTACGGTAATTTTAAAAAGTTTAAATTTTTAAGAATTATATCGCAAAAGTTATATTTCCATAATGTGTCTACATATGATATACATACATACATACATATTTCTCATTAAAATAATAATAAAATTTTGAGGATGATGATAACCAACTTGCGGTAGTCTTTCAAGTATGGATACAAATACAAAAAAAATTAGTATTAAAAACTGATTGAAAACATTTTTTTGAATCAAATCAAATGCAATCATTAAAAACATTGACGAAATAAATACCCAATTGTTCGATACCAATATTTCTGTAATATTAAAATATCCTTTAGTTTTGCATTTCCCAGAAAATGTTCAAATGGATGAATTTAATGAAATTGATAAGGAATTTATGCTTATAAGGCAAATAAAAGATGTTGATAAAAAAGGCATTCTGCTGTTTTACAAACTTGGTCCTATATTCAAAACCCGCTATCTTTGATATTCACGAAAATTTCTTTTTGATGGTAAAATGTTCAGTAAAACAGCCCTCATCTATGATGTGAATTTCTTACAAGCATATTGTTTTTTGCTATTTTATTTGAATTTTTGTTATTTCTCTATGTTATACAATTAATTTTTTCCGAATGAAAAAGTCTCTATCTTTTCAAATAATTAATTTTCAAATATTTTTTGTGGAATAATTTCTTCTTGCAATTCATGTTCTTACTAATTTTTGAATGCTGAACATGAATTTTACATTTTTCAATCATTTAAAAAAATGAATTACCTTGGAAATATTTTACCTTTTTGTTTTTGGAAAATATAATTTCCATGACATAACAATTAATGGTTAAAGTTGGAGTTTGCTTAAAAAGTGTCTACTTTTAAAGTGTCTTTTATCTTATGTTGTATTATTAGCCGTTATCTAAATAAATCACGTTAAAAACTGACAGATGGCATAAATGAAATTATCATTTTTGTACATACACATTGAATATTTTGAGAAGAAAATATAAATAATGCAAAATTTTAAAAACAAATTATATGTGAGATTCAGTAGTTGCTTTAAAATTGTAGCATACCGAATTTTAATAACTCAAGTAATACGCGAAAAAAACATTTTTTTGGCTTGCCTGAAAAGTTGTGTTTTTTTAAGATAGAGAGTTTTGAATATAGGCCCTCAAAATATTGAATTATAAAAATAAACCTGTTTCAATAAGAAAATATTATTATTTTTGTACAAAACTTTGCATACGGTAATTTTACTTAAAAAACGGTATTTTTTTTAGGACTGTACTGTAATCGAAATTTAAAAGTTAACATCACTGACTGCTATAAATATAAAAAGATGTTGCACAGCCATACATTGTACTGCCAGTGAAAAATTTACCGATGGCAGTACGGCTACTGCCACTTATGCTCAGATAACTAATTATACTCAGAGCACATATTATTCTCAACTCTAAGCTATTTATTCGTATATGCGTGCATACGTGTGTGTATGTATGTACATTACTAAAACAGTGATGTTCAAAAATAAAAATGAAGATGTATTCGTGAGAGAGCTACCCAGCAAATGAAGAATGTTTAGATTTAGAATTTTTGTCAAATAAAACCCATTTATTAAATGAAGTAATTTAAATTTCAAGCAAAAAATGAAAAAATATACATTGTAAGTCCAAAATTCTCTTAAATTTTATATTTATTTCTGACTTTGTTTTATTGTGTTTAATTAATTGAAACGCGAAAAATTGAAAAACAACCAACAACAATGCTAAATAAATTTCTGAAGAAAAATGACGATAGTCCGCCACATGTGTTTTCTTCGCATGCTCAGCGATGAATGAACAATTGTTGTATGGCGTGAACATCACTGTACTAAAAGGAGTCTTGTTTTCACACAATTTATGTGCAAATAATCCATAAAAAAGCAATGTTACCGATTGTGTTATTGTAGGAAAAGAATACGTGTTTTATTTTTGTAGAAATTAAACTATATTGGTTCGCACCGAAATAAGAAATCTTTTTTATATACATAAATTTATGAAAAATAATCTCATTATTATTAATTAAATATCATAATTAAATGTTAGAAATTATCAGCAATTTTTTTATTTTAAGACAAATTTAGCTGGAAATTATATATACATTTCATCACTCCGTTGGAAATACATATGCATGGAACACATTGAATACAGCAGGCTACCAACTACAATCTGTCAAAATTAGATGTTAGAAATTATCAGCAATTTTTTTATTTTAAGACAAATTTAGCTGGAAATTATATATACATTTCATCACTCCGTTGGAAATACATATGCATGGAACACATTGAATACAGCAGGCTACCAACTACAATCTGTCAAAATTATCAGCAACACATATTTATATGAAGACGATTCTTTTGACGACAGCACAGCTACACGACCACACGATTGCCGAATTAGGCTAATTTCTATTTTTGACAACTACAAAACAGAAATAGTGTTGCTAATATAATAAAAAATGTAAATCAAATGAGTGCTTAAAAAAAATATATTTTTTTTACTTTATTAATAGAAGTTTCTGATAACCATATTGTAATAAATAGTAACAGGTCCATAAATTATTACCACATATATATTTTTACTCAAAATAATTGTTTAAATCTTAATTACTTTGAAATTTTATATGGTTATTTTTTATTGATGTAAAAACAAAAAAGTAATGTGGCACCACTGAATTATAAATTCATATCAACAAAAAACAGCTGTTTCTATTTTTCAATTGTTTTATTGTTTTGGTTAATTGCATTTGGTAAGTATTTTATTGCATTTTTATGTTATTTAATGTTAGTTTTGTATTTCAAGAAAAATGGATGTAGACGAAATTCTTTTAGAAGAGGTACGCAGCCGTATAATTTAATATGACCTAGGCCAGGCAGACTACAAGAATTTGAAGAAGAAGGAGTATGCTTGGAAGGAAGTTGCTGCCAATGTAAAAATTAATGGTAAGATAATTGTGGTCATTATTATTTTAAATTGTAATATGTAATTGTAAGTATGTATGTACTTCGTGATTCATACAAAAGATTCAAAAGGATGCAGCAGGTTGCTTCCGGCAGTAGTGCTGAAACACCAAAAAAGAGATGGAAGTATTTTGAGGCCATGTCATTTTTAGATGGCGTCACAAGTTCCAGAAGGTAAGAAATATCTGATATTCTATTAAAATATAAAACTCATTTATCTTCTCCTTTTTAACACTGTTGGAAATACAAATAATGAGGAGGAAGAATATATAATAGATATTATTGACGCTGATTCTGCAGATAGCTACTTGTCACCTGCTTCTCAGAGTTCAACAGGCTTATGTGAAAAAAAGGTATTTATTTTTTGTTTTTTTTTGTAATTATTACAATTGTTTTAAAATTTGTGTTTTTACTTTGGATTTGGCTGCATCTAGCATTTCTGAAACCTGTGGGGCATTTGCCAAACAGAAGGAAGAGCGAATATGCCACCAAATGCTGTAAATAGAATAGAAGCAAAGGTATCCGCATTAGTATTCGAGGAGATGCATAAATTTTTTAATAATAATGCTCAGTAGAATTGTTTTTCATAATTAAGTATTTATAACTACCATCTTTGTGCCTTATAGTCATACCCCCTTATTCATAATCAATTTTTAATTTTATAAAACGTTTATAAAACAAATTTTGTTTTATAAACCTGTAATAAATTTAAAAATTGATTATGAATAAGGCCTATAGTATGTAAGAACAAATTTTATTAATCGATTTGTAAGAAATTGTAATTAAAATATTTCTGATTAATCGATTACTTAATATTTAAATTAATCAAATACATAATTATGCAAATAATATTAAATTTGATTAATCAAATTTATAATTATTTAATTAATCAGGATTTTCATTTACTAAAATTTAAACAAATTTTAAAATTTAATTTCCTTTGATATTCTAATTTTTTTAACTATTAAATTATATCCAGTTTTATGAATTAATTATTTTCTTTTATATTTATTAATTTAAAAAGTTTATATATAAAAAAAACCAATTAGAATGTCAAAGGATATTAAATTTTAAAATTTGTTTAAATTTTAATAAATGAAAATCCTGATTAATTAAATAATTATAAATTTGATTAATCAAATTTAATATTATTTGCATAATTATGTATTTGATTAATTTAAATATTAAGTAATCGATTAATCAGAAATATTTTAATTACAATTTCTTACAAATCGATTAATAATACGTCCCTCAGGATATTTTAATGTAAAACCATATATTTCTTTGTTATTGTAGAACAATGTATTATTTTTTTTATTTAGTATTATTGTAGGACAATATTTTATTTTTTTTTTATCTAAATATAAGTGTGTTTTTTGTTTTTTTTGTAATTTTAAATAAAAATTAGTGTATATTACACATTATTTTCGTTGTGGATGAGCGGTTAGCTGACCTAGGTTGGTATGATGGCAGAGAATGCACATCTTCGCTCCATTGACCTTCAATGTCACGATTGTCAATTGAGTGATCGACAAGCTCAATAGTGAAGTAGTTTCTGTCATTTTTCAGCATTAAAAAATTATGAAGCACAACCGTGGCCAAGACAACTTTGTCTGCATTTTTTGGGGACATATGTATCGTTGTATGCAGTACCCTCCATCTGTTGGCCAAAATGCCAAAAGCATTTTCTATGTGCACTCGAGCCTTAGACAACATTGTATTAAATTTGTCCTTATCTTGGGGTAAGCTATGTCCCGGAAATGGTCGCATTAAATTGTCTTTTAATGGAAATGCGTTATCGCCGACAAAATAGTAGGGACAATTTATAGAAGTTCCTGGTAAGTTGGCATCGCAAGGAACTTCCAAAGTGTTACTTAATAATTTCTTTCCAAAGTCACTTCTAGCAAGTACACCACCATCACTCTGGCTACCTAAAGCTCCGATATAAACATATGTGAAAACGTAGTTAGCATCACAAGCTGCCATTAACACGATGCTGAACGTTTTTTTATAGTTGTAGTACAACGAACCGCTATTCTTTGGGCAAACTATTCGAATGTGTTTCCCATCAATAGCTCCTAAGCAATTTGGCATTCCTGTTTTTACATAAAACTTGTCCGATATTGCTTTCAATTCGCACACGTTAGGAGGTGACAAATAAATACAGTGTAGCTCATCCCAAATTGCATCAAATGTTTCATATACAATTTTGCGAACTGTTGAAATACCCATTTTGTACGCCCAAGCAAGAATTTGGATATTACATCCTTGAGCTAAAAACCTGAAATTATATGTTTCTTTAGTAAAAATCAAAATAATACTTAAATTTGCTTACATTATTGTTACCGCCAAGCGCGTCTCGGCATCTATTAGTTTTCCATTTGAAACACAATCTAGTTTTTATTTTAATAGTGTTAACAATAAATTAAAACAAGTAAGAGTGCTATATTCGGCTATGCCGAATCTTATATACCCTTCACCTTTGTTGTGGATGCATTATTATTTTTTATAATTAGTATATAGGTATGTATGTACATTGCACACTTTCAGCGTACAGCATCCTAAATTTATCAAGAACACAAAAAACAACAACAACGCCAAACGAAACAGAACACCAAAAGAAAAAACAAAAACAAAATACGCAAGGCAATGAAACCAACACACAACCAAACAAACGTTTAGTTGTATAAAAAACAACAACAACGCCAAAAGAAAAAAAACACAAAAAAAAAAACAAAATACTCAAAGCTTGCACATCCAACCATACGTTTTGTTGTTTTTTTGTCAAAGCATGCAATACATTGTGTTTTTTGATGAAATTTTCAGAGGTTGTCTCGGATTTTTGCTCATATCTCCGTTATTTATGGACGGATTTTGCTGATTTTAAATAGCAAAATTCTCGAAAGTATGTCTGACAGAATTGTTGAAGATTTGGATCCCGGAGATATCTGGGGCCTTCAGAAAATTGATTTCAACAGACAGACAGACAGACAGACGGACAGACAGACAGACAGACAGACAGACAGACAGACAGACAGACAGACAGACAGTCAGACAGACAGACAGACAGACAGACAGACAGACAGACATACAGACAGACAGACAGACAGACAGACAGACAGACAGACAGACAGACAGACAGACAGACAGACAGACAGACAGACAGACAGACAGACAGACAGACAGACAGACAGACAGACAGACAGACAGACAGACAGACAGACAGACAGACAGACAGACAGACAGACAGACAGACAGACAGACAGACAGACAGACAGACAGACAGACAGACAGACAGACAGACAGACAGACAGACAGACAGACAGACAGACAGACAGACAGACAGACAGACAGACAGACAGACAGACAGACAGACAGACAGACAGACAGACAGACAGACAGACAGACGGACGGAAATGAAAAATGGAAATGAAAAATGTAGAAATTACAAACGGAATGACAAACTTATATATACCCTTCTCACGAAGCTGAAGGGTATAATTAGCCACTGTCATTCGTGTTGCCTTAAAGAAATGTTCTTCGTCCTTGTTTTTTAATTGTTGAACTCACGTTTTGTAGAAACCTTCCTCATCTCGAGTAAGATTCACTGGGCGAACCCACCATCTTCGGTTACTTCCTATTGTAAATTTAGTAGATTCATATACGGTATTTGTTATATGAACTATTTTAGTAATAGTTGTTATAAAATTTACAAAATTTTCCTCAGACATTTTTAAAAACACAAATACAAAAAAATGATTTTAATATTTTTCAAAATGTCAAACTTTAGGATCAGCTGATTACTTTGTAGCTGTAGCCTTTAAAATAATTCAGTAGCTACCACACGACTACAACTGTAACCAGCAGCATTTGTGTTCGTGTAGTCGTGTAGCCTGCTGTCTTCAATGTGTTCTATGCAATAAAAATTTCGATTTACTGTTATTTTAATTTATTACATAGGAACTAATCAAGATCCCAGTAACAGTTTATATTTTCATAATATTGCCCTAAATTTGAATTTGACATAAAAATAGGCGTTTTTTGGATGGATAAAAGATTCTAAATTTTTTTCAATTAAAAAATTTCAAAAAGTAGGATGTAAATGCTTTTCAAAAAGTATAAATTCTTTATATACCTTCTTAGAAATTTTTTAGATAACTTAAAAAGAAGAAAAGTACTTTTTTCCCCTAGCTAGCGGGAAGTCATGATGTTTAAACAATTATTTCTTAATATGACATATACATTTGCTGTTAATCCAATGAAAGAAAAAAGAGAAAATCGAGTAACATTTAGACCCGCTATTATCAAAAAACTGGAGTAGTGGGTAAAAATATTGAAAATTTAATTTTCAAATGCGAATATCTCCTAAGCTGTAAAAGATGGTAGCTACTATGAGGAGGTTCTTTATATGTAATTTTTGAATTCGGAACCCAAACGAAGAAATAGAATTGGTCAATGAGGTCCTATTTCAAAAATTAAACTCGACTATAGTGAGTTAAATGTAGTAGTTCTAGTAAGTAGTAAACCAAAGAAGCATTCGTTTTATTAAAACTTCGTTCCATACAAACACAAGTACACAATTTAATTATCTAAAAAATTACATTAGCGGTATTCATGATGTAGAGCTCTTGGCCTAGTAAAAAAGCAAAGAGCTATTTATTGACAAACATTTATATTTTGTATTTAGTTTGGGCAAATGTGCTTTTTTACTACCTTACAAGGTCAAGTACTCTACATTGTGAATACCGCAATTATATTTCGGTGCAAATCGATATAGTTTTATTTCTACAACAATAAAACACGTGTTCTTACAATACAATTACACAATCGGTAACATTTCTTTTCTGCAGATTATTTCCACATAAATTGTATCAAAACACGATTTTTTGGTATTATTTTAACTAAATGTGTTTTCACGAATAAATAAAAACAAAAACAATGTACACAAATGCAGCGTTGCCACTCATAAAATATTTTTCCTACCAAATTTCAGATTAAAAACTACCAAAACCTACCAAATTTTAATTATTTGTGAAATGCTATTTGGATTCCTTTCAAAATGAATAGTTAAATTAAAATTATATTATTGCTGCATAGCTTTACCCTGATGATGAATATTATTTAATTACACTACAATCATAAATATGTCACATCTAAAAATTGTGTGTGAATCGTTTTATAATTGACCACAAGCCCCATATAAGGTCCATTTCTAAAACTTATTTTAAGTAGCATAAAACTCCTAAAAGTGTTGGTATCCCGACAAAATTCAACACAAATGGCGATCGGTACATAATTGGTCATAGCTGTCCAGTTCTGAAAATCACTCACGAAAATAAATTATTGAAATTTTAAAAGAAAAATGTTTTTGCTCACTACTTATTACTTCTTTCAATTTAAATAATATGTGTTATAATTTTGAAATATTTAAAATGTGTAAATTAATTGTATAATACGTTAAAAGTTTTAGTATTGCAAGACCTTTGGCATTTTTTAGAAAAAGACGTAATGTCGCACGGTGGCTCATATCTCAATTTCATCGGCCAAAAGTCCAACTTTTTGTTAACTCCGATTTCAAAAATTTTAATACCATTGAATAGTATACACATTGAAACTAAGGTAGCCATAAAATTAGATAAAAATATTGTCAATTGTGTGCGTGGCATGCTGTTAAAGTCAAATATTTTATGTCATTTTTTCATTTTCAATGATTTTATGATTATTTTTGAAATAAAGTGTTAGGATTATTATTATACAAAAAGTTAGTAATAACCAATAAACGAATGATAACCGATATATGTGCCTAAAACTGATTTTTTTATGATTTTTGACATCCAAATTTGTTACAAAAATGAAGGCATTTGTAGTCTATAAATATTTTGTAATAACTCCCAGACTATTAATCTAGATATAATCAAAAAACAGAAATTTGTAATTGCTGACATCTAATATCTCGAAAATCGGTGGAGGTGTACACAAATTATATGTTATAAAAAGGTAGGGATGTTTTAACAACTCCCAAACGCGTAGGACGCCAATATCTCTAAAACCGTTGGAGGTACACACATGTTACATGCTACCAAAAGGTAGGTATTTGTATTCTTTAAAAAATCTGTAATAACTCCTAAACTCGTGCAATGCATAATAACCGATATATATACAAAAAATAACCGAGATACATTAAAAAATCTGATTTTTGACATATAATATCTCGAAAACCGTTGGAGGTACGCACAAACTATATGTTGAAAATTAAAAAATGTTTGTTTCATTACGAAATTAGGTAACCATATGTATTTTACAATAAAACAGTATAAAAAGACGAAAAAAACTAATTTTTATAAATATCTATAAATATCATATCTCAATTTCATCCAACTTTTTGTTAACTCCGATTTCAAAAATTTTAATGCCATTCAATAGTATACACATTGAAACTAAGGTAGCCATAAAATTAGATAAAAATATTGTCAATTGTGTGCGTCAAATATTTTATGTCATTTTATAAAAATGTTTGTAAATTTGATAAGAAGTAAATTATCATTACTCGCAAACTGTTATAGATAATTGGATGATTTTTCTTTTGTTATGTTGGTAGGATAATAGCAAAGACTATAAATCAGTGATGTTTACGCCATACAACAATTGTTTGAAAACACGAGTGTTCATGCTATGCTTCGAACAAAAACAACCAACAACAATGCTAAATAAATTTCTGAAGAAAAATGACGATAGTCCGCCACATGTGTTTTCTTCGCATGCTCAGCGATGAATGAACACAAGTCTTTAAAAGAGCATAACAAATGTGTGTAAATTTTTCAGACAATTGTTGTATGGCGTGAACATCACTGTACTAAAAGGAGTCTTGTTTTCACACAATTTATGTGCAAATAATCCATAAAAAAGCAATGTTACCGATTGTGTTATTGTAGGAAAAGAATACGTGTTTTATTTTTGTAGAAATTAAACTATATTGTTTCGCACCGAAATAAGAAATCTTTTTTATATACATAAATTTTAGGAATTACATATTTATAGGGAAACAAAACTAGCAATTTATGAAAAATAATCTCATTATTATTAATTAAATATCATAATTAAATGTTAGAAATTATCAGCAATTTTTTTATTTTACGACAAATTTAGCTGGAAATTATATATACATTTCATCACTCCGTTGGAAATACATATGCATGGAACACATTGAAGACAGCAGCCTACCAACTACAATCTGTCAAAATTAGAATACACACGTTTATATGAAGACGATTCTTTTGACGACAGCACAGCTACACGACCACACGATTGCTTTTGCCGCTGTAGCCGAATTAGGCTAATTTCTATTTTTGACAACTACGAAACAGAAATAGTGTTGCTAATATAATAAAAAATGTAAATCAAATGAGTGCTTAAAAAAAATATATTTTATTTACTTTATTAATAGAAGTTTCTGATAACCATATTGTAATAAATAGTAACAGGTCCATAAATTATTACCACATATATATTTTTACTCAAAATAATTGTTTAAATCTTAATTACTTTGAAATTTTATATGGTTATTTTTTATTGATGTAAAAACAAAAAAGTAATGTGGCACCACTGAATTATAAATTCATATCAACAAAAAACAGCTGTTTCTATTTTTCAATTGTTTTATTGTTTTGGTTAATTGCATTTGGTAAGTATTTTATTGCATTTTTATGTTATTTAATGTTAGTTTTGTATTTCAAGAAAAATGGATGTAGACGAAATTCTTATAGAAGAGGTACGCAGCCGTATAATTTTATATGACCTAGGCCAGGCAGACTACAAGAATTTGAAGAAGAAGGAGTATGCTTGGAAGGAAGTTGCTGCCAATGTAAAAATTAATGGTAAGATAATTGTGGTCATTATTATTTTAAATTGTAAGTATGTATGTACTTTTACAGAAGCAGATTGCAAGAAACGATGGAAGGGGCTTCGTGATTCATACAAAAGATGCAAAAGGATGCAGCAGGTTGCTTCCGGCAGTAGTGCTGAAACACCAAAAAAGAGATGGAAGTATTTTGAGGCCATGTCGTTTTTAGATGGCGTCACAAGTTCCAGAAGGTAAGAAATATCTGATATTCTATTAAAATATAAAACTCATATTATCTTCTCCTTTTTAGCACTGAATGTCAAAGGATATTAAATTTTAAAATTTGTTTAAATTTTAGTAAATGAAAATCCTGATTAATTAAATAATTATAAATTTGATTAATCAAATTTAATATTATTTGCATAATTATGTATTTGATTAATTTAAATATTAAGTAATCGATTAATCAGAAATATTTTAATTACAATTTCTTACAAATCGATTAATAATACGTCCCTCTTATTTCTTTGTTATTGTAGAACAATGTATTATTTTTTTTATTTAGTATTATTGTAGGACAATATTTTATTTTTTTTTATCTAAATATATGTGTGTTTTTTGTTTTTTTTTTGTAATTTTAAATAAAAATTAGTGTATATTACACATTATTTTCAATGAAATCTTTTAAAATTTCTCTTAATTGAAATGCCGTTGTGGATGAGCGGTTAGCTGACCTAGGTTGGTATGATGGCAGAGAATGCACATCTTCGCTCCATTGACCTTCAATGTCACGATTGTCAATTGAGTGATCGACAAGCTCAATAGTGAAGTAGTTTCTGTAATTTTTCAGCATTAAAAAATTATGAAGCACAACCGTGGCCTAGACAATTTTTTGGGGACATATGTATCGTTGTATGCAGTACCCTCCATCTGTTGGCCAAAATGCCAAAAGCATTTTCTATGTGCACTCGAGCCTTAGACAACATTGTATTAAATTTGTCCTTATCTTGGGGTAAGCTATGTCCCGGAAATGGTCGCATTAAATTGTCTTTTAATGGAAATGCGTTATCGCCGACAAAATAGTAGGGACAATTTATAGAAGTTCCTGGTAAGTTGGCATCGCAAGGAACTTCCAAAGTGTTACTTAATAATTTCTTTCCAAAGTCACTTCTAGCAAGTACACCACCATCACTCTGGCTACCTAAAGCTCCGATATCAACATATGTGAAAACGTAGTTAGCATCACAAGCTGCCATTAACACGATGCTGAACGTTTTTTTATAGTTGTAGTACAACGAACCGCTATTCTTTGGGCAAACTATTCGAATGTGTTTCCCATCAATAGCTCCTAAGCAATTTGGCATTCCTGTTTTTACATAAAACTTATCCGATATTGCTTTCAATTCGCACACGTTAGGAGGTGACAAATAAATACAGTGTAGCTCATCCCAAATTGCATCACATGTTTCATGTACAATTTTGCGAACTGTTGAAATACCCATTTTGTACGCCCAAGCAAGAATTTGGATATTACATCCTTGAGCTAAAAACCTGAAATTATATGTTTCTTTAGTAAAAATCAAAATAATACTTAAATTTGCTTACATTATTGTTACCGCCAAGCGCGTCTCGGCATCTATAGGTTTTCTATTTGAAACACGATCTAGTTTTTCTTTTAATAGTGTTAACAATAAATTAAAATTAGCCACTGTCATTCGTGTTGCCTTAAAGAAATGTTCTTCGTCCTTGTTTTTTAATTGTTGAACACACGTTTTGTAGAAACCTTCCTCATCTCGAGTAAGATTCACTGGGCGAACCCACCATCTTCGGTTACTTCCTATTGTAAATTTAGTAGATTCATATACGGTATTTGTTATATGAACTATTTTAGTAATAGTTGTTATAAAATTTACAAAATTTTCCTCAGACATTTTTAAAAACACAAATACAAAAAAATGATTTTAATATTTTTCAAAATGTCAAACTTTAGGATCAGCTGATTACTTTGTAGCTGTAGCCTTTAAAATAATTCAGTAGCTACCACACGACTACAACTGTAACCAGCAGCATTTGTGTTCGTGTAGTCGTGTAGCCTGCTGTCTTCAATGTGTTCCATGCAATAAAAATTTCGATTTACTGTTATTTTAATTTATTACATAGGAACTAATCAAGATCCCAGTAACAGTTTATATTTTCATAATATTGCCCTAAATTTGAATTTGACATAAAAATAGGCGTTTTTTGGATGGATAAAAGATTCTAAATTTTTTTCAATTAAAAAATTTCAAAAAGTAGGATTAAATGCTTTTCAAAAAGTATAAATTCTTTATATACCTTCTTAGAAATTTTTTAGATAACTTAAAAAGAAGAAAAGTACTTTTTTCCCCTAGCTAGCGGGAAGTCATGATGTTTAAACAATTATTTCTTAATATGACATATACATTTGCTGTTAATCCAATGAAAGAAAAAAGAGAAAATCGAGTAACATTTAGACCCGCTATTATCAAAAAACTGGAGTAGTGGGTAAAAATATTGAAAATTTAATTTTCAAATGCGAATATCTCCTAAGCTGTAAAAGATGGTAGCTACTATGAGGAGGTTCTTTATATGTAATTTTTGAATTCGGAACCCAAACGAAGAAATAGAATTGGTCAATGAGGTCCTATTTCAAAAATTAAACTCGACTATAGTGAGTTAAATGTAGTAGTTCTAGTAAGTAGTAAACCAAAGAAGCATTCGTTTTATTAAAACTTCGTTCCATACAAACACAAGTACACAATTTAATTATCTAAAAAATTACATTAGCGGTATTCATGATGTAGAGCTCTTGGCCTAGTAAAAAAGCAAAGAGCTATTTATTGACAAACATTTATATTTTGTATTTAGTTTGGGCAAATGTGCTTTTTTACTACCTTACAAGGTCAAGTACTCTACATTGTGAATACCGCAATTATATTTCGGTGCAAATCGATATAGTTTTATTTCTACAACAATAAAACACGTGTTCTTACAATACAATTACACAATCGGTAACATTTCTTTTCTGCAGATTATTTCCACATAAATTGTATCAAAACACGATTTTTTGGTATTATTTTTACTAAATGTGTTTTCACGAATAAATAAAAACAAAAACAATGTACACAAATGCCACTCATAAAATATTTTTCCTACCAAATTTCAGATTAAAAACTACCAAAACCTACCAAATTTTAATTATTTGTGAAATGCTATTTGGATTCCTTTCAAAATTAATAGTTAAATTAAAATTATATTATTGCTGCATAGCATTACCCTGATGATGAATATTATTTAATTACACTACAATCATAAATATGTCACATCTAAAAATTGTGTGTGAATCGTTTTATAATTGACCATAAGCCCCATATAAGGTCCATTTCTAAAACTTATTTTAAGTAGCATAAAACTCCTTAAAGTGTTGGTATCCCGACAAAATTCAACACAAATGGCGATCGGTACATAATTGGTCATAGCTGTCCACTTCTGAAAATCACTCACGAAAATAAATTATTGAAATTTTAAAAGAAAAATTGTTTTTGCTCACTACTTATTACTTCTTTCAATTTAAGTAATATGTGTTATAATTTTGAAATATTTAAAATGTGTAAATTAATTGTATATTACGTTAAAAGTTTTAGTATTGCAAGGCCTTTGGCATTTTTTGAACTGAACACTACTAAATACGTACACATTTACTTGACTAATCTAAAAATTTAAGATAATTCTGTCTTCATATTTTATAAATAATTTTTTAATTTTGGATAACATAATTTTTTTGTTAATTTGTTCTTAAAAATACATATTCAAAAAACCTACCAAAATGCGACAAAAATCGGAACAAACCAACCAAACTACAAAAAGTCAATTTGTTAACTTAAAACTACCAATTTTGGTCCAATTGGACCAAAGCGGCAACGCTGCACAAATGCTTATAGGAATGTACCATATACACATAGCTGCCAGATTTGACGATTTATCGTCATTTTGACGATTTTTGGTTTCAAAAATAGCAATTTGACGATTTCTTTCTTGAAAATGACGATTTTCTGCATTATGAAAATATGGTACTATTTTATGAAATAGTTAAAGAATTTTCTCATTTTGTTGGTCAATTAAAATTTTTAGATTTTAAATCAATTTTTGTAAATAAATTACTGAAATAAAAAGGAATAATTCTAAGCAACTTTTTCTATTTTGACAAAATTTATTCAGAATATAATGACTTTACCCCATTCAATTGAAGGCGCCATGCTCGAATTTATGCTTTAATCTCAGGCATTATTACCTTCCGAATGGACCACCTATAGGGTGGTGCCATATTTTAATGAAAATATCTTTCGGGTCATAATAAAGATTTAGACATTAAATTATATTTTATGCGTTTTATTTAAAATTAAAAAAAACTTCAGAATGAAACCTTATATTATAATAAAATTGAGCTTTACTTTTTTATTTTATTGATCCCTTATTTATAAAATTCAATTTTAAGAAATGCTTTTTGATAAATGTGATGTTTTCGTTCATAGAAATAGGAATTTAAAATTCCTGTTAGAAATCTTGACCTTTTTAATTTTCCGATTTTTTGACAATTTCCAAAATTCGAAATGACGACTTTTTTCTTTTTTATCGAGATATTGACGATTTTTTCCCAAATTCATCTGGCAGCCCTGCATATACATGTGTATGTGCTTTTTGTTCTCTTTAATTCTCTCAGTAAACATGAGAGTGAGCACGAAGATTTAGCTTCCCTGTTACCTAGCCTCCTCATCCATAAGAAGCACACAATTTTGTCTATTTTAAATACACTGTGTGCAACATCTTTATATATTTATAGTCTTTGATAATACTCTTTAAGAGCTGATATGATTTGTCACTGTAACGTTTATACCTGATGTGTTATTAATTTTTTTCTCAGGTACTATTTAGCCAAATTTGAATTTCAGTGGAATAAAAGTGCTAGGGTCAAAATTACTAACTTGTTCTTGTTCATATGACTGGCGCAAAGTACAAGTCGCAATTTTGAAGATATTGCGATAAAATTTGGCACATACATTTTTTTCGGCCCGAGAACGAAGTCTATTGAAAATTACTGAAATCGGTCCACTATTTCACCTAGCACCCATACAAATGTTCTCCCGAAATTATACTTTATCGGTCTAAGTGGTTAATTTGTATATGTATCTACACAAATTTTGCTCCAAATAAGTTTTATATAAACTGAATTAATGTCACCTAATTTTATGATGATCGGTCCATTATTATTCATAGCTCCCATATAAGACCACATTCCGAAAAACACTTTAACGAGCATAAATCTCTTAAAAATGTTGGTATAAACAAAATTCAACAGAAATAACATTCATATAGACATAAATTACACGACCTAATTTCATGGCGATCGGTCCATTATCATATCTCCCATATAATACCCGTTTCCGAAAATCACTTTCACGAGCATAAATTATATTGTAGGGTATAATATAGTCCAGCATGGCCGAACATACTTCCTAACTTGTTTTATCTGCTGATGATAATAAGTATAGCTGATTCAAAAAACAAAAAATTTCCATTTTCATACTAAATGCTATACAAAAATTAAAAGTTCAACTTTAACCTTAAATTGCGCAACAACTGCTGAACCGATTTTAATGAAATAAAAACTGGTGAAAAATTCATAAAGTTATCTGTCCAAAAAAATTTCTTAAATATCTCTATCGGTTCAAAAGTTACAGAGTTTTGGCCGATGAAAAACGAAAATGAAACACTGTGCGTCGACTATTTTATTTTATAAATAAATCTTTTTAATGATTTTATGATTATTTTTTAAATAAAATATAAGGATTATATGCCGAAAACTGATTGTTTTTACATTTTTGACATCCAAATTATTTGTTAACAAAATGAAGGCATTTGTATTCTTTCAATATTCTGTAATAACTCCCAAACTCATACAACGCCTAATAACTGAGATATATTCAAAAAACAAAATTTTGTAATTGTTGACATCTAAAATCTCGAAAATTATTATGCACAAATTATATGTTATCAAAATGTGGGAATATTTTGATAACTCCCAAACTTGTACTACGCATAAAAATCCCCAAAATTGATTTTTGACATTCAATATCACGAATAACGTTGGAGGTACACACAAGTTACATGCTACTAAAATGTAGGGATTTGCATTCTTCACAAATTCTGTAATAACTTCTAAATTCATTCAATGCATAATAACCGATATATTTTCAAAAACTGATTTTTGTATTATTTTTGACACCCACTATCTCGAAAAGCGTTGGAACAAATTATTCGTTACCAAAATGTAGGGATTATTATTCTCTAAAAGTGTTGTAATAACAACTAATCTCGTAGTATGCATAATAAACGAGATATATGTCAAAAACTGAGTTTTGCAATTTCTGACATTCAATATCTCGAAAACCGTTGGAGGTACGCACAAATTATATGTTTAAAAAATGTAGGGAATATTATTCTTTAAAAATGTTGTAATAACTCCTTAACTCCTAACCGAGATATATTAAAAAATAGATTTTTTATTATTTTTGTCACCCAATATATCGAAAACCGTTGGAGGTACACACAAATTATTCGTTACCAAAATGTAGGGATTATTATTCTTTTAAAATGTAATAACCAGGGAAACCGGAAATATGCTCTAAAAAAAGCGCTTTAAATATGCAGTAAAAACTTTAAAATATGCTCTTAAAATTTAAAAAATATGTCTTAAAAAAACAAACTTTTACATAATTTTTAACCAAAAAATATACTTTTATTTAAAAAATCAATACAATTCATTTGTAAATAGGTAAAGTAACATAAAATAACCAAAAATAACATAAACTAATACAAGTATAACAAAAAATAAATACAACATTAAAACAATAAGCTATGAAAAGGCCTCGAGAGGTATTTGATGATATATATCTATATATATAAAAATGAAATGGTCCATGTATGTAAAGTCATCACGTGAGAACGGCTGGAGCAATTTGGCTGATTTTTTTTATTCGATTCGAAATTTTCAAGAGATCGTTTGTAAAGAAAAAAAAATTAAAAAATTACGGCTAAAACCGGCTTTTTAAGTCCAGTCAACTGTAATAAAAAAAAGCCCATAAAGTATGAAGTACAAATTTACATATTTTATTTGCAAATAAATTAGAACAGGCAGGGTTGGAGAAACTTGATGAACTAACATTAGTAAATGCTATCGGGCGAAGCCGGGGCGATCAACTAGTTTTATATAAATATAAAGACACTTCTTCAATTAAGGTTATTATTGCAATAAATTACAAAATATTGCCTTAAATTTTCAAATAAAAATCGTCGTCTATTGGATCTGAAAACATTTTATACATAGAAAATATTCTTTCGACATCAACTGACAATATTATGTATGTCGTTGTCGACGTCGACATCACTTTGTAGTCGTTGTCACTTAGAGTCGACATCGACATCAACTCGACGATAAATTGGTATTTACTAACAATGTTGTGTTGATGTCGACTCGTTATCAATAATCTAAAAGAAATAAGTATCATCCTTATGCATTTCGTGACAGCTATTGAATTTTATTTATTATTCTTATAAAAAATGCCTTTTTTTATTGGATTCCAGTGAAACAAACAAATCCTTAAGCTTCAATGTAATGAAAAGAAGCTATGATTTGAATATTTCGAACACCGACTTCGCTAGTAAATATTTCATATGCAGCCGGCACTCGGCCGGGCGAAATAATTTTTTACACTATGGTAGTACGTGGCAGGACAAGCTTGTTTTATTTAGTTTACAATAGATAACTCCGCTAATAGCAACATTTTTAAGTGATTTGAAAAGTGTCAATAGAATTGACTTAAGCCGGAGTTCATCCCTACCATGTTTAAAATTAATTGAAATAAAAAATGAATAAATAAAATAATTAAAAGAATAAATAAAAATAAATTGCAGCTCTAAGTTTTGCCATTACGGTTTCAAATTGCTTCCCATTGTTGATTTTATATTTTTTAATTTATCTAATCGCAACTATTTTTAATTTTTGTATCAGTCGTTGTCAAATTTCGTGTCGACAGAAAATATTCGTTTTCAGTCAATGTCGACTTTAAAGCGCCTTAGAAAATTGCAAATTGCTTTCAATAGTTAACTATTGTTATCGATATTGACTTCGCAAATACCATTTTAGTGCCGTCGACGTGACTTAATGTCGACAACGACATACATAATAGGGGTGAATATTTCTTTAACACTTAGAACGGTTAATTAGAACTAAAATTTGATATTTAGATGGCGCCATTATTAAAATAGTGCTTATTTTATATTAAAAAAAGCAATCTATTTTTCAATTTTGAATTTTAAACAAAGGAAGTAAAAACCTGTAACGCAACAGCGAAAAATAAGTAAGATAAAATTTGTTTTTGATATAGTCAAAATATGCTATTAAACAGTAAAATATGCTCTAAAAACGCAAAATATGACATAAATATGCTCTTAAAACAAATATATGCAAAAAAATGCATTTAAGGGCAAATAATAATAAGCAAAAATATGCACTAACAAATCGATGCCAAAATTTATAAATAGTTGTGAAACGTGTAAATATCTTATCCATGTGCTCATTAGACTCACCAGAAAAAATATGCATTTGCATATTTTGGTTTCCCTGGTAATAACTAATAAAGTCGTAGGATGCATAATAACAGAGATATATGCCAAAAACTGAGTTTTGCAATTTCTGACATCCAATATCTCTAAAATTGTTGGAGTTATGCCAAAATGTAGGGATTTATATTCTTTAAATATTCTGTAATAATTCCTTAACTCATACAGCGGATAATAACCGAGATGTATTCAAAAATGATTTTTGACACCTAATATCTCGAAAACCGTTGGAGCTACACACAAATTATGTATTACCAAACTATAGGGATTATTATTCTTTCAAGATGTTGTAATAACTGCCGAACTCGTAGGACGCTTAGTAACTGAGATATATTCAAAAAACTGATTTGTTATGATATTTGTCACGCAATATCTCGAAAACCGTTGGAGGTACACACAAATTATTAGTTACCGTAATGTAAATTAAAAATGTTGTAATAACTAATAAACTCGTAGTGTGCATAATAACCGAGATATATGTCAAAAACTGATTTTTGTAATTTCTGACATAAAATATCTCGAAAATAATTGGAGTTATGCAAAAATTTTATTTTACCAAAATGTAGGGATTTATATTCTTTAAATATTATGTAATAACTCCTCAACTCATACAACGCACTGATTTTTATGATTTTTGACATCTAATATCTCGAAAACCGTTGAAGGTACACAATGGCCCATAATCATAGTCAAAAATAAAGTACATTTTAAGAGAATTAAACTCGACTTTACTTAAGAGTGGACTTTAGGTCTATCAAAGACAAGTTAAAGTATACTTCCGACGCTGAAGTCGACTCTAAATATAAAACTAGCTAAATTTTTTTTAACTCGTTTAACAACAGCATAAGCTGTTCTTCGCCGAGTAAAAAAGTTCGTCACAAAGTAAAAAATTTTTAAGTTACAAGATATTGGTAGAGATTTTTCAATTATTGAACAGTTATCAATAAAATTAGTACCAAAATGTCGTAATTATGATATTAATCTTATATTTTCCACTTTTCCACAACAAACAACTTTCTTTCTTTAGATGTCCCGGTTATTTTTATTGTTTACGTTTTTGGATTTTTTTAATTTTGTATGTCAGCTGTTCAGCGTTGCCACTTGTCTGTTTTTTGTTGTATATTCTATGAAAACATTTTCTACATTTGCGGTGGCACCCAGTTATAGTCGGTTCAATTTAAAACACACTTTAATTTTAATATGATTGCAAATTAATAAAAAGCTGGTTTTTATTTTAAAGTTGTTTTTAAAAAGAACCGACTTTAGTTTAAGTTTTAATTTTTATCAAATTTTAGTTTTTAAATTTTGGGTTTCAAGTTTCATTTAAGTTTTTTTTCTTCTTCTATTTCAAGTTTTCCCTTTTATTTCAGGTTCACGAGAGATAGCTAGCTGGACTGATCTCCCAAGGATGGAAGTTTCTCGACGACAGGTGGTTGCAGGATGGTTTTCTGTCCGTCCGTTTTATAGTCTGTTCGGGTATTTCAGGTAAGTAACAAAAAAAATATATTATAATTACCTTTTAAATAATTTGTTATTTTTTTCTTCTCTGTATATACTGGTTTCCGGCAACCTACAAATCTACCGCGGGATTATTCTTAACTAGGCCTGAGCTCAATCCTATCTTTCTCGCGCACGCTTGGACCAATTTCATCCAGCGGACTGGCTTCGAGCAACTAACGTAAGGTATGCCTATAAACGAATATATAGCTAGATATATATTTCCCCCTTTTTTTTGTTTACTAAATTTTTTTTTTATTATTTTTTTTATATATAGAAATTATCTAAAAGGACTGGTTCTGTTCGTCCTGTCGTTCGCGTAAGAGGTACACTTACTAGGTGGAAAACCTTAATACCTGGGCACCACAGGACTGATGGTGCGGATCTGCCAAAGTAGTCCCACGATGGATGGAGCTGGCGATGATTTAGTTTTATGATTCTGCTTTATTTAGCTTTAAGTTTAACTTTATTTAGTTTTAAGTTTTATTTTAAGTTTTGTTTTAAATTTGTAAGTTATTAAATGAATAAAAAAAAATATTCAATTTAAATTCAGATTTTGCTTTTGCTGACGGCCACGGGCTCCACCTTCTTCTTAGGCAGGGAAAAATGAAAAAGGACCGGCATTTTAGCTTTTAGGGACCGAGAAACCTCGGTTGCCAATATGGTTCCCAATATATTCTTTTCATTTCAGCCATTTGCAGTGTAGTTCTTTGTTTTTGTTTATATTTTCCAACTGTCAAATTGTTTACATCCCCGCGTTGCCAACTTTCTTTTCGTCTTCTTCTTTTTAAATTTTGCCCTACTACAGGGTGCACACGACAAACCGTACCATTCTGTAATCCATTTATGGATACAGAATGGGGTGGAAAAATTTGCGCCCTGAAATTATGAATATCCCTAATTTAAAAAAAAAAAAATTTTGGAATTTTGGGCATTTTTTTTACTCCTAACAAAAAATTGCAATATGGCAACCCTTATTCCATTCACAAACAAAAGTGCGACTCTGTACCGCTGATGTTACTACACAGCTGTTTGAATGAAATGGAAGGGGAGGAGAGGGAATGCAAAAATACGCATTTACTAATATTTTCAATGGCGGTGATCAAAAATGGTAATGAAATTTTTATCTTTGAATTTATTTAGAAATTTTAATACAAATTTATGCCAAAATACTAATTTAATTTTTTTTATATTTTCTTTTCAGGAAAAGACGGAGGATGCTGCAGATTCTGGTGGAATATTGGTAAGTAGAAATTTATTTAATTCATTCATGGTCAACAAAAATTCTTAATGCATTTTTTTGTTTGTTTGTCTTTCAGGAATGTGGGTACAGTTAGCTATTGGGTAGGTGCTGATGTAATTTCTGGAGTTGGGCATGTCCAAGGTAAGTGAAAATGAATTTTAAGTGTAAAATTTAAAATAAAGTGTTTTTTAAGTAAAAGTGCTATTAGGAATTTTTGGAAACTACAGTGAGTGTGAAAAGTGTGTGGATAAAAATAAAATATATTGTGTGAAATTTTAATGTTTTAGAAAATACAGTGAGTGTAAAAAGTGTGTAAAGAAAAATAAAATGTGATAAAAAAAATTAATGAATAGTCTCACTCATTTTTCTGCCGTTTACAGTGGATAGACGTGTTTTACATCGCTCTCACAAATAAATAAATAAAATAATTGTGAAGATAAATACAAAAAAAAAAAAATATATACAAAGATAAGTAACAGCGAATGGACGCTTATTAAATACTTATAAATATATTTAAATATTGATTTAAACAGCCAAAATAAAATTAAAAAAAACTGTTTGTTAATGCAAATATTAACAATCAGAAAAAAAAACAAAGCAAAAGTAATAAAAAAAAAAAACAACAACATAAATAAAACCCTAAATAAAGAGTGTAGTGTTTGTGTGTTTGTGTATGAGTTTCTCTTACTCTTCAACAAGTGAAAGGAGGCTCAGCAGCAATGGAAATAATGCATACATTGTTGTGAGCTCTCCATACAACAATAATAATACATATGATCCAAAAGATCACAAAAATTATTTAAGTGTAAGAACAACAACAAACGAGAGATCTCCACTCTCTAGTGCGCCAAAACAAAACAATTGTGTAGAAGACAACATAAAAGAAATTATAGAAAAACAAACAACAACTCAAATGGTTGCTGAAAAAAGTAATGCTACTGTGATCAATGTCACAAATAGTAGTAATGAAAATATTAACTCTATAAAAACCGGTGATGATAGGCAAAATCAATCGAGTTTTACATTAAAAAATACTGGTGCCATACCAAAAAATAGTATAGTGAAAAATACGGGAAAAATCCTAACAGGAATGGACCGTTACATCACTATAACTAAACGCAAGTCCAGTCCTAGGACATCAAAATTGGAACCAAATCCAAAACAGGCGAAGAAAAATCCGGTAAGTCAAAATCGTTTTGCAATTCTTGACAATCATGAAAGTAAAGAAAAACCCGCAAAGCCTGTAAAAGACTATAAGCCACCTCCTCTTTATTTGCGCGAACCTACTACAAATGTTTTGGTGAACAAATTGTCCCAACTTGTAGGTAAGGAGAATTTCCACGTGGTCTCTCTACGTAAAGGAAATATTCAAGAGACAAAGGTACAAACTTATTCGGAAAAAAATTTCAGAATGATTGTTGATAATTTCGATTCCGAGAAAAGAAACTATTATACATATCAACTGAAAAGTGCAAAAGGTTTGACAGTAGTCATCAAAGGTATAGATAGTTCTGAGCCAACTGATGATATTAAAAAGGCGCTAGAGTCTGAAGGCTTTGAAGTGAAGTCCATTCACAATATAATAAATAAAAATAAAATTCCTCAACCAATTTTTAGAGTTGAAATCACTTTCAACTCTTCTCAATTAAAGAAAAAGGGTGACACTCATCCAATATACGGTTTAAGATATCTTCTAAATCGTAAAATAATTGTAGAAGAACCAATTAAGCGCAAAGGTCCACCTCAGTGCCTTAATTGCCAAGAGTTCGGTCACACCCGAACATTCTGCAAATTACCTTCTGTATGTGTAAGATGTGGAGATATTCATAAAAGTCAAGAATGCCCCCACTCAAAAACAGATAATATAAGAAAATGTAGTAACTGTGGTCAAAATCACACCGCAAACTACCGTGGATGCCCAGTATTCCTACGCATACAGGAATCAACGAAGGCAAGAAGACCTTTATATGCTCAATATACGGCTTCTAACTTTCCAAGCCTTCCTGATGCTTCTAGTGCTCAATATAGAAGTATCATAAAAAACAATAATCAAAACAAATCGTATGCCCATACGACAAATGAGGGTTCAGTTACCCAAATGAAAACAAACACAGGTGCTTCTAGTGCTCAATATAGGGGCATCATAAATGATAATTATCAAAACAAATCGTATGCCAATACGACAAATGAGGGTTCAGTTACCCAAATGAAAAGAAGCAATGGAAATAATTCCCCATTATTTTCATATGCACATGCATTAAGAGAGGGTGTACCAGTACCCGACAATAACTCTCAAAGCTCTATTGAGAATCTAATTCAAACCATGAACAGTTTCATGACGAACATGCAAAAAATTTTTCAACAATTGATGCAGAATCAAAGCATGCTCATGCAGATCCTGCTAAATAAAAAATGAATTCTCTAAGAATTTGTTTTTGGAATGCTAACGGCCTTAGCCAACATAAGAATGATGTACAACAATTTCTCCACCTTCAGGAAATTGATGTACTACTCGTTTCTGAAACACACTTTACCATAAAGAACTGTTTCAGAATTAACGGATACTATACTTATGACACAAAACATCCAAGTGGTAGAGCTTGTGGTGGAACAGCTATATTAGTGAGAAAGGATATTAGGCATTTCCCAATGCCAGAATATAAAACGGATCACATCCAGGCCACATCTATAAATATACCTGATGGTAGAGTTACAATATCTTCAATATATTGTCCTCCTAGGTATAATATTAATCGAGAGCAGTTTCTCGAATATTTTAGGACTCTAGGTCCAAGATTTATAGCAGCTGGTGATTACAATGCAAAACATACATTTTGGGGCTCTCGCCTTATTACTCCTAGAGGGAGGCAACTGTTAGAAGCAATATCGTCTAACAGACTAGATGCCATATCTAGTGGCCAACCTACTTATTGGCCTACAGACCTCAATAAGATTCCCGATCTAATTGACTTCGCTGTAATCAAGAATATAAAAAGAGAATTTATTTCAGTGATCCCTTCGCTGGACCTCTCGTCAGAACACTCGCCTACAGTTTTAACGTTATTAGCAGTTCCAAGTAAATTGGAAAACTCTTACTCTTGTTTCCCTAACAAGAAAACGAACTGGTTAAAGTATAAAATGTATGTTAGCTCACACTTGCCACAAAACATCTCATTGAAAAATGAGTATGAGATACAATCCGCTGTCGATATATTTACAGACATTTTAACAAACGCCGTTAAAGTGTCCACGCCCCCAGTCACCCTGGGGAATTACAGACATTCAAAATGTCCTAAAAACATTGATTCTCTTATCAAAGAAAAGAGAACCCTCAGACGTCAATGGCAACAATCGCGATCTCCGAACGTAAAGGCTAAACTTAATCAGTGCCAAAGAAGACTTCACGTCGCCTTAAAGATTAATAAAGAATCTAACCTGAGAAATTATCTTAGAAACTTAGACCCTACTAAGAACACAGAATATAGTCTCTGGAAAGCTGTGAAAAATATGCAATGCCCTATTGTATATGAGTCGCCCATACGCCTTCAGAACGGAGAATGGGCAAAAAATACTTCAGAAAAAATCGAAGCATTTGCCAATCACTTGGAGAATGTATTTACCCCAAATGATACAAATTCATATATTAGAGATAATGTCATAAATAATGTGGTGCCAGCCCCACTAAAATTCCGGTTCTCTGCCGTGAGGACGACGGTCAAAGGTCTTAAGGCTGGAAAATCACCTGGTATAGATAAAATTACTACCACGATGATAAGTAATCTGCCCAACTCAGCACTGAGAATTATTTTGTTCATATTTAACTCAATACTACGTATTGGATATTTCCCATCCTCATGGAAAATATCTGATATAGTTATGATACCGAAACCGGGAAAAGATGTCACTCAAGTGACATCATACCGTCCCATTAGCCTATTGTCAATATTCTCAAAACTTTTTGAAAAGTTGTTACTTGAGAGACTTATAGTGCACCTTGACGAAAATTGCATTATTCCTGACCATCAATTTGGTTTCAGAAGGAAACATAGTACTATCGAACAGGTACATCGGATAACTACACTTATTCGGAAAACCTTCGAGAGCAAGCAGTATTGTTCCGCATTATTTATTGACATATCTCAAGCCTTCGATAAAGTCTGGCACGATGGACTAATACACAAAATTACTAGATTACTACCTGCGAACGTACATAAACTGCTTAAAAATTACATACAAGAAAGATCTTTCCAAATCAGATCAAAGGATGTGATCTCAACACGTCGAAAAATATCCGCTGGTGTACCACAGGGAAGTATTCTAGGGCCGTTCCTATATATTTTATATACTGCAGATATGCCCACGAGCGCACTGACTCACACATCTACATTTGCGGATGATACCGCTTTTTTAAGTACACATGAAAATCCCGTAATAGCTTCTGAACAACTCCAGTCTCACATCGGCGATTTGGAAAAATGGCTGGACAAATGGAAAATTAAGGTCAATGCAACAAAATGTATTCACGTTACATTTACTTTAAGACGAGAAAGTTGCCCTTCCATACAGATAAATAATATCAAAATCCCAGAACAGAGCCATGTGCGATATCTCGGTATCCATCTTGATCGCCGTTTAACATGGTCCCACCATATTGAAGCCAAGGTTACGCAAATAAAATTAAAGTCAGTCCAACTGTACTGGTTAATTGGCCCACGGTCTGCTCTAGACTTGGAATACAAAGTGCTTTTGTACAAAACAATTATAAGACCGATATGGCTATACGGCATTCAGCTATGGGGAACAGCCTCCTCATCTAACGTTGAAAAATTGCAAAGAAAGCAGTCAGCACTGTTAAGGACAATAACAGGTGCCCCATGGTACATTCGCAATAGTAATATCCATAGGGATCTCAATGTCCCCATAATACGCGAGGAGATCAAACTCTCCAGTCTAAAATACATTTCAAAACTAATGAATCATCCAAACCCCCTCGCCAGGGAGTTGCTGTCATTTGAGGGTCATAGACGACTGAGGCGATTGGAAACACTGGATCTGGCCAGATAATCATCGAGCACTCATGTTGGATATTGCAGCGGCAATAACAACTTTAGTTTTAGTTTAGGTTAAGATTTGAATACTTATTTGTAAATTTCTAAAAAGAAAGATTCAATAAAGAAAAAGATACTGAAAAAAAAAAAAAAAAAAAAAATGAATAGTGAACTAGATTTCGTATCGGGATAAGGATAAAACTAAAAATTATTTTCCAGAAATTACAGTGTGGTACAAAAGTGATGTGTAAAAAAAATTTTTTTATTGAAAATTTATTGATAATATGTTTACTGTGTAAAACAAAAAAAAAATAATAATAAAATTTTACAGTGATCGTAAAAAAAACAAGTGAATTAAAAAAATTTATTTACACTGAAAAACAAAAGTGTGTGACAAAAATTAAATTTTAATAATTTAAGTAAAAAACAAGTAAGAGTGCTATATTCGGCTGTGCCGAATCTTATATACCCTTCACCAAATTATACTTCAAAATTTTAAATATTTTTAGGTAAACAAAATTTAATTTTTTTTTTAGTTGTTTTTTTTCATTTTTTGGAAAAAAATCGGGTTAAAAATTTTTTTTCCCGATTTTGACCCATTGTAGGTCCAACTTAATATGGTCTTATATACGTCGTTGCAAATGTCTTTGAAATATCTATCATTAGATATCCATATTGTCTTAGTAATCCAGATATAGGTCAAAAATTGGTCAAAAATCGAGGTTGTCTTGGTTTTTTCCTCATATCTCAGCCATTTGTGGACCGATTTTGCTGATTTTAAATAGCAAAATTCTCGAAAGCATGTCTGACAGAATTATTGAAGATTTGGATCCCGAAGATATCTGGGGTCTTCAGAAAACTGATTTCAACAGACAGACAGACGGACAGACAGACAGACAGACAGACAGACAGACAGACAGACAGACAGACAGACAGACAGACAGACAGACAGACAGACAGACAGACAGACAGACAGACAGACAGACAGACAGACAGACAGACAGACAGACAGACAGACAGACAGACAGACAGACAGACAGACAGACAGACAGACAGACAGACAGACAGACAGACAGACAGACAGACAGACAGACAGACAGACAGACAGACAGACAGACAGACAGACAGACATGGCTTAATCGACAGATTTTACAGTGGTTAACAAAAACTGTTAAAAATTTAAAGGTGACTATTGTGCAGTGTCTTTGATTTAATTGTTGAAAAATACTTGGAAAAATTAAAAATTTTAATAATTCAGATTTTACAGTGAAACTTAAAAGTGATGTGACTAAAACTAACAAAATGCAATGAATCACACTTATTTCTATGTGAAATCTAAAAGTGTCAAAAAAATGATATTTAGAGTGTGTATCAAAAAAAAATTTAATTGTGTAAATAAAAATTATTTGAAATTTTTTTTTTTTTATAAAATCAATCTACCAAAATACCGAAAGCCATAAACGTGATGTTCGTTACCAAATGTGTAAAATTAAAAATTCTAGTTAAAATAAATCTAAAGAAGAATTTGGCTTCATAAATTTGTCTAAAACTTTTTACTAATATATTAGCTTCATTAAAAATTCATTTTACATGTTTAGAAAAATTTATTGAAGCAAATAAAGTGATAAAAAGAATAAAGACTATGTAATATAAAAATTTTTTTTTTACTAAAATTTTTGTATTTTACTTCTCTTTCTTTCAGATTCAGATCCTTATATTCAGGGAGAAGAAAAAAAATTGGCTGAAATTACAGGATTCCAGAAAATGTAAAAAAAGGTAAGTAAATGAGTTTTCCCTAGTTTCTAAAAGTAACTTTTAGGCAAATTGAAGAGAAACAAGGACTAAGTCCACCAAAAACTAATAGTCTTTGGCGGGAAATACCCCTTGTTTCTCTCTGAAAAATGTAAAAAACAAGGAAAAATGAGTTTGTTGTACTAAAGGTAAACAATTTATATATATTTTTACTTTAAACTTATTATTTTCTCTTTTACAGGTCATACCCATTCATGGACCTCATTCAACTTCTTTTTGAGATGAGAAAAATAAATAAAAAGTAAGTATATAATTAAATTTAAAAAGTAAAATATTATATATATAGTTCATAACTAAAATATATACTAATAAAATAAAATAATTATAATGAGTCTAATTTGTTTATAAATTAGTCTCATTCATAAAGGTGAGGACGAATTACAAGGACTAAAATCACCAGAGGTTTTTATATCTCTGACGAGTAGTACCCCCTGCAATTCTCCGAAAAATTGTAAATTAATTCAATTGTTATTAAACTTTCCCTATATTATAATTATTTGTGGTTATAAAATATAATAAATTTGAACTTTTTCACAGGTTATGGGAATTCAAATGGCTAGAACCAAACAATTTTTGGCACCACCAACAGTGAAAGTCTTGACGACTGGCAAGTATAAAATTTTAAAATATTTATCGAATTACATACATCATATATACTAATTCAATTTTTCGATTCATTTTTCAGGCTTCAATTACCCAACAAATGAGTATCACAACAAAAGTAAACTACAAGATATCTACATCAACAACGACGACAGCAACAAATGTGAGCAGAAATATCTGGGTGAGTAAAACAAAGCAAAATATAAAATATTAACAAAGTAGATAGTAGTGCTAGTATGAATAAGATTCGATAATGCATATTATTTTTCCATTAATGCCGAATTCTGTGGTAATAACACATATTTAGTTAACTATAATTGCAAGGTCCTTAAATAACTTGTTATTATCAAGGAATTCTAATGAATTGTGTTTGGCTTGGTTATAGATTGTATCATGGTCAAAACTGGTGTTTCTGTACAATCAATCATTCGTATCATAGCCCAGGAGAATCTGCTTTAAGAATGAACAATTACATGTTGGTCTGAGAATATGTATAGTACAATTATTTAACTTTGGTTTCGACTTACTGTAAGATCGGACTAAGAAACATGTTATTACCTTAGGTGTCTAATAACCTCTAGCTTTGTATGGCATAGTTCCCCAAAAGTTCTGATGAGGTTGCACCTAACAATAGGGTAATGACGGTTACAAATGTAACCAGCTAGAAACGTAAGTTTTTAGTCGAACCAAACAAATAATTATTCATTCTAAAAGCTATGGATTTCACTGGTTTATGACAAGAATGAAAGATAGTACAGAACCCAATACTGCTCATGATACCTCTATAACCCCGCCACACAGTAATTCATTGCAATTAAATAAGAAAATAATTTCAAGAAAAATATGTAGTTATAAGCTTAGTTACTGGCTATCCGGATAGGTTTCGATTAGATCTAGCTAATGACCGCGACGGTAAAAACAAAAAAAAACGTAACATCTTCAAGATAATGTTTTCATTAAATGACCATCACCGTATATGTTTTCGACTTTATTTAACTGAAATAACTTTAAATTCTAGATTAATGCATTTTTAATGAGAACATCTAGTATTTCATTATGAAATACTGATGATATAAAACATTTTATTTTGCTACAACTTGCTGTAAGATCGGTCTCAAATGAATGTTACCAATCTAAATGCCTAACAGTTCCCAGTCCTTAATGACATAGTTCCCCAGGGCGTTACTAAGGAATTGCATTTATAGTTTGGTGACGGTTAAAAAAAGTAACCAGTTTAGAAACATTAGCGTTTAGTTGGCAAAACAATGAAAAAGAATTTTAAAGGCATAGTTCTAAAATTAAAATTATTTCAATAAAACAAAGTTGAATTACATATCAGTCATAAGTTATCCATAAAAAACATGAAAAGAAAATGATTTTCTTTTCTAAAACGTACGGACTCTCTTGGACAGAAATGTTAGGACTAGATCCACCAAAGATATTAAAGCTATTGCTTTAGATCTTTGGCGTGAAATACCCCTAACGATTTCCCCTGAGTATCCTCGACCTCATATAAACTGTTACCGACTGGTCGGACGATTCGGCATTTTAGAAATTTTCGTGCGAATTTGGCGTTGAAATTGTTTTTAAAATCGCTCTGCTGGAAGTTACGTCGGTAGACTTCTTGACCGGGTATGAATTTGACTGGACGACACCGCGTGTTATACGATTTTTCGTTGCGAGCGTAGGCTTTATGTAGATTTTCGCGTATGTTTTGCCGGATAAGTTCCATTCTTGCTGGTTTAGGGATAACATTCATTTCCGCGTCATTTAAACTTTTGAGTTTACGCGCCAAACTATACACACTACCATTGATGACGTTTTTAGCGTTGGCCTTCGGCAAGGCTGTCAAGAAAACATATTTTGTGAGGTGGTCTAAAACGATAAAAATGTACACGTTTCCGTTTTTAGATCGCGGGTAAGGACCAAGAAAATCTATGAATATACGCTGGAATGGTCTTTCACTTCTTGTTTCGGCACCCATTGGTGGTCTGAGCGTAGAATTTGCGGGTTTCGATTCCTTGCAGATTTGACACATTCTAACAAAATTTCTTATTTGAACATTTTGATTGGGCCAATAAAAATACTCCTTCACTCTATACAGAGTCTTACCGACGCCTCCATGCGACGCTTGTGGAGAATCATGACATGCTTTAATGATGTCCTCTGTCAGATCTAACGGTACCCATAACTTCCACGCGAAATCTTCATTCGTAGCTATACCGTCGTAAGGCTTAGTACGTTTGTAAACAAAACCATCGACGACCTTTAAATCCGGCAATTGATCGGCATTTTTCGCGACCGTTTCTATCAGACTTAAATAATCTTCGGACCGAAAAGAAACTGAAGTTAGGTCAATGAGTTTAGGTACGTTTAACGAGATTTCGTCCATATCATAGCGAGAGAGGGTATCGGGTACTACATTTTGCTTCCCCTGCCTGTGTTCAATCGTAAAATCGTACGATTGCAGATGTAGACTCCATCTAGCTAAACGACCTGTCAAATCTTTATGACTCATGAGCCACTTCAGACTACTATGGTCCGTAATGACGGTAAAAGGCATCAACTCTATGTAGGGCCTAAACTTCTTAATCGCCAAGACTACAGCTAAACATTCTCGTTCAGTTACAGAATAGTTTTTCTGCGCTGACGTTAGTTTGTGTGAAAAGTAGGCTATTGGGTGCTCTCCATCGGAATCATCCTTCTGGAAAAGTACGGTACCAATACCTACGTCAGACGCATCACACTGAACGAAGAAATGTTTGTTAAAGGCAGGATGATTAAGGAGTGGACTCGAAACTAGAGCTTCCTTGAGACGATCAAACGCGACCTTGGCTTCCTCCGAAAACTTGAATTGTTTACCCTTCTTCAGCGTTTCAAAGATTGGGGCTGCAATGGTAGCATAGTCTGGTATAAATTTCCTATACCAGCCTGTTGCTCCCATGAAGCTCCGCACCAGTCTTGCTGTCTTAGGGTAAACAAAACGAGTAATGGTTTCTACTTTGGACGGATCAGGTTTCAGTTTGCCACCTCCAACTATGTATCCTAGATATCTTAACTCCTTAAAACAAAATTTAGACTTCGCCACATTGATGGTCAGACCTGCGTTTGCTAAACAGATAGATACACGTTTCAACAATTCCAGATGTGTCTCGAATTCTGGAGATACAATCAAAAGATCGTCCAGATAGACGAAAACCCTATCACGAAGTGCTGCGGGGATCACTTTATCCAATAAACGGCATAACCTTTGGGCCGCATTGCACAACCCAAAAGGCATGACCGTAAAATTGTAGAGTGGTCGTCCTGGCACCATGAATGCGGTTTTCTCTTTACTGGACGATTCTAGTGGTATCTGCCACAACGCGTCTTTTAGGTCGACACTAGAGATGTATATCGTGTCTCCCAAACGACTGTGCGGCAATGGATAGGCATCGATGTGCGGCAATGGATAGGCATCCTTGACTGTCAGTGCATTGAGCTTACGTGCGTCCAGGCACAGCCGGTTTTTCTCGCCCCTGCGGACCAGAGTAACCGGATGACTCCATGGACTTTCACTAAGTTCAATCACACCGAGGTCAAGCATCCTATCGAGCTCCGCGTACATCAACTTTTGCACTGCCGGGGAGACAGGATAGTGACGATCTTTAACTGGAATTGCATCTCGAGTATCTATCGTATGCATTTCCAAATTTGTTTTTCCTAAGCCCTTTTTACTGAAGCAGGGGAACATTGATACGACGAAATCTAATCTTTGTCGCTGATCCGGGGTCAGCTTATGGGTCACGACATCTAGGGTACTATCAGCCTCTTCGCAGAGACTAACTCCATTGGTCGTAAGACTCTCGAGACTGGCAAACATTTTAAAAACCTTCATAAAATCGACCCCCAAGAAGAGCTCTCGATTCAGAGTAGGCACTAAATAGAATGTGATAACATTTACCGCCTCACGAAACCTAACTTCAGCCCTAACTCGACCTACAATTGGATGACTCGTACCATCCGCGGTTTTAATAATGGTACTGAAATCATGTACTTTCACACCGGCCTTTGCCACGAATTGCACGCATTTCTTTCCGAGACACGTGACCGTTGCCCCGCTATCGAGTAGACCGATTATCTCCTGGCCTCCTATACTTAACCGCGTATACAGACGTGAGTCTTCACCCTCGTAGAGTGAAGCCGACGAGATTTCATGACGTATTCTTTTTCTTGCCCTATAGCGCTCACGGGATTTTCTAATTTTACCTGTCACTCGACCGAATATTCTACTTTTTGCTTCATTGTACTCTTGAATCCGAATATGCAGGGGCTTGAGTTCTCGAAGCCGAGGCTCAGATTTGAACTCAAACTCCGACCTATTCGGATTCTTTAATATTCTTAATTGTGTTTGCTGTTGTTGTTGTTTTTCCTTAACCTGTACTGGGCCTAAACCTCGGTCGACCTCGTCTCCCCAGTTTGAGACGGGTTCCGGAACCTGTTTCCCTGACATTTAGGGGCCACCACGTTATCCTTTCCACACCGGAAGCAAAACTGTCTATTAATGGGCTCGGGACAGTCGACAAAACTATGACCGACGACCTTGCAATTCCAGCAGATATAGTGACTTGTAGACCGAATACCATCAACCTCCAAATCTATCAGAGACAAATCCTCGTCCTCACAAACCAGTTCATTTACACGATGCGTGACATTAGCTCGCTGGTATAGTTGCCTTTGGTTGGCTATCAAATTTTCTGCTCGCCTTACTTCATGACAAAACTCTGACAACGTTTTAAGACGAATTGAAAACATCATTTGAGCCAATGATGGTTTTAAATTACCACGCATGATCTCCACCAACTGCTCCTCCGCATATGGGTGCTGTTGCTGGTTTCGGAGCTTGATGACCGCGTTATAAAAATCGTCGAAAGCTTCCTGCGGCAGCTGCCGGCGGTTCAGGATTTTCATTTGAACCTCATGCTCTTGCTCGAACCGGCGGTATTGGGCCAACGGGGCTTTTTCCAGCTCCTCCCAGGTATTAATATGGACCATTTTCCGGTAGTCCCAATACCAGTCTAATGCGGGACCTTCTAAAAGTAGATGGAAAGTGCGCAGAATCTCATCATCGGAACAACTATAATCTCTTCTCAGAGCTCCAACTCTAAATATAAATTCTTGAACATTCATCGTCTTATTCGTACCGTCGAACTTTACGCCCCATTTAGCTAATTTAAACTTGTCCAAGGACTCTTGATGTCTTGGCATGGACATTGCCAAGTTGTAGTTTAGAGGCGGTTGCTGTGGCCGTTGTAGAGCGGCGGGCCAGGACCAAGTATCCTGTGGAAACCTAGTTTGAGAATCACTCTGACACCGCAAATTAGCCTGTGGACCTGGCTGCGGCCATAATTGCTGCTGCTGATTATAAGCGGTTTTGTGGTCAGCTGGCTACTGACTATATGTCTGTGGGTTTGCCTGCGGCAAAAGTTGCTGCACTTGACTATAACACGCCGCCGGCTGCTGGATAAGCGGCAGGGGATTTTGCTGCTGAAGTAGCGACTGTTGCTGCTCATATTGTGTTTGCACCGGAGGCGGCTGGATACTAGCCTCTACTACTCTGGGAGCTGCTGGACCGACGGGCACATAATTTGGAGCTGGAATCAAAGGTGGTGGTTGTTGAAAGGTTGGCTGGCCAGGTGGCGTTGCTAATTGACCATAAACCGACGGCTGTGCCTCCAAAGAAGTTCTTGGTGGCTCGGTTTGGGGTACTCCATGGTTAATAGGGGACAACATTGTTGGCATTGGAGCGGGGTTAGCCATTGACAACGACAATATAAGCTGCTTCATATCGTCCAACGCTTTCTGTATTTTGTTATCGACCTCTTTCATATATTGTATTTGGTGTAAACAACCGAGGCACTCACAATGTTTTGAATATCGCTGACTTGTATTGGACTATCAGTTCCTTGGCCTGCCATGCTCTCTCGAACTTCTCTCCTTATATTTTGCGCGGTCTCACTCAGAAAGGTAGGAGACACTACCGTCTGGTTAGTACCCTCGGAGATGATCGAAAGGTCATGAAATGCTTGGGTGCTGGCGACAGGATTTGCTGTACTGGCTGCGGTTGTGGTTGGATTCGTAAATGTCATGACAGATGAGGTGTTAGGGGTATCGGTACTACAAGTTACATTACTTGTCGTCGCCATAGCGTTGGTTTGTTGTCCTAAACGACTCGCGCGACGGGTTAAAACCATTTAAAAAACAAAATTCACACTTATTTAAAACACAAGGTATTGTAAATATATATAAATACGAAATTCGTAGCACAGAATTTTTTTTTGCAGCGTAAGTTCCAAAAGAAAATATAAACTAAAAGATTTTCGATCTTTCAAACCAAAAAAAACTCAAAAAAAATGAAAGCAAACTCAAAATTTAAAAACTTAAATAACTTGTATGCGGGCGGCATTTTCGGGTAAATAAAAGTTTGCAGGTAAGATTTCGCAATTTACATTGGTGATTTGTGTATAGATATGACCTAATTCTTTCGCCTATTCTGGTTTCAGGAGATGCAGAGTACTAACAAATAACAAAACAACAAAAGGATGGACAAGAACTAACTGTCTTTCTACAGTACGTACTAATGAGGTGCAACTTGACCAGGGTTACGTTCTCCTAGTATTCAAGGACTACCTTCCTAGACCTCCTGCAGAATTAAAACGTAAGTATTTTTACATTAAGACAACTAGTTTATGGTTATTGTAATCTAAAGGGATGTTGTCGCTATCCTTCCTTCCAACTTGAGCATTTAGAGAATAAACTGTGTCTATTATCTCTAATCCTCAAGTCGTTAGGAAAGGATAGCAACGAATGAATCCAGAATTCCGCATGACCCTATTGCCCACACTAGATGTCGCAACGCAATCGGGACTCTTTAGTCCTCGAGACCGGGACTTACATCTGTGAGAACAATAGATATCATTCGCAATTAGGGATTCATACCTATTGAAACTAAAAGAAAAAAAATTAAAAATGTCAATACATTATCTCGTCCGCCTACGTAGCTACAGCTAGGGACTCTTTTTAACCTAACCGGCCTACGTAGAATTCAGGGAAACGATAGTTCCTATGACTTGGTCTATGGACCTACTTCGGGCCCCACGTTGGGCGCCATTTATGTAGTGGTGTGGTGGTCAGCTGTTTGTTTAAGAGAAAACAAACAGAAAACAAAATAAACAAAAAGGGACTGAGTGGCCAGATTGCTAGCGGCGCTGGTATGCCCGCGTATTGCGCGGCTAAAGCTCGCCGGATGGGGTGGTTCTTGCCGGCAATCTGGACCACGGACACACACTGACACAAAATTCATACCAGCATTTGGGGTATTTAATAGAAAAAAAGGGCCAAAAGTAGTCCTGCATCTCCCTACGGTCATTCCTATACACAAATTATGCCCCTCCCTCTCGAGGATTCATCCTCGCCATGACGTCATCTTCCTCGACGTCCCAGATCTTCCCTGCAAACATTTAGTCACCCTATTTACCGCCGATTATTAAAAATTTACCACATCATAATAATGACAACACTTTACAAATTCATTTAAACATTATAAAAGGTTTTGTTTATTTAAAATAAGAAATTTAACAAAGTTTCATTAGGATTTAATTTTAAGGTTAGCAAATTTTAAGTTTTATGATTTTAGAATTAAGATTTTAACAACATTTAGTTTTCAGTTTTAATTTTATCCAATTTAGTTTTTAGCTTTTGGCAAATTTAGTTTTTAGCAACTTTAGTTTTTAGTTTTAAAATTTTAATAAACTTTAGTTTTTAAGTTTTAAAAATATTTAGTTTTTAGGATTTTAGTTTTTAAGATTTAACCAAATTTCAGTTTTAATTTTTATCAAATTTTAGTTTTTAAATTTTGGGTTTCAAGTTTCATTTAAGTTTTTTTTCTTCTTCTATTTCAAGTTTTCCCTTTTATTTCAGGTTCACGAGAGATAGCTAGCTGGACTGATCTCCCAAGGATGGAAGTTTCTCGACGACAGGTGGTTGCAGGATGGTTTTCTGTCCGTCCGTTTTATAGTCTGTTCGGGTATTTCAGGTAAGTAACAAAAAAATATATTATAATTACCTTTTAAATAATTTGTTATTTTTTTTCTTGTCTGTATATACTGGTTTCCGGCAACCTATGAGTTCAAATCTACCGCGGGATTATTCTTAACTAGGCCTGAGCTCAATCCTATCTTTCTCGCGCACGCTTGGACCAATTTCATCCAGCGGACTGGCTTCGAGCAACTAACGTAAGGTATGCCTATAAACGAATATATAGCTAGATATATATTTCCCCCTTTTTTTTGTTTACTAATTTTTTTTTTTATTATTTTTTTTATATACAGAAATTATCTAAAAGGACTGGTTCTGTTCGTCCTGTCGTTCGGGTAAGATGTACACTTACTAGGTCGAAAACCTTAATTCCTGGGCACCACAGGACTGATGGTGCGGATCTGCCAAAGTAGTCCCACGATGGAAGGAGCTGGCGATGGCGTGGCTCAGCGTTGGCTGATTTAGTTTTATGATTCTGCTTTATTTAGTTTTAAGTTTTGTTTTAAATTTGTAAGTTATTAAATGAATAAAAAAAAATATTCAATTTAAATTCAGATTTTGCTGACGGCCACGGGCTCCACCTTCTTCTTAGGCAGGGAAAATGAAAAAGGACCGGCATTTTAGCTTTTAGGGACCGAGAAACCTCGGTTGCCAATATGGTTCCCAATATATTCTTTTCATTTCAGCCATTTGCAGTGTAGTTCTTTGTTTTTGTTTATATTTTCCAGCTGTCAAATTGTTTACATCCCCGCGTTGCCAACTTTCTTTTCGTCTTCTTCTTTTTAAATTTTGCCCTACTACAGGGTGCACACGACATCTAAAATTATTGTAATAACTCATAAACTGATTTTTTGTAATTTTTCACATCCAATATCTCGTATGCAACGACAATAGCAATAAACTGATTTTTGAATTTTTAACATCCACTATCTTGAAAATTTTTGGAAGCACTCACGAATTATGTGTAACCAAAATGTAGGAATTATTATTCTCTAAACATGTTGTTATAACTCTTTAACTGGTAGGACGCATAATAACCGAAGGAGCTACGCATAAATGCCAGCATGAAGGGATTTTTACTCTTTAATTATTCTCTAATAACACCTAAACTCATATAACGCCTAATAACCGAGATTTATTCAAAAACTGATTTTTTATGATTTTTGACATCCAATGTTCGTAAACCGTTGGAGGTATTATATGCTGCCAACTTGTAGGGATTAGTATTCTTTAAATATTCTGTAATAACTTCTAAACTCATACAATGCTTAATAACCGATATATATGTCAAAAACTATATTAAGTAATTTTTGACATCCAATTTCTCGAAAATCGTTTGAGGTATGCAAAAATTATATGTTACCAAGTTGTAGTGATTTTTATTCTCTAAAAATGTTGTAATAACCCCTAAACACATAGGACGCTAAGAACCGCGATATATGCAAAAAAACTGATTTTTTTATGATATATTATATTCAATATCTAGAAAACCTTTGGAGGTACATGTAACAAAAATGTAGGGATTACTATTCTCTCAAAATGTTGTAATAAGTCCTAAAGTTATAGGATGCATAATAACCGGGATATAAGTTTGGCATCCAATATCTCGAAAATCATGGTGTGCATTCTGCAACAACAACAATAAAAGGAAACAGACACCACCTTATACAATTTCGTCTTTTTCCCGCTTTTTTATTCATAACAAATTTAAACAAGGTGGTGTCGATTCTACAACAACACCACCTTGTACTATTTCGTCTTTTATCCGCTTTTTTGATCATGGCAAATTTAAACAAGGTGGTGTCGATTCTACAACAACAGCATTATTACTGACACCATCTTGTATAAATTCGCCTTTGGAGATAATAACAAATTATATGCAACCAAAATGAAGGAATTTTTATTGCCTAAAAATTTGGTTATAACTCCTAATAACCGAGATATTTTCAAAAATTTTTGATATCCAATATCTCGAAAACCATTGGAAGTACGCACACATTATGTGTAACCAAAATGTAGGGATTATTATTCTCTAAAAATGTTGCGATAACTCATAAACTAATAGGAAGCATAATAAAAGAGATAAATGCAAGAAATAGATTTTTGTAATTTTTGACATCCAAAAAATAGTTGGAGGTATGCACGAATTATGTGTAACCAAAATTTAGGGATTATTATTCTCTAAAAATGATGTAATAACTCCTAAACTCATAGGTCGCATAATAACCGAGATATATGCAAAATATTTATTTTTGTAATTTTTGATATCTAATATATCGAAAATCATCAGATGTAGGCAAATAAAAAATTTCAGGAAGAGTATATTCCCAGAGGGGTTTACAAATATACTTTATTTTAAATATTTTGTTAAAAAAGTCGAACTATGAACTGCTAAAAAATGTCTTTAAGTTTAAATAATCGTAATAGTCTAACTTTTTATCGTGATTATAAAAAAATGTGTGTTTTTATTTTATTTAGTGTAAAATATGTCTTTTACACTAAAACAGTATAAAAAGACAAAAAAATACTTTTCATAAATTAGCAAAGTCGTAACGTCGATTTTTTGTTTTAAAATAAATCTATTCAATTATTTTATGATTATTTTTTAAAAATAAAATTAAGAGATTATTATTATCTAAAATTTGTTTAATAACCACTAAACTCGTAGGACTCATAATAGCCGAGATATATGCCCAAAACTGATTTTTGACATCCATATTATTTGTTACCAAAATTAAGGGATTTGTATCCTTTAAATATTCTGTAATAACTCCCAAACTCATACAACGCCTAATAACCGAGATCTATTCAAAAAACAGATTTTTAATATATGTTATCAAAATATAGGATGTTTTGATAACTCCCAAACTCGTAGGACGCATAATACCGAAATTATTGTTTATGATTTTTGACATTTAATATCTCGAAAACCGTGGGATGTTACATTCTATCAAAATGTAGGGATTTGTATTCCTTAAAAATTCCTAAACTCATGCAATGCATAATAACCGAGATGTATTAGATTTTGTATGATTCTCAAAAACCGTTGGAGGTACGCAGAAAGAATATGTTGAAAACTAAAAAATGTGTGTTTTCATTACTAAATTAGGTAACCATATGTCTTTAACACTAAAACAGTATAAAATTACGAAAAAACTTCTTTTCATAAATTAGCAAAAGCAAGTGTTATAAAGAATTCTTCAAATTTCTCCTTGGTCGTCGAAAAACGTGGTGGGCAATATATAGAGCTCAGAGTTAAGTCTCCAGCTGGGTATTCAAGGCGAATAGATGTTGCTTGCATATTATCCTTTGAAAACGCATCTAGGGCATACTGTCTCAATCGGTTTCTAATTATGATACCGGTACCGCCATGTGCCTTACCATCCGGATGGTTTGTGTAATAAAATGAGTATCCTGATATATTAAAGTTATATCTATTTGTAAGATGTGTCTCCGAAATTAACATCACATCGATGCTTTTATTTAACATAAAATGAGAAATTTCCGATTTGTGCTGGTTTAAACCATTTGCATTCCAGAAACATATGATATGTGTTTGCATAAGGTTTTACAACCCTCCCATATTTTGGGGGACTTTTGGCTTTTGATAACTGAGAATATTTCCTCTCTTAATCAAAATATGACTAACTTCATACAACTAACTTCATATGACTAATGTCATCCATGCAAAATACAATACAAGAGCTTCTGAGAGCACAGAACCAAATGATTCAAATTCTATTAACAAGAAAATGAATTTTTTGAAGATATGTGTTTGCATAAGGTTTTACAACCCTCCCATATTTTGGGGGACTTTTGGCTTTTGATAACCCGTTTTTAAAATACTGGCGTATGAGCTGGCTCCAGCATTAATTGTGGCTCCTTGGCCATTTTCCTGTGATACTGGATGAGCCGCATTTATTTTATCATTTAAAAAATCTACTCCAGAGCTTAGTGGTCTAGATGTAGATACCGAATTTGTAGGTGTTGATTCAACTATTTCACCTCTCAACAGCTTTTGCCTCTCCCTTAATCTTTTTAGTAACTCCTTGTAGACCGGGCATCCGCGATAATTAGCGGAATGATCTCCACCGCAGTTACCACATTTTCTACTGAGACCATTCTCAACTATATCACATTGTGACGAAGAGTGCAGTCCTCCGCATGCAACACATACTGTGCGTAGGGTACAATAATTACGTGTATGTCCAAATTCCTGACAATTACTACACTGAACTGTACGATTACGCTTAAGAGGTTCCTCTATATTTACTCTACGATTCAAGAAATATCTTAGAGTGTATATAGGGTGAGTTTCATTCTTTTTTAATTTCCCAGGCTCTAATTAATTAATTTATCAGGCTCTAACTAAACCCTAAACATTGGCTGAGGAACCTTGTCTCTATGAAAGATATTGACTACATTCTTTGTCTGATAGCCCAATTCTTCCAGGGCCTCCTTGATTTCGTTTGTATCTACACTGGAATCTATACCTTTTATGACCACTATCAAGCCCTTGCAACTCTTAAGTTGATATGTTGAGAGATTTTTCTATAACAATCCTCAGTGTATACAACTATTTTTGTCTCTTGCACACCTCCTTTTCTTATTGGAACAATATGAAAATTATTTTTTCCAATGAGTTCAATAAATGATTTCACTAAGCTATTAGAGCTAGTTTCACGAAGGAATATTGGTGGTGGTTTTAACGGTTTACGGATGGATTTATCATAATTTTTTTGATGATTAGAATCTTCCTCACTCAAGAGAGCAAAACGGTTACTTTTCAAGGGGTTATCAGTAATTTTTTGCTTTTTCTCAGAAGGCAGACTTTTCTGGGGACTTAAATTTCGCTTATTAATTCTTATATATCTAAGCATACCTGTTTGAACTGGAGATTTAGTTTTACTTATCTTATTTCCAACCTTAGGTATAGATTGATTTTCAGTGTTAAATACATTAAAACTCTCACTAGGTGTTGTTAGTGGATTATCATAAGCTTGTGTATTTATCATTGTCGACTCTGTTATATCTACTGCAGTATTTGTTGTTGTACCAGAACACTTTTTATTTTCTTTTATGCTTTGTTCTAAATGATGTGTGTGCAATATTGTTCTCATGTATTTGTATCACGGGGGAACAAGAGCGCGCTCTCTCAATCGGTTTGGCGGTTAAATAATTTTTGTTAAAGTCTGGATCTCTTATAATTTTGTTAGCACTTCTATTTTCACCCTCCCCGTTCAAAAATATGTAGGCATTTCTACCGTTTAAACTGAGTCTACTCTCATTATGAGAGTTCATATGCTCACAGTAATTTAACGAAATTTGAAAATAAACAAAGCACTTTTAAACAAATTTCTATTTTTTTGTTATATTGTATAATTTTTTTTTTGTTTGTTTATATTAAACACTTAGAGAAATATTTATTTTTTTTGCGTCCAATCGCTAAATTTTTCCTTTTTATTTAAATTTTCACTGAAACCACTTAAATCGCGGAGCGAATAAAAAACACGTCTGCTTCTCATAAGAATTCCAGAAACATCATTTATAAATAAACCTTTTCAATGATTTTATGATTATTTTTGAAATAAAGTGTTAGGATTATTATTATATAAAAAGTTAGTAATAACCAATAAACGAATAATAACCGATATATGTGCCTAAAACTGATTTTTTATGATTTTTGACATTCAAATTTGCATATATTCAAAAAAACTGATTTTTGTAATTGTTGGCATCTGATATCTCGAAAATCGTTGGAGGTATGCACAAATTATGTGTTATCAAAATGTAGGGATGCTTTGATAACTCCCAAACTCGTACTACGCATAAAAATCCCCAAAAATGATTTTTGAAATTCAATATCACGAAAAACGTTGGAGATACACACAAGTTACATTCTACCAAAATGTAGGGATTGCATTCTTCACAAATTCTGTAATAACTTCTTAATTTATTCAATGCAAAAACTAATTTTTTTATTATTTTTGACACCCAATATCTCGAAAACCATTGGAGGTACACACAAATTCTTCGTTACCAAAATGTAGGGATTATTATTCTCTAAAAATCTTGTAACAACTACTTAACTCGTAGTATGCATAATAACCGAGATATATATAAAAACTGAGTTTTGCAATTTCTGACATTTAATATCTCGAAAACCGTTGGATGTACCCACATGTAACATGCTACCAAAATGTAGGCATTTGTATTCTTTAAAAAATCTGTAATAACTCCAAAACTCATGCAATGCATAATAACCGATATATATTAAAACAAGTAAGAGTGCTATATTCGGCTATGCCGAATCTTATATACCCTTCACCTTTGTTGTGGATGCATTATTATTTTTTTTAGTATATAGGTATGTACATTGCCCACTTTCAGCGTACAGCATCCTAAATTTATCAAGAACACAAAAAACAACAACAACGCCAAACGAAACAGAACACCAAAAGAAAAAACAAAAACAAAATACGCAAGGCAATGAAACCAACACACATCCAAACATACGTTTAATTGTATAAAAAACAACAACAACGCCAAAAGAAACAAAACACAAAAGAAAAACAAAATACGCAAAGCATGCACATTCAAACATACTATTTGTTGATTTTTTGTCAAAAAAACCAACACACAACCAAACAAAAGTTTAGTTGTATAAAAAACAACAACAACGCCAAAAAAAACAAAATACGCAAAGCTTGCACATCCAAACATACGTTTTGTTGTTTTTTTGTCAAAAAAACCAACACACAACCAAACAAACGTTTAGTTGTATAAAAAACAACAACAACGCCAAAAGAAACAAAACACAAAAAAAAAAACAAAATACGCAAAGCTTGCACATCCAACCATACGTTTTGTTGTTTTTTTGTCAAAGCATGCAATACATTGTGTTTTTTGATGAAATTTTCAGAGGTTGTCTCGGATTTTTGCTCATATCTCCGTTATTTATGGACGGATTTTGCTGATTTTAAATAGCAAAATTCTCGAAAGTATGTCTGACAGAATTGTTGAAAATTTGGATCCCGGAGATATCTGGGGCCTTCAGAAAATTGATTTCAACAGACAGACGGACAGACAGACAGACAGACAGACAGACAGACAGACAGACAGACAGACAGACAGACAGACAGACAGGCAGGCAGACAGACAGACAGACAGACAGACAGACAGACAGACAGACAGACAGACAGACAGACAGACAGACAGACAGACAGACAGACAGACAGACAGACAGACAGACAGACAGACAGACAGACAGACAGACAGACAGACAGACAGACAGACAGACAGACAGACAGACAGACAGACAGACAGACAGACAGACAGACAGACAGACAGACAGACAGACAGACAGACAGACAGACAGACGGACATGGCTTAATCGACTCCGCTATCTATAAGGATCCAGAATATATATACTTTATAGGGTCGGAAATGAAAAATGTAGAAATTACAAACGGAATGACAAACTTATATATACCCTTCTCACGAAGCTGAAGGGTATAAAAATAACCGAGATACATTAAAAAATTTGATTTTTGACATATTTTTTTCATCTACATTAACTGTAACGTATGCATTTCTGCCCTTTACACTTATCCTTCGCTCACTGTTTTCGTTAAAGAGACTCATTAAAGAGTATTTGTAATTACTTTCGTTAATACTCTTGATCTTTATAGTCAATGCACAAAAAAGTTTCAAAAAAAAATATAAAGAATTTTCTTTACTTATTTGTCTTTTAGTTGTTGTTTTGATTTTTTTATTTAATAATATTATTAAAATAAAAGCGTCCTTTCGTGTAAATAATAAACATGTGATATTTATATTTATTTTCCGATAGATACATTAAAATAACGAATTAACTCGGAGTAAAATAAAACACGTCCAGTTTCAATCACGATCAACACACTTTTGTAATTGTTGACATCTAAAATCTCGAAAATTATTGGAGTTATGTGATAGTAGAACATCAGTAGACCAAAACCCCCAAAGGATTTTAAAAAGTTAGCTCGTATTTTAAAGTTATGCGCCTTTAAAGTTTTATCAAATTTTTTAAAATTTAATCTGTATTTTTTTACATAGTTTATATAAAAATGAACTACATTATATAGTTCGAGGTCTTTTCTGCTCTGGTGGATGCTCTGTAGAACCAGAATTTGAAGTAGACAAATTTTGTAGTTCACTTCCTGCGTTTTCTTCTCCTTCATCATCGTAATGCAAGTTCTTGCTCCACCAACAAATTTCCGCTAATACAGCATCGGGAGACTTGTTTCCTCGATATCTGCAAAATTTGTGTTAAAATGTATTGGGGGAAAAAAATATATGTATATTAAAAATTACCTCATTTCAAATGGCATTGCAATTTGGTGGTACTGTTCACCTTGTTCTGATTCGGTCGCTAGTTGCTGACCGAAGTAGTCTAGATGATGATGTAGGTAATGAATTTTGAGCGACATATTAACGCCTATTTTAGAAAAAGCATTCATCATTGCGTTAACAGATCTCTGATAGCTGTCAGACCTATTTTTACCCAACAACCCGCCAATAACCTCTTTGATTGATTGATTGCCAAGCAATCAATTCGTTTTTATTTAAAATATTATCAAATTCCTGATCTTTGACCAGCTTCCGAATGTCTGGACCATTCACAGCACCTAAAGGAAGAAAAGTTATAAAAAAAATATATATTGTTACGAAATTGTACTTGAATTCAAATATAACGATTTTAAGGGCTGATTTAAAAGTAGCATAATGCTTTCAAATAACAGTGCTGTAATAGCAAACTGTAACATATCTGTGGGCATTATTAAATAAAAGCTTTCAGTTGATTTGATCGTAAGTTGGCAACACTGTTTGAATTCGAATATTCAGTTAAGGAATATTGTAGAAATAGAGCTATCTAGATGGTAATGCAGTGTTATAAATAGTGGCAGAGGTTGCAGTCGTCAGTGAGTTTATCAGAGACGCTTTTCGAATAAACATCAACTGAGTGCCATAAAGTGTGTTGTGTTTTTCAAGTAAAGTCGTGTACATTATAAATTGTATCTGTATTTCTGCGAATTTACAAACGTGTATAAAAAAACATTGAGTGACTATTTAATTCTGTTGTTGTTGTACATTTGAATAAATAAAGAGTTGTTACCATTTTCAAACTACTAAACGGCTTTTATTTGCAATCAAAAGTATCCGGTTTATTTAAAGGAAATAAACCAGCGTTTTGAAAAGGTTAAAACGTAACAATATTTTAATCAAGAAAAATATACTTATTTTAAATGTTTTACCTTCTTTTAATTTACTTTCAGTGAGTCGGGGGAAAATTTTTGCTAAAGTGGTGTAAACTTCATCCCTCTTAACAACAGTTTTCAGAAAACTTTTTACTATACCGAGTTTTATATGTAATGGTGGTAATAAAACTTTGTCTTGAGGTACCAGGGGATCTTCAATGACGTTGGCATTCGCATGTTTGCTTAATTCCCTACACTTCCATTCATGACTTGCATATTGATCACCCTTATAACTGGAGTCCCAGTCACATAGAAAGCACATGTATTTAATCTATCCAGATTGCAATCCCCGAAGAATTGCTACCACCTTCAAGTCACAGCATATTTTCCATTGATGTTTATTGTAGTCTACTTCCTGAAGAATAGTTTTTAATGAATCATACGTCTCTTTCGTTTCTACACTATAGGCAATTGGTACCGATGGTTTTGAGTTTGTTTGATGGAGCAACACTGCTTTTGGGGCTATCAATAAAAAGTCTCCACTCAGCCGCATTGGAACCAATGTCCATTTGGCTCATTAGTTTGTCCACATCCTTGCAGTAAGCAGATGTTTGCTCGTTATTTGGAAAAAAAACATTCTTGCAGTGTTGCTTGGCGATGTCTGTAGGCTGATATTTTGGTTCCAGGGGACAAGAGATTATTTGAATTTAAAAATCTAGCCAGTTCTTCGGACTTACGTTGTGAAAGTCCAAGCTTTGCAATAATGCAGTCTAGTTTGGTTTGTGTAATCAAAATGGGATCATTTGACTTTGAGGGTTCTGGCAAATAAATAAAAAGCTTCATTTAAGCAGTTTGTATGGTAATCCCTGACGTCACGTCAGGGCTCGGAGGTTTTGGAACTGGAACATTTTCTGAGTGTTGTATTGGGATTTGAGCACTTAAAACACTTTTATATATTTTACTCCTCGTTTTTCTTCTGTTCATACCAGTTACGGAATTCACACATGCGTAGCAATTTGAAGTCTTATGCACATTAGAATCTAACCAGATCATCGGCACACCAAACGGCAACTTTGTAATCCTTTTCCTCATCCAACTCATTAGATTAGTATAACACTTTTTGCAAACAATCTTTGGAGCCCATGGCACATTTGATATAACTGGATGGTTGAAATATGTCTCATAAGCAGATATAAATTCGATACTTTTAACGGATTTTTTTAAATTTAAAAATATATTTTTATATATTTTTCTATTAGCAGACACCACTCCTTTTTAGAAACATTTTAGGTTTACAAGATTATATCAATAAATATTTTGAACTTTTTAACTATTGAGTACTCAAACAATATGGCAAATACTCGATACAATACCCACTACGCAATACTTTTACATAATATTCAGCAATTCTCCAAAAATTGGTAATTGCGTATCTAAGTACCAAAAACTATAAAAATAAATCTGCAAAAAGTGTTAAAATTAATGAATTTTAAGTATATTAGGACTAGAAAATTCAACTAAAATTACTTTATATAAATATTGACTTACTTCGAGATATATTAAAAAATTGATTTTTTATGATTTTTGATATCTAATATCTCGAAAACCGTTGGAGGTACTCACAAACAATATGTTGAAAGTTAAAAAATGCGTACTTTCATTAATAAATTTGGTAACCATATGTCTTTTACATAAAACTGTCTAAAAAGATGAGAAATTTATTTTTCATAAATCGAGTTTTTGTCTGGTCTATCCATGTGAAAATATGGCTACCCTTAAAACAATCTTTGCTGACTCATGCATTGAACACATTGAAGACAGCAGGCTACACGACTACACGAACACAAATTCTGCTGGCTGGAGTTGTAGTCGTGTGGCAGCTACTGAATTATTTTAAAGACGACAGCTACAAAGTAAACAGCTGATTTATAATTCAGTGGTGCCACTTCAATAGAAAATAACCGTACAAAATTGCAAAGTAATTAAGATTTAAACAATTATTTTGAGTAAACATATATATATGGTTATAATTAATTATGTACCTGTTATTAATTTACATCAATATGGTTATCAAAAACTTCTCTTAATTAAGTAAACAAAATATTTTTTAAGCACTAATATGATTTACATGTTTTATTATATTAGCAACACTATTTTTGTTTTGTAGTTGACAAAAATAGAAATTAGCCTAATTCGGCTGCAGCGGCAAAAACAATCGTGTGGCCGTGTAGCTGTGCTGTCGTCAAAAGAATCGTCTTCCTATAAACGTGTGTATTCTAATTTTGACAGATTGTAGTTGGTAGCCTGCTTTCTTCAATGTGTTCAATGCATAAAGCGTATATATAGCTATAGGAAGTAGTTTAAACGATATTTAACATATCGCGGAATCTAATTATGTAATAAAAAAAATCGAAAAAAAATGTCCCCGAACTATCGATTAGTTTGAGGACTGTCCCCAAAGTATGCAAATGTCCTCAAACAATGCCGTAGATCGAAAAATTATACCCAAAGTATGAGCTGTGCATATATATATTGCGCATTGCGCATACTTTGATGACAGTTATTCGATACACTGCATTGTTTGGGGACATTTGCATACTTTGGGGACTGTCCTCAAAATTTTATATGCCTTGCGCATAGTTTATTGACATGTTACTTTGAGGAAATTTTTTCGCATTTTTTTCTTGTTGCATTTGATTCCGCTATGTTCTTTTTATTATAATTAATTTGAATTTTCTTTATATATGCGGTTAATTTTTAATTTAAAATAAATTTTTAATTCTATAAAAAAAATTAAGAGTTTAACGCCGCTAAATTATTTACACATCGGCGCCTTTGACATTCGTGCGAAATGCTGTCAAACTACATATAAAATATTTGGAATGAAATATATGCGAAATAATTTCGCAAAAGCAGTACTCTGTTTTTATTGTGGAAAACATGTGAAATACATCTGGCAACCTTATTTTTCCACAGGAAATAACATACGCAACACTTCTTTCGCACGAACAGCTAGCTGTCAAACAACATGTAAAATTTTTCGCATGAAAAAACCATTATTTTTCGCAAATATGAACAGAGTACTAGGCTTTAGCGCCAATAAAAATATAACATATGCTTGCCTCTGCCTACACCTGACATATTTTTGATAATAATATATAAAGATGATGGATATTTTGAAACACAAATCATTAAAAACTACAAACAGAGCATGATTTTGTTCTAATTTTATATATATTTTATAATATTTATCGGAATCATATTAAAACATACAAAAAATACACTTCAATATCTCGACACAGCAATATAGCATTCCAACGTGTTTTAAGCTATCTATCGATTTGTATGAATAAATTTAAATCTAACACAATCCATGATATGATATTTATTAAATATTCATAAAACTAATTTAATTGTCATTACTTTATGTAAAATAATGCTAAAATTAAATGATTTGAATTCATTTCTTAAAGTAAGCAAATGTCCTCAAACAATGCGATACATAAAGGCAATGTCCTCAAATTATACGGTACATAAAAACTTTACCCAAATATTAATGTCCTCAAACAATGCGGTACATAAAATGTCCTCAAACAATGCTGTGCATAAAAAGCTTTACCCAAACACTAATGTCTCAAATAATGCGGTGCATAAAGTATTAATATGTATATTATAAATTTTATTATGATTTTAGTTGGGCTTAAATCAATGTCATCAATCCAATTGATAATTTTTTGTTTAATAATCTATTTATTCTGAGCAGTTTGGGAGATACAAAACGGTAACCCCAACAATTTTGATAAGCCCCAAACACATTTTTAATGAAGCCTATATTAGGTAGACCCCAGATAATAGAGTTGTTGGACTCGGACGAAGGCCATCTACCGCAAAAACAATATACAAAACATTTTTTACGAACTAAAAATTTTACAAGTTTTATAGTTTTTTTATGTGCAATTTTGCGCGGAAAAAAATTCTTGGCTAAAAATCGATAGTTTTAGAGCATAAGTACGGCAACATCGTTAGTTATATTTTTACTTAAAAACTTAAAATTTGTATACTAAAAGCGTATATATAGCTATAGGAACCAGTTTAAACGATATTTAACATAACGCGGAATCTAATTATGTAATAAAAAAAATCGAAAAAAAATGTACCCGAACTATCAGGTTCCCAATGTATGCGCAAAATATACGATTAGTTTGAGGACTGTCCCCAAAGTATGCAAACGTCCTCAAACAATGCCGTAGATCGAAAAATTATACCCAAAGTATGAGCTGTGCATATATATATTGCGCATTGCGCATACTTTGAGGACAGTTATTCGATACACCGCATTGTTTGGGGACATTCTCATATACTTTGGGGACTGTCCTCAAAATTTTATATGCCTTGCGCATAGTTTGGGGACATGTTACTTTGAGGACATTTTTTCCCATTTTTTTATTGTTGCATTTGATTCCTCTATGTTCTTTTGATTATAATTAATTAGAATTTTCTTTATATATGCGGTTAATTTTTAATTTAAAATTAATTTTTAATTTAAAAAATAAATTTTTCATTTTAGGGATGCCACACTTCTATAAAAAAAATTAAGAGTTTAACGCCGCTAAATTATTTACACATCGGCGCCTTTGACATTCGTATTTTTTGTGTATTAGCGCCAATAAAAATATAACATATGCTTGCTCTGCCTACACCTGACATATTTTTGATAATAATATATAAAGATGATGGATATTTTGAAATACAAATCATTAAAAACTACAAACAAAACATGATTTTGTTCTAATTTTATATATATTTTATAATATATATACCATTTATCGGAATCATATTAAAACAAACAAAAAATACACTTCAATATCTCGACACAGCAATATAGCATTCCAACGTGTTTTAAGCTATCTATCGATTTGTATGAATAAATTTAAATCTAACACAATCCATGATATGATATTTATAAAATATTCATAAAACTAATTTAATTGTCATTACTTTATGTAAAATAATGCTAAATTTAAATGATTTGAGTACATTTCTTAAAGTAAGCAAATGTCCTCAAACGGTACATACGGTACATAAAAACTTTACCCAAATATTAATGTCCTCAAACAATGCGGTACATAAAATGTCCTCAAACAATGCTGTACATAAAAAGCTTTACCCAAACACTAATGTGCTCAAATAATGCGGTGCATAAAGTATTAATATGTATATTATAAATTTTATTATGATTTTAGTTGGGCTTAAATCAATCCAATTGATAATTTTTTGTTTAATAATCTTTTTATTCTGAGCAGTTTGGGAGATATAAAACGGTAACCCCAACAATTTTGATAAGCCCCAAACACATTTTTAATGAAGCCTATATTAGATAGACCCCAGATAATAGAGTTGTTGGACTCGGACGAAGGCCATCTACCGCAAAAACAATATTAAGAGAAAAATTAATTTTGAAATGGTGACATAGTGTTTACATTTTTTACGAACTAAAAATTTTACAAGTTTTATAGTTTTTTATGTGCAATTTGCTTAGATTCACACACAATATTTATGAGTTTAGAAATCATTGTGTTTCGTAATAAAACAAACTGTATTATTTTTATTAAAGTCTCATTTCAACTTAATGTCCTCAAACTATGCGTCACATAGAAAAACTGCGCCCAAACTATGCATAAGGTATATGATAATTTTGAGCGAAAGTACATACATGTCCTCAAACAATGCGGTACATAAAATACTAATGTATATATATTTTATGATATTTTGGGCACATTTCCTTAAATAATGCGTATATAGAAAAACAGTGCACAAACAAGAAATAAAAATGCGGGATTTTTTCATAGTTGTGGCTTTTATTTTGAAACATTTGTACAATATAAATTTATTCATAGTATTGGACATTGTTAGCTATGACTTTTTCTCATCTTTATGGCAACATATGGATTCCGAGCCAAAAGAACTGCTCATCTTTTAAAGTCAAGAACGAATCAAGCCAATATCGGATACTCTGTTCCAAAGTGGTACCTATCCCAAACATCGTTCTGCATCGATCGAAACAAATAATATTCCGACAGGGTAAGGTCTGGACTAAAGACCTGCGCAAGATGCATTGTTTAACATGAAGACAATTGCCACTTGATGCTTTTGTCATGTCATGTTATGTTCTTTTACCTACTTAACAGCAACACGCAAAGGCAATGTATATCAAAACAAAAAACAGCAGCATCATTTTAACAACATCATTACACACACAACATTAAACAAATTAACAGATGCATGGATGACATGGAAAATAATTTCAAGTCATTTAAATCATGTATGAGGTATTTTTTGTATGAGATGATTTCAATTCATTTGTAGTATTTATTGTGTGCAATAAGAAAAAATTGACTATAAAATTCATTTGTAGTATTTATTGTATGCAATAAGAAAAAATTGACTATAAAAATACAACTGAAATTTATATTTATATTATATAGTAGGTCAAAATAAAAATACGAAAGTACACCAATGGGTTTTTCAATGTTATTTTGGAAAATTTTACAATATTTAGTAATATTACCTGTTATATTATTACTTAAAAAGGAATACGTGGAATATAAGCCATAAAATGCCAATAATTTTCATTGAATTAAAAATGTAATGTTTTTCACATACATATTTTACCTGACTTAGGTACAACCGCTCGAATATTATTAACGGGACATTTAATAATTACGTTGCTAAATAAAACTCCATGAACAAAGCCAATTGGCCTATTAGACGGTGTTTAATTAAAGAAAATTAAATTAATGTATAAATCCTTAACGGTGAAGTTTATAATATATTTAATGATATTAAAGACAAACGTGTTTATTATACTCGTTGTAAAAACGTTTTTAAATTTAGTGAAGTGTCTCTGAATCTTACGCGGCATAATTGCTACAAAAATATAAATCTACGAAAATGTTCCAATGGAACAAATGCAACTGCCCAACGATTTGAAGAAAAAGTGTAGGGCATTTATTGCGTAACTTCACAGAAATTTTTTTCCTAGTTTTTGATTTCAAATAAAATCTAGGAGGCTTGAACAAAATTATTTAAATTTTCTAGTATATTTTTATGTTATTCAAAAAAGTTTGAAATTTTGCTTGGAAAATATTTAATTTTTTATGATTTTCAGCTATACAATGAGAAAATATGGGCTAAATTTACTGCATTTTTGAATTTTAATTATATTATTTATGTTTCAGACTTTTCGATACATTTAGGCCAATATTGGGATATTATACAAAAATATTTGAACTACATAATGCAATTTATTAGCAACAAATTTGTGTAAAAAAAGCAAAAATTTCCTTCATGTACAATTTTATAATATGTTCATAAATATTGTTCTTATTCTGAATGAAAATGTTTGGAAAAAATTCATGTTCGATTAATAATATTTATTAAAAAATTCATTCCAATTATGAATTTCTTTTTCCTGTGTTACACTTTATTATTTATATTTTTTAAAAATCCTTATATTATTTGTTCTAAATATTTAAAAAAAAATATAATACTAAATAATAATAGTTCTCAGATTTTCACAGTTCATTCTGCTTAACAATGCGACACTTGTTAACATCAATTCAATTCAAGCTACCACACATAACAACAGCATCATCAATAGTTATAGACATGACATGTCACAACACGGTTTTCTCGGCGCGATGACATGGTACAACATGGTTTTTGCGGCGCGATGACATTGAACAACATGATGTGCTCGTCGACACAACAAAACAAAGCATCAAATTTTGAAGTAAGACATTTTTCTACAAAATGTTGTCCTGTGCAGGCCTTTAGCCTGGACTATAAGTCGGGCAAGGCAAAACTTCCCAACCACTTCATTCTAAACACTTTTCATGATGAAATAGTTCGGTTTCATGTCCGGCCACGTTTTCGGTAAATACACGCGACAAACGAATCAGTTGCGTTCGGTACAGGTTCCGTGTGATGGTCTGGTCAGATTTCAGCAGCTCATAGTAGATAGTATCCTTTTGCTAGCACCAAATGCACCAAATACCTTAACGCCATGGATATTTTGCTTTGGTGTCGATTCAGCTGGTAACCGGGCTTCATATATGATTTCTTACTCTTCGGATTATCGTAATGGATACATTTTTCATCGCAATTAATGATTCGGTGCAAAAATGGTTTTCTATTTCAGCGTTCAAGCATCTTTTCGTATGGTACCCCATTTTCCTGCTTTTGAATGATTCCTGCTGCTCGGAAACATTTTGAAAGTTTCATGAGTAGTTCCCAATGATTTTGCAAGCACTTGTTGAGTTTAAAAACAATCTTCACGGAGTAATTCTTCCAATTCATGGTCTTTAAACTTTTTTGACTGGCCCGGGCGAGTTTAGCTTTCATAAAACATATGTTTTTTGTTTACTCATGTAAACCAATGTTGCATACTTTCAAGCAATAAAAGCGACAAACTTTGCAAAATAGCGAGATAGATAAAATTTTTTCGCAAACATGAACAGAGTTTGTTTAATCGCTAAAAAGTGCAACAAGGTTTTTAAAAAAAACTATTAAAGTCCTGTCTACACAAGTAGTAGCTTGTAAAATTGCTATAATCGTAAAAAGTTTTTGTGTAAGCTTTATGCAAACATAAAATATTTGTTTTTTAATTTTTTATAACAACCAATATAAGAAACAGATATTTTTCGTTGCCTTCCAAAGGGAAAAATTTGTGTGTTTGGTATTTGTTAAACTTTGAATGTAATTTCTATTTCTGCGATCCTTCTCTAATTGAAGGCCTTTTTTCAGATTTTTACTAGCAGCAGACAGCCTTTGCTTTGCAGCAGTTGATCTACTTTGTTGCCATTCTCTTCTGAGTTTTCTCTTTTCTAAAAGAAGTCGTTCAATATCTGAGTTGGAAATGTGCATATCAGTTTTAGGAAATATTTGACTCTTTCAATGATTTAGAGCCAATACAATTAATGACGTAAAGTCATTGACACTTTTATCTACATCTTCCTCACACTGAATACAAAGACCTGTGTGGATATGACTGCTTATATATTTTTTATATTTAAGCCAATTTGTTTTAAAGTAATATGTTTCAGTATGAAATTTTGAAATGTTAGTCCTCCCGTAATAAGATACTATAATTGGGGAATGATCAGAAGATAAATCATATGACATTTCTGTAGATATTGAATTTCGATTAATATTTTTTGTTATGGCAAAGTCTATGAGATCAGGAATTTACCAGTATGCAAAATGATTCGAAGTTATATCGAAAATGAATAATTTTTTCGTAAAATTTTATCGATATCGACTTCGATATAATGTCGAATGTGCGTGTTTTCCTAAGTAGAGTGCAGAGCGATAAAGAGTCGAAAATCGTTTATTATTCTGATTCTAATTTTTATCGATATACTATACCTTTTTCGGTATTAAAAATGTTATAAAATTAATCGATTTCGATTAAATATATGAACAATTTCGTATACTTTATACCATCGAGCAATTTCTTCTTGAAATAATGCATATTCAATACCTTTATTATTAGCCAATAATGTTGCGTTAGATGTGTTTTCATTTTCAAATGCAATAAGCTCTGCACATATTTCTGATGTTTGCTGATTTTGAAGATTCGAATTGTCAAAAACAACATCAATAATTGGCTGCGCTTTTCTTTTAAGGCGTCTTCGATCCATTTTTCGTGTTAAACTATATTTTTATGAATATGTTATTTTCTCACAAATTGTATATGAATTTGTCAATTTGTGAAAAAATAAAATTTGACATTAAAAAAAACTCGAACATTATTCGCCATTTCTACAAAATATTAAAATACGATATTCTAAAAAATGTAGATTGGATAGAGCATCATAATAAATTCATATTTTCTATTTTAATTCGAAATAAGTTCGATAAAAAGAACTGACTCGAAATGTTGCATACTGGGTTGCGATCAACTAATGCTTTATAAAGCTGTCTACCTCTGGGATTCATTAGTCGAGAGCCCCAGTAAGTGTGTTTGGCATTATAGTCGCCACATGCCAGAAAGCGCCTCCTAGCGTGCTAAAGAATTCTTCAAACTACTCTTTGGTCATTGAAAAGCGTGGTGGGCAATAGATCGCGCTTATATTTAAATCTCCAGCAAAGCTTTCCAGATGAATGGATGTTACCTGCATATAGTCTTTTGAGAATTCATCTAGGGGATAATGTTTTAAACGATTTCTAATTAAAATACCAGTGCCACCATGTGCCTTACCATCAGGATGACCCGAAATATAAAAGTTATACCTATTGTTAAGATGAGTTTCCGAAACCAATAGCACGTCGATGTTTTTATTCAGCATGAAGTGGGATACCTCTGATTTGTGTTGGTTTAAACCCTTTGCATTCCAGAAACATAGTCTCAAATAACTAATTTTTTTGTTAAGAGGATTTGTATCATTTGGCTCTTCGCTCTTGTATTGTGTTTTGCATGGATGACATAAAGTTTGTCATATTTTGATTAAGAGAGGTAATATTCTGGGTAAGCGCGTGCATAAGTGCTTCCAATCCTCCCGTATTTTGGGGAACACCAGGCTGCTGGTAACCCGTTCTCAAAACATTGGCATAAGAACCTGCTACATTCTTAGGCTGATCAATTTGAGTGGATTGTGAATTTAATTGTGTTGAGGCTGCTTGCTTGTTCAATAGCGGAACTTCAGAATTGACTGGTGGATAGGTGTTTTCAAATTTTTAGGCTGGTACTTCATATGTTTTCACTCTTATTAGCTTTTGCCTCTCGCTTAATCTGTTCAATAACTCCTTATAAACTGGGCACCCGCGGTAGTTGGCTGAATGATCGCCACCACAGTTACCACATTTTCTTCTGAAACCATTCTTTAGGATATCACATTGTGATGAAGAATGAAGGTCTCCTCATGCCACACACACTGTTCGCAAGGTACAATAATTTTTAGTATGTCCAAACTCTTGACAATTGCCACATTGAACAGGACGATTTCTTTTAAGAGGCTCCTCAATGGTTATTCTACGATTTAACAGATATCGTGTTGAGGGTGAGTTTCATTTCCCCTCAATTTATTTTTTTCTGGCTGCAACTCGACTCTAAACATTGGCTGAGGAATTTTATCTTTGTTAAATATATTAACTACAGCTCTTACTTCGTAGCCCAATTCTTGCAGGGCCTCATTGATATCATTAGTATCAACACTGGACTCTATGCCTTTAATGACAAATGTCAACCCTTTCAGTTGATAGGTATAAAAATTCTTTTTATTATCATTTAGGTATTGAGAGATTTTTCTATAAAAATCCTCAGTGTATACGACTATTTTCGTCTCTTGCACACCGCCTTTTCTTATTGGAACAATATGGAAATTATTTTTTCCAATGAGTTCAACAAATGTTTTGACCAAATTATTCGAGCTGGACTCACGCAGATATATTGGTGGTGGCTTTAATGATTTCTTTTCGTAAGCACCATCTTTTATACTCTTATTATTATCCTCGCTCAAGAGTGCGAAACGATTGGCTATCAAGGGATTATCAACTATCTTCTGTTTCTTGACAGACGTTCCATTATTTTGGGGACTTAAATTTCTTTTATTAATACTTACAGTCAACCATTAAATAATGAAAATAAATCCCAAATACAGGTTGGAATGGACCGGTATATTACAGTATTAAAACGGGCACGAAGTCCCAAGTCCTCGAAAGCGGCACCCTTGGCCAAATTATATAAGGATAGTGAACCTCATAGACTAAACAATGAAAATCGTTTTTCTATTCTGGAATGTGAAACTAATGAACCAGTAAATAAAATCCATTCTACAAAACCACCCCCCATTTACTTGAGAGAAAATAATTCGAATCCACTGGTTCAGAGCCTGATCTCATTAATAGGAGAGAACTCTTTTTATGTAATCCCAATCAAGAAAGGCACGATTCATGAAACTAAAATACAGGTCAATAGTGAAAACGATTATAGAAAGGTTGTAACATATTTTGAAACTCAAAAGAAAAGTTTTTACACTTATCAGCTGAAAGGAAGCATGAGTCTACAAGTTGTAATAAAGGGTATTGACTGTAATGTTGAACCACTCGAAATAAAACAAAGCTTAGAAGATAAAGGCTATAAGACAAAAAATGTGATAAATATTAGAAATCGCGAAAAAATACCCCAACCACTCTTCCGTGTTGAACTTGAACCCGGTGACATAAACCTGAAAAAAAAATGAAACACATCCCATATATAACTTGAAGTACTTATTGCATCGTAAAATTACGGTAGAAGAACCACACAAACGATTTGGCCCCGTTCAATGTATGAATTGCCAAGAATATGGACACACCAAGGCATATTGCAAATTGCCACCAGTATGTGTCATTTGCGGGGAGTTGCATAACACATCCCAATGTAACAAATCTAAAGATGATCCTAAAATAAAAAAATGCAGCAATTGCGGAGGTAACCACACAGCAAACTACAGGGGTTGTCCTGTTTACTCAATTGTTAAAAAATCACAAAGCCAGAAACCAAAGATTTTCCCCGCTCAGCCATTAAATAACATCAATTTGAACTACCCCCCGTTGCAACAGACATATGACAACAAAGTAACATATGCAAAACGAAAATATGAACCCAGAGGTAAGAGAGCAAACGCCAATTTTCAATTTTACCCGACTAGAATCTACAATAAAAACTCTTGTGCAATCGGTAAATAACTTTACAAACTCAATGAGTAACATGATGCAAGAAATGCTTAAGATGCAATCAATGTTATTGCAGGCTGTGCTTAACAGACCATGAACTGCCTAAGAATATGTTTTTGGAATGCAAACGGCATACGCCAACACAAAAACGAACTCGAATATTTTTTAAGAAACCAACAAATTGATGTAATGCTGGTTTCTGAAACTCATTTGACGTCCAGAAGTTCCTTTCGAATAAATGGATATGTAATATATGACACCAAAGATCCCAGAGGTAGAGCATGCGGAGGCTCGGCAATTTTAATAAAAGCTCGAATAAAACACTACTTAATGTGTGATTTTTGCGAAGATTATCTTCAAGCTACTACAATCTGTCTTGAAGATTTTCATCGAAACTTAGTGATTTCATCGATATACTCACCCCAAGATTCTCAATTACAGAAAGTCAATATAATAGATTTTTTAAATCACTAGGCCCCCGTTTCCTGGCTGCTGGCGATTATAATGCTAAGCACACATTCTGGGGATCACGACTGATTACCCCTAAAGGTCGTGTTTTGTTCGACTCAATTTCTAAAATGGGTTTGCATGTGCTTTCGAGCGGCCAACCTACTTACTGGCCTACTGACCCACGAAAAATACCGGATGTTATTGATTTTAGCGTGATGAAAAATATCCCTAGAGAAATGATTCAAATTGAATCCTCGCTGGAACTATTTTCAGATCACTCACCCACTATTATTACTGGTCGTGTTTTGTTCGACTCAATTTCTAAAATGGGTTTGCATGTGCTTTCGAGCGGCCAACCTACTTACTGGCCTACTGACCCACGAAAAATACCGGATGTTATTGATTTTAGCGTGATGAAAAATATCCCTAGAGAAATGATTCAAATTGAATCCTCGCTGGAACTATTTTCAGATCACTCACCCACTATTATTACTGGTAATTTAGCGATGGCAGGCACAAGAATAAATTGGCTCAAATATAAAAAATACCTCAGTACACATTGCTCGAAAAACATACCGCTAAGAACACCAGAAAACATCGATCACTCTCTTATCAATTTCGATAAAAATCTCAGAATGGCTGCTCAACATGCTACCCAAACACCCCGACAATTCAGATATAATATAATTAATTCTGCAGATGTCGAACGGCTCTTAAATGAAAAAAGAAGATTTCGAAGAGAGTGGCAATTGCACAGATCCCCCCAACTAAAATCGAAGCTTAAAGATTGTATAAAAAGACTTAAAAAGCTCTTGGAATTTCGAAAAATGGAATCATTGAATAAATATTTAGAACGCCTGGACGCAACCCCGCAATCGGATTACTCATTATGGCGAGCAACAAAAAATCTTAAAAGACCCGTTATATGTAAGTCCCCCTTGCGAAATTCAAGTGGTGGTTGGGCAAGAAATGATACTGAAAAAGGGAATCTGTTTGTTAATCATTTAAAAAAAGTATTTACACCGAACACATCAAACGAAGCAATTTGGTTGCCACCTGTTGCACCCTATTTTGGAGCAGCCGTACCCCTACGTTTTGAGATTCGAGAGATCGAAAATGCTATTGCTGATTTAAATCCCAAGAAAGCGCCTGGTATGGATAAGATCAGCAACAAGATGCTTATGGAGCTACCCCGGATAGCAATAAAAATAATTCTTTTTATTTTTAATGCTATATTACGACTTGAATATTATCCTCCAGAATGGAAGGTTTCACTGGTTACCATGATACCCAAGCCGGGAAAAGATCACACAAAAGTAGAATCATACAGACCCATCAGCCTATTGTCTAATATATCAAAGCTATTTGAGAAGATACTTATGAATAAGTTGTACCCGATGTTAACTGAAAACAATTGTATTCCGAATCATCAATTTGGATTTAGAAGAAAACACAGTACTATCGAACAAACCCATAGACTTGTAAATATGGTGAGAAAAGCGTTTGAAGAATAGAAATACTGTTCTGCACTCTTCATCGACATCTCTCAAGCGTTTGATAAGGTATGGCATGCTGGATTAATATACAAATTGAGTCACACAACCCATTGAAGCTGGAGTCCCCCAAGGCAGTATCCTGGGACCTTTTTTATATTTGATGTATTCGTCTGATATGCCAACTAACAATCGCACTCATACATCAACATTTGCTGATGATACTGCCATTCTAAGCATTCATGAAAACCCTCAAGAAGCGTCTCGTTACTTACAAAACCACATATTTGAATTAGAAAAATGGTTAAAACAATGGAAAATTAAAGTCAACGAGCAAAAATGTACACACATTACATTTACATTACGTAGAGAATCATGCCCCCCTATTCATATCAATAACCAAACAATAATTCAACAATCGGAAGTGAAATACCTCGGAATACATCTCGATCGTCGCCTTACATGGAGAAGTCATATAGATGCAAAGTTGACTCAAATGAAATTGAAATCAATTCAAATTAATTGGCTTATTGGCAGAAACTCCACGCTTAGTTTAGATTGTAAACTTCTACTTTATAACATGATCATAAAACCGATATGGTGTTATGGCATACAGTTATGGGGCACGGCCTCAGCGTCAAATGTAGAAAAGATCCAAAGACAAAACAAGTTTCTAAGAATGATCACAGTTGCCCCCTGGTATATCAAAAACGCGAATATACACAAAGATCTAAACGTGCCCATTGTAAAAACTGAAATCTCGAAAAACGTACATAAATATATAAAAAAACTTGAAGTTCACCCAAACCCGCTGGCCCGCAACATATTAGATAACCGTGGCCACACTCGATTAAGAAGGAGGGACACAGCAGACCTAATCTAGAAGGAAGAATGCCAATTTAACCAAAACAACCATGAACACAAAATTTTTGGACTAATTAAATAATAATATTAGATATAAGATTTGAACCACTTATTGTTAGTTCATTAAATAATGAAGATACAATAAATGAAAACAAAAAAATTAATACTTACATATCTAAGCATACCTGGTAGTACTGGTGATTTCAATGTACTTATCTTTTTTTTGGTATAGAGCCCTTCAGTGTACCATCATTATTTATTGTGGTTTGTTTAGTGTTAAAAACATTCAAACTCTCACTATTCTTTGTTAGTGGATCACAAGCTTGTGTATTAAAAGTATTTGTCTGTGTTTTTAAAACTGGTATAGTTGTTGTTGTATTTAAATTTTACATATTTTCTTTTATGCTTTGTTCTAAACATAAATTGGTTGGTGATATTGTTTGTGTATTATTTTGTTCGCGGGGGAACAAGAGCGTGCTCTCTCAGCTGGTTTGGCGGTTAAATAATTTTTGTTGTAGCTGGGGTCATTTATTTTTTTGTTTTGATCACTCTCCCCGTTAAGAAATATGTCGACATTTCTGCCGTTTATACTGAACCTCCTCTTATCATGAGAAATCATATGCTCTTTTAAAACAAACAAAAGGAATTAACACTTTTTATTTTTTTTAAACCAGTTGTTTTTTTTTTTGTTTTAAACAAAATTGCTTTTGCAAATTTTTATATTTATCACTAGACATAAATATAATTTCAAAGCGTCCAATCGCTAATTTTTAAAATTTTTATTTGCACTAAAAAAACAATAAAATTTTAATAAAATCGCGGAGCGAATAAAATGTTTGGCGGTTAAATAATTTTTGTTGTAGCTGGGGTCATTTATTTTTTTGTTTTGATCACTCTCCCCGTTAAGAAATATGTAGACATTTCTGCCGTTTATACTGAGCCTCCTCTTATCATGAGAAATCATATGCTCTTTTAAAACAAACAAAAGGAATTAACACTTTTTATTTTTTTTAAACCAGTTGTTTTTTTTTTTTAAACAAAATTGCTTTTGCAAATTTTTATATTTATCACTAGACATAAATATAATTTCAAAGCGTCCAATCACTAATTTTTAAAATTTTTATTTGCACTAAAAAAACAATAAAATTTTAATAAAATCGCGGAGCGAATAAAATGCACGTCTGTTTGTAGAGAAAACAAACAGAAAAACGATGATTTCTTAACTCACAAATATTTAATATATAACAATTACACTTAAAAAAATCTATATATTTTATGATAACTAAATTTTTTGGACTTGCCGCCCGACTAGACTAGCATAAATATGTTGGTAATAAAGCAATAACACCGGTAGAATAACAAAACAAAATTGCTTATTGCTTACATACATATGTTAAGGCTAGGGGAAAACGTATTTATGTTAAGATATATCGTTTTGTAAAATTTGTGCAAATAATTTTCTTTTCATGTTTTTATGGCGGTTTTTTTTAGTTTTCTTTGAAATGTCAAACACCAAATTTGACTTTTTATGTTCGCAATAATTGTCAACGCAAAACTGTTGACAATTATTGCCAGATGTCTGGCGATATCTCACCGGAGATAAAAAATGTTTGACATTTGCTGAAATATATGTTAATGAATTTATTGCCTGTCTAGACAATGAGTTAACGTTTTTATTCCTCCAATAGTGCAAATTCTCCAAAAAGTACAACACTGATTTACGAAAACTTAATAAAGCCCTCTCTTATCAGTGAATGAGGTTCAACCAACAAATGTGACGGATCGGAACAGGTGTGAGTCACCTCCCATACAAATTAAATAGTTGTTTCTAAATATCTTGAGAACTATAATTGCAAGATTCTTCGTCCGAATAGCTCTTTTATTATTTTATAGAGTTTAGCTGAAAATAGTCGGGATTGAATTAATGGGAATCCTCTCATGACCCCTATTGAAATGAGTTATCTTCTTACCATATTACATATTCATATGTATATGTCAATTTATAAAAAAAATTTATTTTATGAAAAATTTACCAAAACTAAGCACCATTTTGTATTAAGAGTTCGAATTTCAAAAAAGTACTAAATTTTTTACTCTTAGTGGATCGTTTTGATGAGGGAGTTAAAATTACCCACAGTTAATATTTCATGCGTTTAGTTTCAGTCGTCTAGGCTGTGCAATGATGAATCAGTCAGTCAGTACCGTTACTCTTTTATATATGTATATAGATTAGATTTCGTTTGTGACCATTTGTTTTTCGGGTATCATCATTTTTCTGAAGGGTTTTCCGTAATTAAAAACAAGTAAGAGTGCTATATTCGGCTATGCCGAATCTTATATACCCTTCACCTTTGTTGTGGATGCATTATTATTTTTTATAATTAGTATATAGGTATGTCCACTTTCAGCGTACAGCATCCTAAATTTATCAAGAACACAAAAAACAACAACAACGCCAAACGAAACAGAACACCAAAAGAAAAAACAAAAACAAAATACGCAAGGCAATGAAACCAACACACATCCAAACATACGTTTAATTGTATAAAAAACAACAACAACGCCAAAAGAAACAAAACACAAAAGAAAAACAAAATACGCAAAGCATGCTTTTTTTGTCAAAAAAACCAACACACAACCAAACAAACGTTTAGTTGTATAAAAAACAACAACAACGCCAAAAGAAACAAAACACAAAAAAAAACAAAATACGCAAAGCTTACACATCCAACCATACGTTTTGTTGTTTTTTTGTCAAAGCATGCAATACATTGTGTTTTTTGATGAAATTTTCAGAGGTTGTCTCGGATTTTTGCTCATATCTCCGTTATTTATGGACGGATTTTGCTGATTTTAAATAGCAAAATTCTCGAAAGTATGTCTGACAGAATTGTTGAAGATTTGGATCCCGGAGATATCTGGGGCCTTCAGAAAATTGATTTCAACAGACAGACAGACAGACAGACAGACATACAGACATACATACAGACATAATGACAAACTTATATATACCCTTCTCACGAAGCTGAAGGGTATAATAATGGTGTAATTTTTTTTTTGGAAAATTTTCATTCCCTGTGGTGGTTCAAAGACGCGGATTTTGAGCATATTTTTCTGTAGAGCAAAAACGGTTGAATATATTGCAAATCTGATTTCACCAGTCGACTCTGCATCAAAAATTAATACAATTGATGTTTTTTGAATCCTTAAAAATAGTTCCACAAACCCACAACAGGGGCCGCAAATCTCATAAAAAAATAAAAAAAAAATTTTAGATTTTTTAAACATGCCATTATTTTTATTTACGGAAAAACATTCAGAAAAATTATGATACCCGCAAATCAAATTTTTTAAATTAAATCTAATATAGATAAACCCAAAGAGTATATTCCCAGAGGGGTTTACAAATATACTTTATTTTAAATATTTTGTTAAAAAAGTCGAACTATGAACTGCTAAAAAATGTCTTTAAGTTTAAATAATCGTAATAGTCTAACTTTTTATCGTGATTATAAAAAAATGTGTGTTTTTATTTTATTTAGTGTAAAATATGTCTTTTACACTAAAACAGTATAAAAAGACAAAAAAATACTTTTCATAAATTAGCAAAGTCGTAACGTCGATTTTTTGTTTTAAAATAAATCTATTCAATTATTTTATGATTATTTTTTAAAAATAAAATTAAGAGATTATTATTATCTAAAATTTGTTTAATAACCACTAAACTCGTAGGACTCATAATAGCCGAGATATATGCCCAAAACTGATTTTTGACATCCATATTATTTGTTACCAAAATTAAGGGATTTGTATCCTTTAAATATTCTGTAATAACTCCCAAACTCATACAACGCCTAATAACCGAGATCTATTCAAAAAACAGATTTTTAATATATGTTATCAAAATATAGGATGTTTTGATAACTCCCAAACTCGTAGGACGCATAATACCGAAATTATTGTTTATGATTTTTGACATTTAATATCTCGAAAACCGTGGGATGTTACATTCTATCAAAATGTAGGGATTTGTATTCCTTAAAAATTCCTAAACTCATGCAATGCATAATAACCGAGATGTATTAGATTTTGTATGATTCTCAAAAACCGTTGGAGGTACGCAGAAAGAATATGTTGAAAACTAAAAAATGTGTGTTTTCATTACTAAATTAGGTAACCATTTAACACTAAAACAGTATAAAATTACGAAAAAACTACTTTTCATAAATTAGCAAAAGCAAGTGTTATAAAGAATTCTTCAAATTTCTCCTTGGTCGTCGAAAAACGTGGTGGGCAATATATAGAGCTCAGAGTTAAGTCTCCAGCTGGGTATTCAAGGCGAATAGATGTTGCTTGCATATTATCCTTTGAAAACGCATCTAGGGCATACTGTCTCAATCGGTTTCTAATTATGATACCGGTACCGCCATGTGCCTTACCATCCGGATGGTTTGTGTAATAAAATGAGTATCCTGATATATTAAAGTTATATCTATTTGTAAGATGTGTCTCCGAAATTAACATCACATCGATGCTTTTATTTAACATAAAATGAGAAATTTCCGATTTGTGCTGGTTTAAACCATTTGCATTCCAGAAACATATGATATGTGTTTGCATAAGGTTTTACAACCCTCCCATATTTTGGGGGACTTTTGGCTTTTGATAACTGAGAATATTTCCTCTCTTAATCAAAATATGACTAACTTCATACAACTAACTTCATATGACTAATGTCATCCATGCAAAATACAATACAAGAGCTTCTGAGAGCACAGAACCAAATGATTCAAATTCTATTAACAAGAAAATGAATTTTTTGAAGATATGTGTTTGCATAAGGTTTTACAACCCTCCCATATTTTGGGGGACTTTTGGCTTTTGATAACCCGTTTTTAAAATACTGGCGTATGAGCTGGCTCCAGCATTAATTGTGGCTCCTTGGCCATTTTCCTGTGATACTGGATGAGCCGCATTTATTTTATCATTTAAAAAATCTACTCCAGAGCTTAGTGGTCTAGATGTAGATACCGAATTTGTAGGCGTTGATTCAACTATTTCACCTCTCAACAGCATTTGCCTCTCCCTTAATCTTTTTAGTAACTCCTTGTAGACCGGGCATCCGCGATAATTAGCGGAATGATCTCCACCGCAGTTACCACATTTTCTACTGAGACCATTCTCAACTATATCACATTGTGACGAAGAGTGCAGTCCTCCGCATGCAACACATACTGTGCGTAGGGTACAATAATTACGTGTATGTCCAAATTCCTGACAATTACTACACTGAACTGTACGATTACGCTTAAGAGGTTCCTCTATATTTACTCTACGATTCAAGAAATATCTTAGAGTGTATATAGGGTGAGTTTCATTCTTTTTTAATTTCCCAGGCTCTAATTAATTAATTTATCAGGCTCTAACTAAACCCTAAACATTGGCTGAGGAACCTTGTCTCTATGAAAGATATTGACTACATTCTTTGTCTGATAGCCCAATTCTTCCAGGGCCTCCTTGATTTCGTTTGTATCTACACTGGAATCTATACCTTTTATGACCACTATCAAGCCCTTGCAACTCTTAAGTTGATATGTTGAGAGATTTTTCTATAACAATCCTCAGTGTATACAACTATTTTTGTCTCTTGCACACCTCCTTTTCTTATTGGAACAATATGAAAATTATTTTTTCCAATGAGTTCAATAAATGATTTCACTAAGCTATTAGAGCTAGTTTCACGAAGGAATATTGGTGGTGGTTTTAACGGTTTACGGATGGATTTATCATAATTTTTTTGATGATTAGAATCTTCCTCACTCAAGAGAGCAAAACGGTTACTTTTCAAGGGGTTATCAGTAATTTTTTGCTTTTTCTCAGAAGGCAGACTTTTCTGGGGACTTAAATTTCGCTTATTAATTCTTATATATCTAAGCATACCTGTTTGAACTGGAGATTTAGTTTTACTTATCTTATTTCCAACCTTAGGTATAGATTGATTTTCAGTGTTAAATACATTAAAACTCTCACTAGGTGTTGTTAGTGGATTATCATAAGCTTGTGTATTTATCATTGTCGACTCTGTTATATCTACTGCAGTATTTGTTGTTGTACCAGAACACTTTTTATTTTCTTTTATGCTTTGTTCTAAACAAGCATTACTAGGTGATGATGTGTGTGCAATATTGTTCTCATGTATTTGTATCACGGGGGAACAAGAGCGCGCTCTCTCAATCGGTTTGGCGGTTAAATAATTTTTGTTAAAGTCTGGATCTCTTATATTTTTGTTAGCACTTCTATTTTCACCCTCCCCGTTCAAAAATATGTAGGCATTTCTACCGTTTAAACTGAGTCTACTCTCATTATGAGAGTTCATATGCTCACAGTAATTTAACGAAATTTGAAAATAAACAAAGCACTTTTAAACAAATTTCTATTTTTTTGTTATATTGTATAATTTTTTTTGGGTTTGTTTATATTAAACACTTAGAGAAATATTTATTTTTTTTGCGTCCAATCGCTAAATTATTCCTTTTTATTTAAATTTTCACTGAAACCACTTAAATCGCGGAGCGAATAAAAAACACGTCTGCTTCTCATAAGAATTCCAGAAACATCATTTATAAATAAACCTTTTCAATGATTTTATGATTATTTTTGAAATAAAGTGTTAGGATTATTATTATATAAAAAGTTAGTAATAACCAATAAACGAATAATAACCGATATATGTGCCTAAAACTGATTTTTTATGATTTTTGACATTCAAATTTGCATATATTCAAAAAAACTGATTTTTGTAATTGTTGGCATCTGATATCTCGAAAATCGTTGGAGGTATGCACAAATTATGTGTTATCAAAATGTAGGGATGCTTTGATAACTCCCAAACTCGTACTACGCATAAAAATCCCCAAAAATGATTTTTGAAATTCAATATCACGAAAAACGTTGGAGATACACACAAGTTACATTCTACCAAAATGTAGGGATTGCATTCTTCACAAATTCTGTAATAACTTCTTAATTTATTCAATGCAAAAACTAATTTTTTTATTATTTTTGACACCCAATATCTCGAAAACCATTGGAGGTACACACAAATTCTTCGTTACCAAAATGTAGGGATTATTATTCTCTAAAAATCTTGTAACAACTACTTAACTCGTAGTATGCATAATAACCGAGATATATATAAAAACTGAGTTTTGCAATTTCTGACATTTAATATCTCGAAAACCGTTGGATGTACCCACATGCAACATGCTACCAAAATGTAGGCATTTGTATTCTTTAAAAAATCTGTAATAACTCCAAAACTCATGCAATGCATAATAACCGATATATATTAAAACAAGTAAGAGTGCTATATTCGGCTATGCCGAATCTTATATACCCTTCACCTTTGTTGTGGATGCATTATTATTTTTTTTAGTATATAGGTATGTACATTGCCCACTTTCAGCGTACTAAAGCATCCTAAATTTATCAAGAACACAAAAAACAACAACAACGCCAAACGAAACAGAACACCAAAAGAAAAAACAAAAACAAAATACGCAAGGCAATGAAACCAACACACATCCAAACATACGTTTAATTGTATAAAAAACAACAACAACGCCAAAAGAAACAAAACACAAAAGAAAAACAAAATACGCAAAGCATGCACATTCAAACATACTATTTGTTGATTTTTTGTCAAAAAAACCAACACACAACCAAACAAAAGTTTAGTTGTATAAAAAACAACAACAACGCCAAAAAAAACAAAATACGCAAAGCTTGCACATCCAAACATACGTTTTGTTGTTTTTTTGTCAAAAAAACCAACACACAACCAAACAAACGTTTAGTTGTATAAAAAACAACAACAACGCCAAAAGAAACAAAACACAAAAAAAAAACAAAATACGCAAAGCTTGCACATCCAACCATACGTTTTGTTGTTTTTTTGTCAAAGCATGCAATACATTGTGTTTTTTGATGAAATTTTCAGAGGTTGTCTCGGATTTTTGCTCATATCTCCGTTATTTATGGACGGATTTTGCTGATTTTAAATAGCAAAATTCTCGAAAGTATGTCTGACAGAATTGTTGAAAATTTGGATCCCGGAGATATCTGGGGCCTTCAGAAAATTGATTTCAACAGACAGACAGACAGACAGACAGACAGACAGACAGACGGACATGGCTTAATCGACTCCGCTATCTATAAGGATCCAGAATATATATACTTTATAGGGTCGGAAATGAAAAATGTAGAAATTACAAACGGAATGACAAACTTATATATACCCTTCTCACGAAGCTGAAGGGTATAAAAATAACCGAGATACATTAAAAAATTTGATTTTTGACATATTTTTTTCATCTACATTAACTGTAACGTATGCATTTCTGCCCTTTACACTTATCCTTCGCTCACTGTTTTCGTTAAAGAGACTCATTAAAGAGTATTTGTAATTACTTTCGTTAATACTCTTGATCTTTATAGTCAATGCACAAAAAAGTTTCAAAAAAAAATATAAAGAATTTTCTTTACTTATTTGTCTTTTAGTTGTTGTTTTGATTTTTTTATTTAATAATATTATTAAAATAAAAGCGTCCTTTCGTGTAAATAATAAACATGTGATATTTATATTTATTTTCCGATAGATACATTAAAATAACGAATTAACTCGGAGTAAAATAAAACACGTCCAGTTTCAATCACGATCAACACACTTTTGTAATTGTTGACATCTAAAATCTCGAAAATTATTGGAGTTATGCACATATTATATGTTATCAAAATGTGGGGATATTGTGATAGTAGAACATCAGTAGACCAAAACCCCCAAAGGATTTTAAAAAGTTAGCTCGTATTTTAAAGTTATGCGCCTTTAAAGTTTTATTAAATTTTTTAAAATTTAATCTGTATTTTTTTACATAGTTTATATAAAAATGAACTACATTATATAGTTCGAGGTCTTTTCTGCTCTGGTGGATGCTCTGTAGAACCAGAATTTGAAGTAGACAAATTTTGTAGTTCACTTCCTGCGTTTTCTTCTCCTTCATCATCGTAATGCAAGTTCTTGCTCCACCAACAAATTTCCGCTAATACAGCATCGGGAGACTTGTTTCCTCGATATCTGCAAAATTTGTGTTAAAATGTATTGGGGGAAAAAAATATATGTATATTAAAAATTAACTCATTTCAAATGGCATTGCAATTTGGTGGTACTGTTCACCTTGTTCTGATTCGGTCGCTAGTTGCTGACCGAAGTAGTCTAGATGATGATGTAGGTAATGAATTTTGAGCGACATATTAACGCCTATTTTAGAAAAAGCATTCATCATTGCGTTAACAGATCTCTGATAGCTGTCAGACCTATTTTTACCCAACAACCCGCCAATAACCTCTTTGATTGATTGATTGCCAAGCAATCAATTCGTTTTTATTTAAAATATTATCAAATTCCTGATCTTTGACCAGCTTCCGAATGTCTGGACCATTCACAGCACCTAAAGGAAGAAAAGTTATAAAAAAATATATATTGTTACGAAATTGTACTTGAATTCAAATATAACGATTTTAAGGGCTGATTTAAAAGTAGCATAATGCTTTCAAATAACAGTGCTGTAATAGCAAACTGTAACATATCTGTGGGCATTATTAAATAAAAGCTTTCAGTTGATTTGATCGTAAGTTGGCAACACTGTTTGAATTCGAATATTCAGTTAAGGAATATTGTAGAAATAGAGCTATCTAGATGGTAATGCAGTGTTATAAATAGTGGCAGAGGTTGCAGTCGTCAGTGAGTTTATCAGAGACGCTTTTCGAATAAACATCAACTGAGTGCCATAAAGTGTGTTGTGTTTTTCAAGTAAAGTCGTGTACATTATAAATTGTATCTGTATTTCTGCGAATTTACAAACGTGTATAAAAAAACATTGAGTGACTATTTAATTCTGTTGTTGTTGTACATTTGAATAAATAAAGAGTTGTTACCATTTTCAAACTACTAAACGGCTTTTATTTGCAATCAAAAGTATCCGGTTTATTTAAAGGAAATAAACCATCGTTTTGAAAAGGTTAAAACGTAACAATATTTTAATCAAGAAAAATATACTTATTTTAAATGTTTTACCTTCTTTTAATTTACTTTCAGTGAGTCGGGGGAAAATTTTTGCTAAAGTGGTGTAAACTTCATCCCTCTTAACAACAGTTTTCAGAAAACTTTTTACTATACCGAGTTTTATATGTAATGGTGGTAATAAAACTTTGTCTTGAGGTACCAGGGGATCTTCAATGACGTTGGCATTCGCATGTTTGCTTAATTCCCTACACTTCCATTCATGACTTGCATATTGATCACCCTTATAACTGGAGTCCCAGTCACATAGAAAGCACATGTATTTAATCTATCCAGATTGCAATCCCCGAAGAATTGCTACCACCTTCAAGTCACAGCATATTTTCCATTGATGTTTATTGTAGTCTACTTCCTGAAGAATAGTTTTTAATGAATCATACGTCTCTTTCGTTTCTACACTATAGGCAATTGGTACCGATGGTTTTGAGTTTGTTTGATGGAGCAACACTGCTTTTGGGGCTATCAATAAAAAGTCTCCACTCAGCCGCATTGGAACCAATGTCCATTTGGCTCATTAGTTTGTCCACATCCTAAGCAGATGTTTGCTCGTTATTTGGAAAAAAAACATTCTTGCAGTGTTGCTTGGCGATGTCTGTAGGCTGATATTTTGGTTCCAGGGGACAAGAGATTATTTGAATTTAAAAATCTAGCCAGTTCTTCGGACTTACGTTGTGAAAGTCCAAGCTTTGCAATAATGCAGTCTAGTTTGGTTTGTGTAATCAAAATGGGATCATTTGAATTTGAGGGTTCTGGCAAATAAATAAAAAGCTTCATTTAAGCAGTTTGTATGGTAATCCCTGACGTCACGTCAGGGCTCGGAGGTTTTGGAACTGGAACATTTTCTGAGTGTTGTATTGGGATTTGAGCACTTAAAACACTTTTATATATTTTACTCCTCGTTTTTCTTCTGTTCATACCAGTTACGGAATTCACACATGCGTAGCAATTTGAAGTCTTATGCACATTAGAATCTAACCAGATCATCGGCACACCAAACGGCAACTTTGTAATCCTTTTCCTCATCCAACTCATTAGATTAGTATAACACTTTTTGCAAACAATCTTTGGAGCCCATGGCACATTTGATATAACTGGATGGTTGAAATATGTCTCATAAGCAGATATAAATTCGATACTTTTAACGGATTTTTTTAAATTTAAAAATATATTTTTATATATTTTTCTATTAGCAGACACCACTCCTTTTTAGAAACATTTTAGGTTTACAAGATTATATCAATAAATATTTTGAACTTTTTAACTATTGAGTACTCAAACAATATGGCAAATACTCGATACAATACCCAATACGCAATACTTTTACATAATATTCAGCAATTCTCCAAAAATTGGTAATTGCGTATCTATGTACCAAAAACTATAAAAATAAATCTGCAAAAAGTGTTAAAATTAATGAATTTTAAGTATATTAGGACTAGAAAATTCAACTAAAATTACTTTATATAAATATTGACTTACTTCGAGATATATTAAAAAATTGATTTTTTATGATTTTTGATATCTAATATCTCGAAAACCGTTGGAGGTACTCACAAACAATATGTTGAAAGTTAAAAAATGCGTACTTTCATTAATAAATTTGGTAACCATATGTCTTTTACATAAAACTGTCTAAAAAGATGAGAAATTTATTTTTCATAAATCGAGTTTTTGTCTGGTCTATCCATGTGAAAATATGGCTACCCTTAAAACAATCTTTGCTGACTCATGCATTGAACACATTGAAGACAGCAGGCTACACGACTACACGAACACAAATTCTGCTGGCTGGAGTTGTAGTCGTGTGGCAGCTACTGAATTATTTTAAAGACGACAGCTACAAAGTAAACAGCTGATTTATAATTCAGTGGTGCCACTTCAATAGAAAATAACCGTACAAAATTGCAAAGTAATTAAGATTTAAACAATTATTTTGAGTAAACATATATATATGGTTATAATTAATTATGTACCTGTTATTAATTTACATCAATATGGTTATCAAAAACTTCTCTTAATTAAGTAAACAAAATATTTTTTAAGCACTAATATGATTTACATGTTTTATTATATTAGCAACACTATTTTTGTTTTGTAGTTGACAAAAATAGAAATTAGCCTAATTCGGCTGCAGCGGCAAAAACAATCGTGTGGCCGTGTAGCTGTGCTGTCGTCAAAAGAATCGTCTTCCTATAAACGTGTGTATTCTAATTTTGACAGATTGTAGTTGGTAGCCTGCTTTCTTCAATGTGTTCAATGCATAAAGCGTATATATAGCTATAGGAAGTAGTTTAAACGATATTTAACATATCGCGGAATCTAATTATGTAATAAAAAAAATCGAAAAAAAATGTCCCCGAACTATCGATTAGTTTGAGGACTGTCCCCAAAGTATGCAAATGTCCTCAAACAATGCCGTAGATCGAAAAATTATACCCAAAGTATGAGCTGTGCATATATATATTGCGCATTGCGCATACTTTGATGACAGTTATTCGATACACTGCATTGTTTGGGGACATTTGCATACTTTGGGGACTGTCCTCAAAATTTTATATGCCTTGCGCATAGTTTATTGACATGTTACTTTGAGGAAATTTTTTCGCATTTTTTTCTTGTTGCATTTGATTCCGCTATGTTCTTTTTATTATAATTAATTTGAATTTTCTTTATATATGCGGTTAATTTTTAATTTAAAATAAATTTTTAATTCTATAAAAAAAATTAAGAGTTTAACGCCGCTAAATTATTTACACATCGGCGCCTTTGACATTCGTGCGAAATGCTGTCAAACTACATATAAAATATTTGGAATGAAATATATGCGAAATAATTTCGCAAAAGCAGTACTCTGTTTTTATTGTGGAAAACATGTGAAATACATCTGGCAACCTTATTTTTCCACAGGAAATAACATACGCAACACTTCTTTCGCACGAACAGCTAGCTGTCAAACAACATGTAAAATTTTTCGCATGAAAAAACCATTATTTTTCGCAAATATGAACAGAGTACTAGGCTTTAGCGCCAATAAAAATATAACATATGCTTGCCTCTGCCTACACCTGACATATTTTTGATAATAATATATAAAGATGATGGATATTTTGAAACACAAATCATTAAAAACTACAAACAGAGCATGATTTTGTTCTAATTTTATATATATTTTATAATATTTATCGGAATCATATTAAAACATACAAAAAATACACTTCAATATCTCGACACAGCAATATAGCATTCCAACGTGTTTTAAGCTATCTATCGATTTGTATGAATAAATTTAAATCTAACACAATCCATGATATGATATTTATTAAATATTCATAAAACTAATTTAATTGTCATTACTTTATGTAAAATAATGCTAAAATTAAATGATTTGAATTCATTTCTTAAAGTAAGCAAATGTCCTCAAACAATGCGATACATAAAGGCAATGTCCTCAAATTATACGGTACATAAAAACTTTACCCAAATATTAATGTCCTCAAACAATGCGGTACATAAAATGTCCTCAAACAATGCTGTGCATAAAAAGCTTTACCCAAACACTAATGTCTCAAATAATGCGGTGCATAAAGTATTAATATGTATATTATAAATTTTATTATGATTTTAGTTGGGCTTAAATCAATGTCATCAATCCAATTGATAATTTTTTGTTTAATAATCTATTTATTCTGAGCAGTTTGGGAGATACAAAACGGTAACCCCAACAATTTTGATAAGCCCCAAACACATTTTTAATGAAGCCTATATTAGGTAGACCCCAGATAATAGAGTTGTTGGACTCGGACGAAGGCCATCTACCGCAAAAACAATATACAAAACATTTTTTACGAACTAAAAATTTTACAAGTTTTATAGTTTTTTTATGTGCAATTTTGCGCGGAAAAAAATTCTTGGCTAAAAATCGATAGTTTTAGAGCATAAGTACGGCAACATCGTTAGTTATATTTTTACTTAAAAACTTAAAATTTGTATACTAAAAGCGTATATATAGCTATAGGAACCAGTTTAAACGATATTTAACATAACGCGGAATCTAATTATGTAATAAAAAAAATCGAAAAAAAATGTACCCGAACTATCAGGTTCCCAATGTATGCGCAAAATATACGATTAGTTTGAGGACTGTCCCCAAAGTATGCAAACGTCCTCAAACAATGCCGTAGATCGAAAAATTATACCCAAAGTATGAGCTGTGCATATATATATTGCGCATTGCGCATACTTTGAGGACAGTTATTCGATACACCGCATTGTTTGGGGACATTCTCATATACTTTGGGGACTGTCCTCAAAATTTTATATGCCTTGCGCATAGTTTGGGGACATGTTACTTTGAGGACATTTTTTCCCATTTTTTTATTGTTGCATTTGATTCCTCTATGTTCTTTTGATTATAATTAATTAGAATTTTCTTTATATATGCGGTTAATTTTTAATTTAAAATTAATTTTTAATTTAAAAAATAAATTTTTCATTTTAGGGATGCCACACTTCTATAAAAAAAATTAAGAGTTTAACGCCGCTAAATTATTTACACATCGGCGCCTTTGACATTCGTATTTTTTGTGTATTAGCGCCAATAAAAATATAACATATGCTTGCTCTGCCTACACCTGACATATTTTTGATAATAATATATAAAGATGATGGATATTTTGAAATACAAATCATTAAAAACTACAAACAAAACATGATTTTGTTCTAATTTTATATATATTTTATAATATATATACCATTATCGGAATCATATTAAAACAAACAAAAAATACACTTCAATATCTCGACACAGCAATATAGCATTCCAACGTGTTTTAAGCTATCTATCGATTTGTATGAATAAATTTAAATCTAACACAATCCATGATATGATATTTATAAAATATTCATAAAACTAATTTAATTGTCATTACTTTATGTAAAATAATGCTAAATTTAAATGATTTGAGTACATTTCTTAAAGTAAGCAAATGTCCTCAAACGGTACATACGGTACATAAAAACTTTACCCAAATATTAATGTCCTCAAACAATGCGGTACATAAAATGTCCTCAAACAATGCTGTACATAAAAAGCTTTACCCAAACACTAATGTGCTCAAATAATGCGGTGCATAAAGTATTAATATGTATATTATAAATTTTATTATGATTTTAGTTGGGCTTAAATCAATGTCATCAATCCAATTGATAATTTTTTGTTTAATAATCTTTTTATTCTGAGCAGTTTGGGAGATATAAAACGGTAACCCCAACAATTTTGATAAGCCCCAAACACATTTTTAATGAAGCCTATATTAGATAGACCCCAGATAATAGAGTTGTTGGACTCGGACGAAGGCCATCTACCGCAAAAACAATATTAAGAGAAAAATTAATTTTGAAATGGTGACATAGTGTTTACATTTTTTACGAACTAAAAATTTTACAAGTTTTATAGTTTTTTATGTGCAATTTGCTTAGATTCACACACAATATTTATGAGTTTAGAAATCATTGTGTTTCGTAATAAAACAAACTGTATTATTTTTATTAAAGTCTCATTTCAACTTAATGTCCTCAAACTATGCGTCACATAGAAAAACTGCGCCCAAACTATGCATAAGGTATATGATAATTTTGAGCGAAAGTACATACATGTCCTCAAACAATGCGGTACATAAAATACTAATGTATATATATTTTATGATATTTTGGGCACATTTCCTTAAATAATGCGTATATAGAAAAACAGTGCACAAACAAGAAATAAAAATGCGGGATTTTTTCATAGTTGTGGCTTTTATTTTGAAACATTTGTACAATATAAATTTATTCATAGTATTGGACATTGTTAGCTATGACTTTTTCTCATCTTTATGGCAACATATGGATTCCGAGCCAAAAGAACTGCTCATCTTTTAAAGTCAAGAACGAATCAAGCCAATATCGGATACTCTGTTCCAAAGTGGTGCCTATCCCAAACATCGTTCTGCATCGATCGAAACAAATAATATTCCGACAGGGTAAGGTCTGGACTAAAGACCTGCGCAAGATGCATTGTTTAACATGAAGACAATTGCCACTTGATGCTTTTGTCATGTCATGTTATGTTCTTTTACCTACTTAACAGCAACACGCAAAGGCAATGTATATCAAAACAAAAAACAGCAGCATCATTTTAACAACATCATTACACACACAACATTAAACAAATTAACAGATGCATGGATGACATGGAAAATAATTTCAAGTCATTTAAATCATGTATGAGGTATTTTTTGTATGAGATGATTTCAATTCATTTGTAGTATTTATTGTGTGCAATAAGAAAAAATTGACTATAAAATTCATTTGTAGTATTTATTGTATGCAATAAGAAAAAATTGACTATAAAAATACAACTGAAATTTATATTTATATTATATAGTAGGTCAAAATAAAAATACGAAAGTACACCAATGGGTTTTTCAATGTTATTTTGGAAAATTTTACAATATTTAGTAATATTACCTGTTATATTATTACTTAAAAAGGAATACGTGGAATATAAGCCATAAAATGCCAATAATTTTCATTGAATTAAAAATGTAATGTTTTTCACATACATATTTTACCTGACTTAGGTACAACCGCTCGAATATTATTAACGGGACATTTAATAATTACGTTGCTAAATAAAACTCCATGAACAAAGCCAATTGGCCTATTAGACGGTGTTTAATTAAAGAAAATTAAATTAATGTATAAATCCTTAACGGTGAAGTTTATAATATATTTAATGATATTAAAGACAAACGTGTTTATTATACTCGTTGTAAAAACGTTTTTAAATTTAGTGAAGTGTCTCTGAATCTTACGCGGCATAATTGCTACAAAAATATAAATCTACGAAAATGTTCCAATGGAACAAATGCAACTGCCCAACGATTTGAAGAAAAAGTGTAGGGCATTTATTGCGTAACTTCACAGAAATTTTTTTCCTAGTTTTTGATTTCAAATAAAATCTAGGAGGCTTGAACAAAATTATTTAAATTTTCTAGTATATTTTTATGTTATTCAAAAAAGTTTGAAATTTTGCTTGGAAAATATTTAATTTTTTATGATTTTCAGCTATACAATGAGAAAATATGGGCTAAATTTACTGCATTTTTGAATTTTAATTATATTATTTATGTTTCAGACTTTTCGATACATTTAGGCCAATATTGGGATATTATACAAAAATATTTGAACTACATAATGCAATTTATTAGCAACAAATTTGTGTAAAAAAAGCAAAAATTTCCTTCATGTACAATTTTATAATATGTTCATAAATATTGTTCTTATTCTGAATGAAAATGTTTGGAAAAAATTCATGTTCGATTAATAATATTTATTAAAAAATTCATTCCAATTATGAATTTCTTTTTCCTGTGTTACACTTTATTATTTATATTTTTTAAAAATCCTTATATTATTTGTTCTAAATATTTAAAAAAAAATATAATACTAAATAATAATAGTTCTCAGATTTTCACAGTTCATTCTGCTTAACAATGCGACACTTGTTAACATCAATTCAATTCAAGCTACCACACATAACAACAGCATCATCAATAGTTATAGACATGACATGTCACAACACGGTTTTCTCGGCGCGATGACATGGTACAACATGGTTTTTGCGGCGCGATGACATTGAACAACATGATGTGCTCGTCGACACAACAAAACAAAGCATCAAATTTTGAAGTAAGACATTTTTCTACAAAATGTTGTCCTGTGCAGGCCTTTAGCCTGGACAATAAGTCGGGCAAGGCAAAACTTCCCAACCACTTCATTCTAAACACTTTTCATGATGAAATAGTTCGGTTTCATGTCCGGCCACGTTTTCGGTAAATACACGCGACAAACGAATCAGTTGCGTTCGGTACAGGTTCCGTGTGATGGTCTGGTCAGATTTCAGCAGCTCATAGTAGATAGTATCCTTTTGCTAGCACCAAATGCACCAAATACCTTAACGCCATGGATATTTTGCTTTGGTGTCGATTCAGCTGGTAACCGGGCTTCATATATGATTTCTTACTCTTCGGATTATCGTAATGGATACATTTTTCATCGCAATTAATGATTCGGTGCAAAAATGGTTTTCTATTTCAGCGTTCAAGCATCTTTTCGTATGGTACCCCATTTTCCTGCTTTTGAATGATTCCTGCTGCTCGGAAACATTTTGAAAGTTTCATGAGTAGTTCCCAATGATTTTGCAAGCACTTGTTGAGTTTAAAAACAATCTTCACGGAGTAATTCTTCCAATTCATGGTCTTTAAACTTTTTTGACTGGCCCGGGCGAGTTTAGCTTTCATAAAACATATGTTTTTTGTTTACTCATGTAAACCAATGTTGCATACTTTCAAGCAATAAAAGCGACAAACTTTGCAAAATAGCGAGATAGATAAAATTTTTTCGCAAACATGAACAGAGTTTGTTTAATCGCTAAAAAGTGCAACAAGGTTTTTAAAAAAAACTATTAAAGTCCTGTCTACACAAGTAGTAGCTTGTAAAATTGCTATAATCGTAAAAAGTTTTTGTGTAAGCTTTATGCAAACATAAAATATTTGTTTTTTAATTTTTTATAACAACCAATATAAGAAACAGATATTTTTCGTTGCCTTCCAAAGGGAAAAATTTGTGTGTTTGGTATTTGTTAAACTTTGAATGTAATTTCTATTTCTGCGATCCTTCTCTAATTGAAGGCCTTTTTTCAGATTTTTACTAGCAGCAGACAGCCTTTGCTTTGCAGCAGTTGATCTACTTTGTTGCCATTCTCTTCTGAGTTTTCTCTTTTCTAAAAGAAGTCGTTCAATATCTGAGTTGGAAATGTGCATATCAGTTTTAGGAAATATTTGACTCTTTCAATGATTTAGAGCCAATACAATTAATGACGTAAAGTCATTGACACTTTTATCTACATCTTCCTCACACTGAATACAAAGACCTGTGTGGATATGACTGCTTATATATTTTTTATATTTAAGCCAATTTGTTTTAAAGTAATATGTTTCAGTATGAAATTTTGAAATGTTAGTCCTCCCGTAATAAGATACTATAATTGGGGAATGATCAGAAGATAAATCATATGACATTTCTGTAGATATTGAATTTCGATTAATATTTTTTGTTATGGCAAAGTCTATGAGATCAGGAATTTCCCAGTATGCAAAATGATTCGAAGTTATATCGAAAATGAATAATTTTTTCGTAAAATTTTATCGATATCGACTTCGATATAATGTCGAGAATGTGCGTGTTTTCCTAAGTAGAGTGCAGAGCGATAAAGAGTCGAAAATCGTTTATTATTCTGATTCTAATTTTTATCGATATACTATACCTTTTTCGGTATTAAAAATGTTATAAAATTAATCGATTTCGATTAAATATATGAACAATTTCGTATACTTTATACCATCGAGCAATTTCTTCTTGAAATAATGCATATTCAATACCTTTATTATTAGCCAATAATGTTGCGTTAGATGTGTTTTCATTTTCAAATGCAATAAGCTCTGCACATATTTCTGATGTTTGCTGATTTTGAAGATTCGAATTGTCAAAAACAACATCAATAATTGGCTGCGCTTTTCTTTTAAGGCGTCTTCGATCCATTTTTCGTGTTAAACTATATTTCTCACAAATTGTATATGAATTTGTCAATTTGTGAAAAAATAAAATTTGACATTAAAAAAAACTCGAACATTATTCGCCATTTCTACAAAATATTAAAATACGATATTCTAAAAAATGTAGATTGGATAGAGCATCATAATAAATTCATATTTTCGATTTTAATTCGAAATAAGTTCGATAAAAAGAACTGACTCGAAATGTTGCATACTGGGTTGCGATCAACTAATGCTTTATAAAGCTGTCTACCTCTGGGATTCATTAGTCGAGAGCCCCAGTAAGTGTGTTTGGCATTATAGTCGCCACATGCCAGAAAGCGACCTCCTAGCGTGCTAAAGAATTCTTCAAACTACTCTTTGGTCATTGAAAAGCGTGGTGGGCAATAGATCGCGCTTATATTTAAATCTCCAGCAAAGCTTTCCAGATGAATGGATGTTACCTGCATATAGTCTTTTGAGAATTCATCTAGGGGATAATGTTTTAAACGATTTCTAATTAAAATACCAGTGCCACCATGTGCCTTACCATCAGGATGACCCGAAATATAAAAGTTATACCTATTGTTAAGATGAGTTTCCGAAACCAATAGCACGTCGATGTTTTTATTCAGCATGAAGTGGGATACCTCTGATTTGTGTTGGTTTAAACCCTTTGCATTCCAGAAACATAGTCTCAAATAACTAATTTTTTTGTTAAGAGGATTTGTATCATTTGGCTCTTCGCTCTTAAAAGCTCTTGTATTGTGTTTTGCATGGATGACATAAAGTTTGTCATATTTTGATTAAGAGAGGTAATATTCTGGGTAAGCGCGTGCATAAGTGCTTCCAATCCTCCCGTATTTTGGGGAACACCAGGCTGCTGGTAACCCGTTCTCAAAACATTGGCATAAGAACCTGCTACATTCTTAGGCTGATCAATTTGAGTGGATTGTGAATTTAATTGTGTTGAGGCTGCTTGCTTGTTCAATAGAGGAACTTCAGAATTGACTGGTGGATAGGTGTTTTCAAATTTTTAGGCTGGTACTTCAGATGTTTTCACTCTTATTAGCTTTTGCCTCTCGCTTAATCTGTTCAATAACTCCTTATAAACTGGGCACCCGCGGTAGTTGGCTGAATGATCGCCACCACAGTTACCACATTTTCTTCTGAAACCATTCTTTAGGATATCACATTGTGATGAAGAATGAAGGTCTCCTCATGCCACACACACTGTTCGCAAGGTACAATAATTTTTAGTATGTCCAAACTCTTGACAATTGCCACATTGAACAGGACGATTTCTTTTAAGAGGCTCCTCAATGGTTATTCTACGATTTAACAGATATCGTGTTGAGGGTGAGTTTCATTTCCCCTCAATTTATTTTTTTCTGGCTGCAACTCGACTCTAAACATTGGCTGAGGAATTTTATCTTTGTTAAATATATTAACTACAGCTCTTACTTCGTAGCCCAATTCTTGCAGGGCCTCATTGATATCATTAGTATCAACACTGGACTCTATGCCTTTAATGACAAATGTCAACCCTTTCAGTTGATAGGTATAAAAATTCTTTTTATTATCATTTAGGTATTGAGAGATTTTTCTATAAAAATCCTCAGTGTATACGACTATTTTCGTCTCTTGCACACCGCCTTTTCTTATTGGAACAATATGGAAATTATTTTTTCCAATGAGTTCAACAAATGTTTTGACCAAATTATTCGAGCTGGACTCACGCAGATATATTGGTGGTGGCTTTAATGATTTCTTTTCGTAAGCACCATCTTTTATACTCTTATTATTATCCTCGCTCAAGAGTGCGAAACGATTGGCTATCAAGGGATTATCAACTATCTTCTGTTTCTTGACAGACGTTCCATTATTTTGGGGACTTAAATTTCTTTTATTAATACTTACAGTCAACCATTAAATAATGAAAATAAATCCCAAATACAGGTTGGAATGGACCGGTATATTACAGTATTAAAACGGGCACGAAGTCCCAAGTCCTCGAAAGCGGCACCCTTGGCCAAATTATATAAGGATAGTGAACCTCATAGACTAAACAATGAAAATCGTTTTTCTATTCTGGAATGTGAAACTAATGAACCAGTAAATAAAATCCATTCTACAAAACCACCCCCCATTTACTTGAGAGAAAATAATTCGAATCCACTGGTTCAGAGCCTGATCTCATTAATAGGAGAGAACTCTTTTTATGTAATCCCAATCAAGAAAGGCACGATTCATGAAACTAAAATACAGGTCAATAGTGAAAACGATTATAGAAAGGTTGTAACATATTTTGAAACTCAAAAGAAAAGTTTTTACACTTATCAGCTGAAAGGAAGCATGAGTCTACAAGTTGTAATAAAGGGTATTGACTGTAATGTTGAACCACTCGAAATAAAACAAAGCTTAGAAGATAAAGGCTATAAGACAAAAAATGTGATAAATATTAGAAATCGCGAAAAAATACCCCAACCACTCTTCCGTGTTGAACTTGAACCCGGTGACATAAACCTGAAAAAAAAATGAAACACATCCCATATATAACTTGAAGTACTTATTGCATCGTAAAATTACGGTAGAAGAACCACACAAACGATTTGGCCCCGTTCAATGTATGAATTGCCAAGAATATGGACACACCAAGGCATATTGCAAATTGCCACCAGTATGTGTCATTTGCGGGGAGTTGCATAACACATCCCAATGTAACAAATCTAAAGATGATCCTAAAATAAAAAAATGCAGCAATTGCGGAGGTAACCACACAGCAAACTACAGGGGTTGTCCTGTTTACTCAATTGTTAAAAAATCACAAAGCCAGAAACCAAAGATTTTCCCCGCTCAGCCATTAAATAACATCAATTTGAACTACCCCCCGTTGCAACAGACATATGACAACAAAGTAACATATGCAAAACGAAAATATGAACCCAGAGGTAAGAGAGCAAACGCCAATTTTCAATTTTACCCGACTAGAATCTACAATAAAAACTCTTGTGCAATCGGTAAATAACTTTACAAACTCAATGAGTAACATGATGCAAGAAATGCTTAAGATGCAATCAATGTTATTGCAGGCTGTGCTTAACAGACCATGAACTGCCTAAGAATATGTTTTTGGAATGCAAACGGCATACGCCAACACAAAAACGAACTCGAATATTTTTTAAGAAACCAACAAATTGATGTAATGCTGGTTTCTGAAACTCATTTGACGTCCAGAAGTTCCATTCGAATAAATGGATATGTAATATATGACACCAAAGATCCCAGAGGTAGAGCATGCGGAGGCTCGGCAATTTTAATAAAAGCTCGAATAAAACACTACTTAATGTGTGATTTTTGCGAAGATTATCTTCAAGCTACTACAATCTGTCTTGAAGATTTTCATCGAAACTTAGTGATTTCATCGATATACTCACCCCAAGATTCTCAATTACAGAAAGTCAATATAATAGATTTTTTAAATCACTAGGCCCCCGTTTCCTGGCTGCTGGCGATTATAATGCTAAGCACACATTCTGGGGATCACGACTGATTACCCCTAAAGGTCGTGTTTTGTTCGACTCAATTTCTAAAATGGGTTTGCATGTGCTTTCGAGCGGCCAACCTACTTACTGGCCTACTGACCCACGAAAAATACCGGATGTTATTGATTTTAGCGTGATGAAAAATATCCCTAGAGAAATGATTCAAATTGAATCCTCGCTGGAACTATTTTCAGATCACTCACCCACTATTATTACTGGTCGTGTTTTGTTCGACTCAATTTCTAAAATGGGTTTGCATGTGCTTTCGAGCGGCCAACCTACTTACTGGCCTACTGACCCACGAAAAATACCGGATGTTATTGATTTTAGCGTGATGAAAAATATCCCTAGAGAAATGATTCAAATTGAATCCTCGCTGGAACTATTTTCAGATCACTCACCCACTATTATTACTGGTAATTTAGCGATGGCAGGCACAAGAATAAATTGGCTCAAATATAAAAAATACCTCAGTACACATTGCTCGAAAAACATACCGCTAAGAACACCAGAAAACATCGATCACTCTCTTATCAATTTCGATAAAAATCTCAGAATGGCTGCTCAACATGCTACCCAAACACCCCGACAATTCAGATATAATATAATTAATTCTGCAGATGTCGAACGGCTCTTAAATGAAAAAAGAAGATTTCGAAGAGAGTGGCAATTGCACAGATCCCCCCAACTAAAATCGAAGCTTAAAGATTGTATAAAAAGACTTAAAAAGCTCTTGGAATTTCGAAAAATGGAATCATTGAATAAATATTTAGAACGCCTGGACGCAACCCCGCAATCGGATTACTCATTATGGCGAGCAACAAAAAATCTTAAAAGACCCGTTATATGTAAGTCCCCCTTGCGAAATTCAAGTGGTGGTTGGGCAAGAAATGATACTGAAAAAGGGAATCTGTTTGTTAATCATTTAAAAAAAGTATTTACACCGAACACATCAAACGAAGCAATTTGGTTGCCACCTGTTGCACCCTATTTTGGAGCAGCCGTACCCCTACGTTTTGAGATTCGAGAGATCGAAAATGCTATTGCTGATTTAAATCCCAAGAAAGCGCCTGGTATGGATAAGATCAGCAACAAGATGCTTATGGAGCTACCCCGGATAGCAATAAAAATAATTCTTTTTATTTTTAATGCTATATTACGACTTGAATATTATCCTCCAGAATGGAAGGTTTCACTGGTTACCATGATACCCAAGCCGGGAAAAGATCACACAAAAGTAGAATCATACAGACCCATCAGCCTATTGTCTAATATATCAAAGCTATTTGAGAAGATACTTATGAATAAGTTGTACCCGATGTTAACTGAAAACAATTGTATTCCGAATCATCAATTTGGATTTAGAAGAAAACACAGTACTATCGAACAAACCCATAGACTTGTAAATATGGTGAGAAAAGCGTTTGAAGAATAGAAATACTGTTCTGCACTCTTCATCGACATCTCTCAAGCGTTTGATAAGGTATGGCATGCTGGATTAATATACAAATTGAGTCAAAATTTACCGGCAAACACACATAAGCTGTTGGAAAGCTATTTAACTGGTCGAACATTTAAGGTTAAAGAGGGAAACTTTTTAAGTACTGCACAACCCATTGAAGCTGGAGTCCCCCAAGGCAGTATCCTGGGACCTTTTTTATATTTGATGTATTCGTCTGATATGCCAACTAACAATCGCACTCATACATCAACATTTGCTGATGATACTGCCATTCTAAGCATTCATGAAAACCCTCAAGAAGCGTCTCGTTACTTACAAAACCAAATATTTGAATTAGAAAAATGGTTAAAGCAATGGAAAATTAAAGTCAACGTGCAAAAATGTACACACATTACATTTACATTACGTAGAGAATCATGCCCCCCTATTCATATCAATAACCAAACAATAATTCAACAATCGGAAGTGAAATACCTCGGAATACATCTCGATCGTCGCCTTACATGGAGAAGTCATATAGATGCAAAGTTGACTCAAATGAAATTGAAATCAATTCAAATTAATTGGCTTATTGGCAGAAACTCCACGCTTAGTTTAGATTGTAAACTTCTACTTTATAACATGATCATAAAACCGATATGGTGTTATGGCATACAGTTATGGGGCACGGCCTCAGCGTCAAATGTAGAAAAGATCCAAAGACAAAACAAGTTTCTAAGAATGATCACAGTTGCCCCCTGGTATATCAAAAACGCGAATATACACAAAGATCTAAACGTGCCCATTGTAAAAACTGAAATCTCGAAAAACGTATATAAATATATAAAAAAACTTGAAGTTCACCCAAACCCGCTGGCCCGCAACATATTAGATAACCGTGGCCACACTCGATTAAGAAGGAGGGACACAGCAGACCTAATCTAGAAGGAAGAATGCCAATTTAACCAAAACAACCATGAACACAAAATTTTTTCGTCCGGCACTGGCTGGACTAATTAAATAATAATATTAGATATAAGATTTGAACCACTTATTGTTAGTTCATTAAATAATGAAGATACAATAAATGAAAACAAAAAAATTAATACTTACATATCTAAGCATACCTGGTAGTACTGGTGATTTCAATGTACTTATCTTTTTTTTGGTATAGAGCCCTTCAGTGTACCATCATTATTTATTGTGGTTTGTTTAGTGTTAAAAACATTCAAACTCTCACTATTCTTTGTTAGTGGATCACAAGCTTGTATATTAACAGTATTTGTCTGTGTTTTTAAAACTGGTATAGTTGTTGTTGTATTTAAATTTTACATATTTTCTTTTATGCTTTGTTCTAAACATAAATTGGTTGGTGATATTGTTTGTGTATTATTTTGTTCGCGGGGGAACAAGAGCGTGCTCTCTCAGCTGGTTTGGCGGTTAAATAATTTTTGTTGTAGCTGGGGTCATTTATTTTTTTGTTTTGATCACTCTCCCCGTTAAGAAATATGTAGACATTTCTGCCGTTTATACTGAGCCTCCTCTTATCATGAGAAATCATATGCTCTTTTAAAACAAACAAAAGGAATTAACACTTTTTATTTTTTTTAAACCAGTTGTTTTTTTTTTTTAAACAAAATTGCTTTTGCAAATTTTTATATTTATCACTAGACATAAATATAATTTCAAAGCGTCCAATCACTAATTTTTAAAATTTTTATTTGCACTAAAAAAACAATAAAATTTTAATAAAATCGCGGAGCGAATAAAATGCACGTCTGTTTGTAGAGAAAACAAACAGAAAAACGATGATTTCTTAACTCACAAATATTTAATATATAACAATTACACTTAAAAAAATCTATATATTTTATGATAACTAAATTTTTTGGACTTGCCGCCCGACTAGACTAGCATAAATATGTTGGTAATAAAGCAATAACACCGGTAGAATAACAAAACAAAATTGCTTATTGCTTACATACATATGTTAAGGCTAGGGGAAAACGTATTTATGTTAAGATATATCGTTTTGTAAAATTTGTGCAAATAATTTGACTTTTTATGTTCGCAATAATTGTCAACGCAAAACTGTTGACAATTATTGCCAGATGTCTGGCGATATCTCACCGGAGATAAAAAATGTTTGACATTTGCTGAAATATATGTTAATGAATTTATTGCCTGTCTAGACAATGAGTTAACGGTTTTATTCCTCCAATAGTGCAAATTCTCCAAAAAGTACAACACTGATTTACGAAAACTTAATAAAGCCCTCTCTTATCAGTGAATGAGGTTCAACCAACAAATGTGACGGATCGGAACAGGTGTGAGTCACCTCCCATACAAATTAAATAGTTGTTTCTAAATATCTTGAGAACTATAATTGCAAGATTCTTCGTCCGAATAGCTCTTTTATTATTTTATAGAGTTTAGCTGAAAATAGTCGGGATTGAATTAATGGGAATCCTCTCATGACCCCTATTGAAATGAGTTATCTTCTTACCATATTACATATTCATATGTATATGTCAATTTATAAAAAAAATTTATTTTATGAAAAATTTACCAAAACTAAGCACCATTTTGTATTAAGAGTTCGAATTTCAAAAAAGTACTAAATTTTTTACTCTTAGTGGATCGTTTTGATGAGGGAGTTAAAATTACCCACAGTTAATATTTCATGCGTTTAGTTTCAGTCGTCTAGGCTGTGCAATGATGAATCAGTCAGTCAGTACCGTTACTCTTTTATATATGTATATAGATTAGATTTCGTTTGTGACCATTTGTTTTTCGGGTATCATCATTTTTCTGAAGGATTTTCCGTAATTAAAAACAAGTAAGAGTGCTATATTCGGCTATGCCGAATCTTATATACCCTTCACCTTTGTTGTGGATGCATTATTATTTTTTATAATTAGTATATAGGTATGTCCACTTTCAGCGTACAGCATCCTAAATTTATCAAGAACACAAAAAACAACAACAACGCCAAACGAAACAGAACACCAAAAGAAAAAACAAAATACGCAAGGCAATGAAACCAACACACATCCAAACATACGTTTAATTGTATAAAAAACAACAACAACGCCAAAAGAAACAAAACACAAAAGAAAAACAAAATACGCAAAGCATGCTTTTTTTGTCCAAAAAACCAACACACAACCAAACAAACGTTTAGTTGTATAAAAAACAACAACAACGCCAAAAGAAACAAAACACAAAAAAAAACAAAATACGCAAAGCTTACACATCCAACCATACGTTTTGTTGTTTTTTTGTCAAAGCATGCAATACATTGTGTTTTTTGATGAAATTTTCAGAGGTTGTCTCGGATTTTTGCTCATATCTCCGTTATTTATGGACGGATTTTGCTGATTTTAAATAGCAAAATTCTCGAAAGTATGTCTGACAGAATTGTTGAAGATTTGGATCCCGGAGATATCTGGGGCCTTCAGAAAATTGATTTCAACAGACAGACAGACAGACAGACAGACAGACAGACAGACAGACAGACAGACAGACAGACAGACAGACAGACAGACATACATACAGACATACAGACATACAGACATACAGACATACAGACAGACAGACAGACGGACAGACGGACAGACAGACAGACAGACAGACAGACAGACAGACAGACAGACAGACAGACAGACAGACAGACAGACAGACAGACAGACAGACAGACAGACAGACAGACAGACAGACAGACAGACAGACAGACAGACAGACAGACAGACAGACAGACATGGCTTAATCGACTCCGCTAACTATAAGGATCCAGAATATATATACTTTATAGGGTCGGAAATGAAAAATGTAGAAATTACAAACGGAATGACAAACTTATATATACCCTTCTCACGAAGCTGAAGGGTATAATAATGGTGTAATTTTTTTTTTGGAAAATTTTCATTCCCTGTGGTGGTTCAAAGACGCGGATTTTGAGCATATTTTTCTGTAGAGCAAAAACGGTTGAATATATTGCAAATCTGATTTCACCAGTCGACTCTGCATCAAAAATTAATACAATTGATGTTTTTTGAATCCTTAAAAATAGTTCCACAAACCCACAACAGGGGCCGCAAATCTCATAAAAAAATAAAAAAAAAATTTTAGATTTTTTAAACATGCCATTATTTTTATTTACGGAAAAACATTCAGAAAAATTATGATACCCGCAAATCAAATTTTTTAAATTAAATCTAATATAGATAAACCCAAATTTCCTAGTTTTACCCGTTTTTACGCCCTTGAAGTTGGACTTTCGAAAAATTAATTTTCTAATATAAATTTTGCAGAAAACTAAAATAATCATTGTTTAAGAACAAAAAAGTTTGCCCGTGTTTATTGATGCTTCCAAGTAAGGATTTATCTTTATTCAAAATTGCAATAAAATCGGAAGAAACCAAATTATATTTAATCAATAAAAATTAATTGTTAATGTAGAATTGCTAATGTATATATTGTTATAAAAAGCTAAATTGCTTAAAAATTACAAAATATTTGAAGAAAAACCTTTTTACGAGTTCCCTAAAGCTAGGTACTCTGTTCAAAATTTCGTGCGAAATGCTGTCAAACTACATATAAAATATTTGGAATGAAATATATGCGAAATAATTTCGCAAAAGTTGTACGCTGTTTTTATTGTGGAAAACATGTGAAATACATCTGGCAACCTTATTTATCCACACGAAATAACATACGCAGCACTTCTTTCGCACGAAATTAAAAGCAACAGCGAGCTGTCAAGCTGCATATACGATTTTTCGCATGAAAAAACCATGATTTTTCGCAAATATGAACAGAGTACTAGGCTTAACAGTGTAGACAGGGCTTTATATAGTTTTTTTAATCGATGTTCCATTTTGGCGATTTAGTGCAATTGGCATAATAAACACGTAATTAACATTCCCTGCAAGAAATGGCTGACCGAAACTAATACTCACAAAAGATGTTTACTAACACATTTGCAGAAATTTTATATTTGACAGAACATATGATTGTCATTGTTGATGGCAATATCCATCATGTTGCAGAGTTGCATTTTTGACATTTTTTGACGTTAAAAATTAATCTAATTGTAATTCCCCGAAAAGTTTGCAATTGATATTTGTGTGTCGTGAGATTAGTAGTGCTTTATTAATTTTCACATATATTTTTATTAATTTCGATAAAAAAAACCTGTGTTGTAAACCCGAAAAGTGGAAAAAAGATAAGTATATTGTGTTTAGTTTTTGTAATTATAAAAAAGTGCAGAAAATGAGTAAAAGGCATTTTGAAAACTGCATCTCAAAAGAAAAAAGAATATATGAGTCCAATATTAAAAAATATAAAAAATTAATGGAAAAGGAGTGTGAAGAGTGTTTAGAATGTCCCAAAACAATAGAATCGGTGCCCATTGTTGCTTCTGAAGCAGTAGCATCCACATCCGCAGGTATTTTATCAAATGAGGTTGAGTGTTCCCAAAATGATAGTGGTCATAGCGAGTCAGGTGGTAAGACATCCTCTTTTGTAGAAACCGTCGGAAATAGCGATGGCAAGGCAAAATGTAATGAGATAAAATCGTGGGCTGTTAGGAATAAAATATCTCAAAGTGCGTTTGAGGATTTGTTGCATACGTTAAATAGGGTAGGTGTGGAAGATTTGCCGTTGTCTGCCAAAACGAGTAGGGAAAATGTTCGTATTTCTACCATTCCTGTTGTAGAATTTTTATATTTAGGCGTTCAAAAATATTTTCTTTCAGTCCCTTTCGATTATTTAGATGAAAAAGAAGAAGTTTCAATCGATGAAGGAATTGATGGGTTAAAACTTTCCAAAAGTTCGAACAGGGTGTTGTGGCCTATTCTGGGATCAATCGTAGGATTTCCGAACGTCAGTCCATTCATGATCGGCTGTTTTTCTGGTTTTACAAAGCCAAAAAATTTGGATGCTTTTATGACAGATTTTTGTGCAGAAGTGAAGGCGCTTAAGGAAAATGGTGTAAAAGTAGGTTTCAAGGAAAGGTTTATGCGGTTCAATGTTAGGTTGTTTGTTTGTGATTCTCCAGCGATGGCATTTGTTACAGGTGTGGTGTCCCATAATGGGAAGAATGGTTGTTCAAAATGTTGTCAGGAAGGGTTATACAAAGAGAGAAGGGTGTGTTATTTGAAAGAAGTCGGTCTTCCAAGAACGGATGTAACATTTCAATCGAGATGTAATCCTTCTCACCACAGGGAAGAATTTAAAGTCACCAGAAGTGTTTTAGAAGATTCAGGTTTTGGAATGGTTTCTCAGTTTCCAATAGATAGCATGCATTTAGTTGATTTAGGAGTTACAAAAAAATTGCTTAAATTTTTGATTTGCAAATCAAATATAAAACAAATTAATGAAAAAATTAATTTGATCGCCAAATATGTTCCGTCGGAATTTTGCCGTGCTCCTAGGAGTTTAGATGAACTAAGCAATTGGAAATCTACTGAGTTTAGGCAATTTTTGTTGTATACTGGTATTTTCATTCTTAAAGATTGTGTAAGTAGTGACCAATATTACCACTTTTTACTGTTACACAGTGCTATAAGACTTTTGTGTAGTGAAAGGTCGCATTGAACAGAGGCAGATATTTCCCAAAAGCTATTAGAAGATTTCGTAAACTATTTTGGTATATTATATGGTGATGAGTTAGTAAGTTTTAATGTCCATGGATTACTTCAATTAGCAGATTGTGTCAAACAATTTGGACAGCTGGATTCTTTTTCTGCATATAAATTTGAAATATGCAGTATATTAATAAAATTGTCAAAAAGCCCAACCAAATTTTGCAGCAGATATCTCGTAGGCTCGAAGAACGGCAAGGTCTAAAATCGAACACCCGAAATGTTTTTAGCTTGTGAAGCATTTCTATAAATTTCAAGAAAGAAAAGATGCTTCAGCAAAAAGGCAGGACCCATAAAAATAATCAGCAAACGAAATATATCCGAATCGGAAGAATTTATATGCAAAGTTTTCCGAAAAACTGAAATTTTTTTCGAGAAACACTTTCAGTCCTTTAGAGATCTAGGCATAGTTGTTGCAAGTGACTTAGGTAGTGAAACCATATTAGTCAAAAGGGAAGAAATAGATTATAAATATTTTTGTGTCCCACACGACAATAAGTTTCTTCTCATACCTCTTTTACACCACCTTTTCCACGAATTTTCTCAATAATAAAATTAAAAAAATTAGTAATAGTAGTAATAATAATACTAATGAATATTATACATGAGTGATTTAGAAAATATTTTCGAAGCGGAAGAATGCAGCGGACAGCTCAACGCGGCCCAATCAATACTGCCGAGATCATACTACTTATTGAGGGACAATTATGAGTCACCAAAAATACAGGTTAAGTATTAAAATAATATTTTTTTAAAATCGTATTGCATTGACAATTATTTTTCATTTTAGGCATTCTGGACCTCCTGAACCAAGTACTGGATGGCCAAAAAGCTCTCACTACACGACTCGAAAGGATTGAGGAGACTCAAATAACTATGATGAAGAATCAAGTAATTTTGAGCAAGGGGCAGGAAACCCTCAATTCCAATCAACAACAAATTGCCTATAAGTTGGAGGCGAACCAAGACAGTGTAAGTATCTGGCAGTTTTAGTCTTGCTTATATTTTGCTTTAAAATATGTAATGCTTACTAGGCTGTATCAAAGGCATAGATGATGGCCCAATCCAAGCTCTTAATGGAGTGTAAGGTGTCGATAAAAAGGGTGCAGGATGCGCTCTGCCGTATGACAGGAGAGACGTGCGACAAAGTCGTAGGTGAGGTCGCCAGTATGCTTCCTTTGCGAACCATCGAAGTAGTGAAGGAAGTAGAGGAGAAACTGGACTGTTCCGATTTTGCTCAGGCAATGGTAACAAAAATAATATAATGCATTTCATTTTACTCATTATTATACACTTATTCATAGAATACCTACGTCCATGCAATATTTACGGATGACCTGCTTCAAAAATACAATTGGGATGGGAGGTGGGAAAAACTTTCTCTGGCAAAGTTTATACTTCTGAATAAAGTTGTAAGAGGTATGTTTATATATGTATATATTTTGATCCATGAAATATTTCATATGTATTTCTATCTATTCTTCAAATTTCAGATGTTTTTCAAAAGCAAGGCTCTTTAGAATTCGAAAAATCAATTAAGAAGGCGGTGGAACGCGCGCACCACAGAGTTTTTTTTTTTAACGTTTATTTATTTATCGAATCTGCCTTACTTAGGCCTGACAATAAGTAATAAAATCTTATAACTAAAATTAAAACTAAATGCTCTCTGACGGGAGCGTTGATGTTCATAAGGGCCACATCTTAGCGGGGTGGTAGATCGGCTCTACGAAGCCTTGATCTTGTTTGGGTCTGTGTGAGATGTCTTGCAAGCGGGTTCGGGTGGTTCCACAATTTCATGATGTATTTCTCACGGACATTCTTAAATTCGTCTTTAACTAACGGTACTTGTAGGTCTCTATGGATGTTCTCATTTCTTATGTACCAAGGTGCACCTGTCATTATCCTAAGAATTCTCGATTGGGCCCTCTGTATAAGTTCAATACTGGAATTACTGGCCGTTCCCCACAATTGGATTCCATATGTCCAGATTGGTTTTAAAACACATTTATACAGGATGACTTTATAGTCAAGGCTTAATTTTGATTGGAGATTGAGTAACCAGTGAAGGCTAGAGGCTCTTAACTTCATGTGAAGTCTCTTGGCTTCTATATGACGACGCCAAGTAAGTCGTCTATCCAAGTGAATACCAAGGTATGTAACAGTATCTGTCTGTGGAATGTTTATGTTATTTAGTGTGATAGGTGGACAATCACCCCTTCTGAGAGTAAATGTGATGTGTTTACTTTTGAGTTCATTTACTCGTATTCTCCAGTTATTCAACCATATCTCCACGAGTCTCAGATAATTTGCCAATTTCGTAGAAGCTACCTGCGGATCTGCATGTGAGCTAAGTATTGCCGTATCATCAGCGAAAGTTGATATGGTAAGTCTATCACACACAGGCAAGTCAGAAGTATATATCAAATAAAGTGTTGGTCCGAGAACACTTCCCTGTGGAACACCAGCTTTAATTTCATAATTTCCTGTTACATAATCGCAATATTTCACTCTAAAAACTCGGTCTGATATGTATGACTCCAGCAATCGATGCGTACTTGGTGGCAGTAGACACTTAATTTTGTGAATTAACCCCTTATGCCACACCTTGTCGAAGGCCTGAGCGATGTCCAAAAAGATAGCACAGCAGTATTTTTTATTTTCAAAAGATTTTTTGATCTCTCCAGTCAATCGATTAACTTGTTCAATGGTTCCATGTTGTTCACGAAAACCAAATTGATGAACTGGGATAATATTTTGGTTATTTAAGTATGGAATAATTTTACATTGCAATACTTTCTCAAATAACTTTGATATGCATGGCAGTAGACTTATAGGTCTGTATGAAGACGGCATTGTTAAATCTTTTCCTGGTTTAGGTATCATTATGATCTGAGCAATTTTCCAATTAGTTGGGAAAACGCCTAGTCTAATGATCGCAGAAAACAATACAGATAGCACGATTATAGCTATATTCGGTAGGTTTTTAATCATGGATGGCGTAATTTTGTCATATCCTGGAGATTTTTTTGTATTTGTGTTATTTTTGATAACTTTTCGAACGTCCTCGGGACTTACTCTGATATGATCATCCGCTGTCTCGTGAACAGGAGGATTTTCCAGTACAAAATCATTGTTGGGTGGATTTGGCTTAAATACATTACGTAGGTGCTCGGCAAAAATTAATGCTTTGTCCTTATCATTTCTTGCCCAATTACCGTCAGATTTTCTCAACGGAGTTTTTCCCTCTACCGGTGGTTTGATGTTACGTGTGGCTTTCCAAAGAGAAAAGTTCGTATGTTTAGTATTCGTCAAACTCTCAATGTATCTTTCGTTTCTGCGATCCTCTTCTAAACAAAGGGCTCTCTTCAGTCTTCTAGTAGCGATGGACAGCCTCTGCTTTGCAGCAGGTGATCTATTTTGTTGCCATTCTCTTCTAAGCTTTCTCTTTTCGAGAAGCAATCGTTCAATATCTGAATTGGAAATATGCATTTTTGGCTTTCTAGAGATCTCGATCCTTGAATGATCCAGAGCCGGAATAATTAATGACGTGAAGTCATTGACGCATTCGTTTATCTCTCCCTCGCACTGTATATTTGGATTTGTGTGGATATGGCTACTGATAAACTTTTTGTATTTAAGCCAATTTGTTTTGTAAAACGGAATATTTTCAGGAGATTTTGGTATATTTTTCCCATAATAGGTGACTATTACGGGTGAATGGTCGGAAGATAAATCAAAAGATATTTCCGTAGATATTGAATTTCGATCTACATTTCTGGATATGGCAAAGTCTATAAGGTCAGGAATTTTCCTAGGATCAGTAGGCCAGTATGTTGGTTGGCCAGGGGATATGACATCCAGGCAATTCCTACTGTCAACTAGGGCTTTGTAGAGCTGTCTTCCTCTAGGGTTAATTAGCCGTGAACCCCAGTATGTGTGTTTCGCATTGTAATCACCACATGCCAGGAAACGATCTCCTAGAGTTTCAAAGAATTCTTCAAATTTGTCCTTAGTCATCGAAAATCGTGGGGGGCAATATATGGAACTCACTGTAAGATTTCCAAATGAACATTCCAGTCGTATGGAAGTTGCTTGCATATTTTCTTTTGAAAATTCATCTAGGGCATAATGTTTTAAACGGCTTTTAATCAAGATACCAGTACCACCATGAGCTTTTCCGTCGGGATGATTTGTGTTATGGAATGAAAATCCTGGAATATTAAAGTTGTATCTATTTGTAAGGTGTGTCTCAGAAATTAACATCACGTCGACGTCTTTACTTATCATAAAATTATAAACCTCAGATTTATGTTGGTTCAAACCATTTGCATTCCAAAAACAAACTTTCAAGAAACTCATTTTTTTGATAGGAGGATTTGAAGCATTTGGTTCTGCGCTCTCAAAAGCTCTTGTATTGTGTTTTGCATGGTTGACATTATGTTAGTCATGTTTTCATTAAGAGAGGTAATATTTTGTGTAAGCGCTTGTAACAGGTTTTCTAACCCTCCCGTATTTTGGGGTATATTAGGCTGCTTATTTTCTGACTTCAAAACACCAGCGTAAGAGTTGGTTCCAGATTTAGCCGTGTTTAATTGTGTGAAATTTGCATTCATTGTCGTAGAGTTCTTATTTTCATTATTACGGGCTACTGAATTTACTGGTGTAGGAAAATCTATGTTACCCGCAGATGGAACAAAAAAGTCATCTCTCTTTGGTTGACGCATCTCTCTCAATCTTTTTAATAATTCTTTGTAAACTGGGCATCCCCGATAATTCGCCGTATGGTCGCCACCACAGTTTCCACATTTCTTTTTGAGACCCTTTTGGATAATATCACATTGTGATGAAGAATGCAAGTCTCCGCATGCAACACATACAGTGCGTAGAGTACAATAATTTCTCGTATGTCCAAACTCTTGACAGTTACCACACTGGACGGGTCGATTTCGCTTGAGAGGTTCCTCAATAGTTATTCTACGATTCAGTAAATAACGAAGAGAGTATATTGGGTGAGCTTCATTCCCTTTTAGTTTTTTATCATCTGGATCTAACTCTACTCTAAACATTGGTTGAGGAGTTTTGTCTCTGTTAAATATATTTATTACTACTTTCGTTTTATAGCCCAATTCTTCCAGGGCCTCCTTGATTTCGTTAGGTTCTACACTGGACTCTATACCCTTTATGACCACTATAAGGCCCTTACTACTTTTCAGCTGATATGTGTAGAAATTCTTCTTGCCGTCGTTTAAGTATTGAGAGATTTTTCTATAATCCTCCTCAGTGTATATGACTATTTTCGTTTCATGCACACCACCTTTTCTTATTGGGACGATGTGGAAATTATTTTTTCCAACAAGATCAATTAATATTTTTACCAAATTATTAGAACTAGGTTCCCGAAGGAAGATTGGTGGTGGCTTTAATGGTTTCTGATTATAATTACCATTTTTAACAGACTTAATATTGTCATCTTCACTCAAAAGCGCGAAACGATTATTATTCAAAGGACTTGTAGTTAGTTTCTGCTTTTTAAAAGGTGTCTCCTTTTTTTGTGGACTTAAAATTCTTTTATTAATATACGCATAAGCATACCTGGTAATACTGCTGGTTTTGTTGTGGTTATATTTCTTACATCCTTTGGAATGGCACCCTTCGATGCACCATTGTTACTACTTACGGTTTTATTAGTGTTAATTACACTTGCGGTCTCACTAGAATTTGTTTTCTGTGGTTTATTTAAAGCTTGTGTATACATTTTTAACTCTGATGTTGTTGTTGTGTTTAACACAGGCGTATTGTTCTTTATATTGGAATTTTTTGTATTCTCTTTTGTGCTATATTCTATACAATCACTTTTCGGTGATATTGATTGCATATTATTTGAATCATATAATTGAAGAGCGGGGGAACAAGAGCGAGCTCTCTCAATAGGTTTGGCGGTTAAATAATGTTTGTTGTAATTGCGATCAGTTATATTTTTTTGATCACTCTCCACTGAGAAATATGTATGCATTTCTGCCGTTTAAGCTGAGCCTAGCAGTCTCATCATGAGAACTCATATGCTCTTTCACTCAAATCAAAAGAAAAGGAACACAAACACACTTTCTTATTAATTTAAATCTATTTTTGATAATTTAACAATTTTTTTTTGGCACTATTTGTTTGTTTTTTTTTTACACTGTTTTAGGTGCACAATTGGTTTTTTTTTATTATTTTTCTTTAAGCGTCCAAATCGCCAAATATTGTATATATTTTTAATTTTAAAAAAAATACTTTAACACTTTTAACTTCAATAAAAGTACGGAGCGAGCTAAAAACACGTCTGTCTCTTAAGAAAGAAAAACGAATTACCACAGAGTGAAACAAAAAAAATATTTGAAAGAAAAGGCCCAGAAATAAGTTTTTTTTTATTTAATAGTATTTTATAGTTTTGTAATAATTTTTTATTTAATTTTGTTAGTTTTGTTCAATATAATTTAATATAAATGAATTTAAATAAATCGTGTTTTATTTAAACTGATATATCAGTCAACAGTGACGAATATATCCATCAAGTTTGATTAGTCAGCTGTGACCGGTATATACATCATGTTTTACTGGTCAACTGTGACTAGTATTTATATCAACGCTGACTAGTAAACAATATTAGAGTAAGCAGTTCAGCTATATGTTCTGTGGGCGACAAAATGCATAAATTAGAGAAGGATGCAAAATCACACGTAGACAAAAGTTTCCATCACTTTTCTCATATTGTTCTTAAGAAAATGATAGAAACTTTGTTCTACGCGATGATGGATATTTCTATCAACAATGCCAGTCATATTACCGGTAAAATGTCCGTCACTGTTCTTGTAGGGTTACTAGTAAAATGGCAGGAGTTCGTAGCCGGTTATGAAAAGTGAACGGCGTTAGAAATTTATCCGAAAAAAAGTAAACAATCTGGCAATAAATATTGTCATATACGCAACGTTTACTATGGAGACATGACCCTAAACTACACGCGCCGTATATAGCTGTCCTCATAATATGCGGTGCATACTTAAAAGGGATTTTGACCTAGTTCTGAAGATCTTGAGTCCAAATAATCGAATTTATATTTCTAATTTATTGCATAGATTCAGAATAAATGGAAAAAAGTGAGAAATTTTGCTGTCCCGAAAGTATGCGCAAGGCATAAATATATATATATACTAACATTTCGGTACATAAACTTTTAATATATATTTACTTTTAAATAAATCTCGCTTACAAATATAAATAGTTAATCTTGTTTGCCTAATGACCACAGAAAACGATTATCAGAATTCCTGTTACTTAAATTGGTTATTATACAAAATTAAAAAATAAATATTTTAAGTTTGTATTTGTATTTCAATCATAAAGCTTTTTACGATTATTTTATTTATTTAATAGATAAAAATAAAATGGTTACAAAAATTTAATCATAAGAAATAATAATTATCTATATATGGCTTAACTTATTAGTTGTTAGCCAGATAGGCAAATACGAAATTTTGTTTAAATTTAAAATATAACAGGGGAGATTTATACATAAAACTGTTTAATATTATTCAAATTCAGTAGTTAGCAGTTTTCTATATCTTAAACAAGACTCTAAATAGTTAACAAGATTATTAAAAGAAAAGGAAGTACCGTTAAGAATATTTATAATCTCAGATAAATTAACCCAGATATGCCGACTGTACTACATGTAGTTCTTGTTTAAAGGATACGTCAAGTTTATCAAAATACCATGTTTTTTTGGTTCACATCAGAGAACGGATTGAAAACATTCACGTTTTCTGTCCATTCATTGCTACTGCATTGCCTTTAATCGACAATAACAAAAATATGCAGTGCAATGTGTAAACACTCATTTCTTTTTCTGATTGCCTTTATCACAATCTCTTTTTGCTTCGATGTTATACATCAAGTAATGAAATAACATGATGCCATATGAAAAAACAAAAACATTCGCACCATTCGTTAAGTATTCGTTGCCATTTGTGTGTATATGTACATAGTTTGTAAACATCCAATTTTGCTTAAGTTTTCGTGGTTTGGTGGAATTATGTTTTAAAAAATAATTTTGTTTTTTTTTTTAATAGAATTATTATTTTGTTTTTTTATTATAGTTTTTAAAATTAAATACATATTTAAGTTTCATTTATTTTTTTATTTCAACATGAATTAAATAAATAAAATAAATTTAAAAAAAGTGAAATACAAAAAACACGTCTTTTACTTGTCTTAACATATCACTTTTATACAAAAACTTAATTAAACAAAATGAATTAAAAATTTATATTAGAGTTAATGTAAAAACATAAGCTCATAGAAACAACAATTTTTATTCCACCTGTACAATTTCTCTTATTCCACCTGTACAATTTCTCTAAATTAAGAAAATGAACGATTTTCATAATTTCATTTCATATTTCTTTAAAGGAACACCAAAATGTGTTAAGTTTACTTTTTGTACAAAACAACTTATAACATATACAATGTGTATTACACATAAATTCATTCAGCATTAAAACCATTCATACCATTCGTTAAGTATTCGTTGCTTTTGGGAGTGTTAGTTTACTTTTATACAAGACAAGCAATGCATGCATCGTTTTTCGTTGCTCTCCATTTTATGAATAATGTCATGCATTGCTTTACAGAATTAATATTTATTGTCAACAAAAGGCTCATTTTTTGTGAATGCATTCAAAAGCACAAAATTGAGCATTCAATCCGTTCTCTGGTTCACATACTTAGTACTCAACAATAGTTCATGGGAGATAGTGTGATCGCATTATTTTTTGCTACTATTTTTGGGTTATTGAATTTTTAGTTTGTGATATTTTCATAATGCCCATATTCTGTCATTATGGACATATCACGTTTGTACGGAAAGTAAAATTTTGTACATTTACAAGTGAATAAATACTATATATTTTTGGAATTTATATTTATGAAGAGTAGCTTGATTGTTATATGCATGAATGTTTCATTATTGCGTTTTAGTTTTGTTGTTGTGACCCCAATGGCCTATTTATAGGACGACTTAAAAAACCACTCAAAAGCTCAACTCGCCCAAGGCGAATTTAGTACGGGTGACGTTAATAAGCCAGCTGACTATTTTTTGCTCGATATCAAGGCGAATTTACTTTACAGGTGGCGTTAACAGCACAGCTGATCTACTTTTTTTCTTCGCCTTGGGGGTCGACTTGTCAAAAGTTGTATATAGGCGATTTATTTTATGTCAAAAGTTGTTTTGTTTAAAAAAAGTTAATTAAAATGTTTGAAATTTATTTTTGTGTAATAAAATGAAATTAACAATTGCTGCATATGCAAAAAAACAAAAAACCGGGAAACGGTAGTTTCTTATGCGTTCCAGGTGATGCCCGACGGCTTAAGTGGAGCAAAATTTGAAGTCTGGATTTCTTCCGACAAGCTCTAGTTTGCTCGGACCACTTTTCGTTTCGCAGACCTTAGGCACATCCTCTTTGGAGGTACATATGTTCTTGTTGGAGTTGTCCGCCTTGGAGTTCTCTTGTTTTGCACCGCTAAACATTTTAAAAATATGTAAAGGCTTATACTTTTTTGTTTTTTATTAAATTTATTATTTTTGTTAGTTTTCACAAATTTTTTATTATTATTTTCGTTTTTTTCTCAAATTTTTGTTTGTTTGATACATTTTGCTTTTGACAACAATGCAACAAGCAACAATAAAACACAATGTTGTTTTTGCAATGTTGTAATTGTTGTAATACCAACGCCACATGTACAATAAAGATTTCCAAATGAACATTCCAGTCGTATGGAAGTTGCTTGCATATTTTCTTTTGAAAATTCATCTAGGGCATAATGTTTTAAACGGCTTTTAATCAAGATACCAGTACCACCATGAGCTTTTCCGTCGGGATGATTTGTGTTATGGAATGAAAATCCTGGAATATTAAAGTTGTATCTATTTGTAAGGTGTGTCTCAGAAATTAACATCACGTCGACGTCTTTACTTATCATAAAATTATAAACCTCAGATTTATGTTGGTTCAAACCATTTGCATTCCAAAAACAAACTTTCAAGAAACTCATTTTTTTGATAGGAGGATTTGAAGCATTTGGTTCTGCGCTCTCAAAAGCTCTTGTATTGTGTTTTGCATGGTTGACATTATGTTAGTCATGTTTTCATTAAGAGAGGTAATATTTTGTGTAAGCGCTTGTAACAGGTTTTCTAACCCTCCCGTATTTTGGGGTATATTAGGCTGCTTATTTTCTGACTTCAAAACACCAGCGTAAGAGTTGGTTCCAGATTTAGCCGTGTTTAATTGTGTGAAATTTGCATTCATTGTCGTAGAGTTCTTATTTTCATTATTACGGGCTACTGAATTTACTGGTGTAGGAAAATCTATGTTACCCGCAGATGGAACAAAAAAGTCATCTCTCTTTGGTTGACGCCTCTCTCTCAATCTTTTTAATAATTCTTTGTAAACTGGGCATCCCCGATAATTCGCCGTATGGTCGCCACCACAGTTTCCACATTTCTTTTTGAGACCCTTTTGGATAATATCACATTGTGATGAAGAATGCAAGTCTCCGCATGCAACACATACAGTGCGTAGAGTACAATAATTTCTCGTATGTCCAAACTCTTGACAGTTACCACACTGGACGGGTCGATTTCGCTTGAGAGGTTCCTCAATAGTTATTCTACGATTCAGTAAATAACGAAGAGAGTATATTGGGTGAGTTTCATTCCCTTTTAGTTTTTTATCATCTGGATCTAACTCTACTCTAAACATTGGTTGAGGAGTTTTGTCTCTGTTAAATATATTTATTACTACTTTCGTTTTATAGCCCAATTCTTCCAGGGCCTCCTTGATTTCGTTAGGTTCTACACTGGACTCTTTATGACCACTATAAGGCCCTTACTACTTTTCAGCTGATATGTGTAGAAATTCTTCTTGCCGTCGTTTAAGTATTGAGAGATTTTTCTATAATCCTCCTCAGTGTATATGACTATTTTCGTTTCATGCACACCACCTTTTCTTATTGGGACGATGTGGAAATTATTTTTTCCAACAAGATCAATTAATATTTTTACCAAATTATTAGAACTAGGTTCCCGAAGGAAGATTGGTGGTGGCTTTAATGGTTTCTGATTATAATTACCATTTTTAACAGACTTAATATTGTCATCTTCACTCAAAAGCGCGAAACGATTATTATTCAAAGGACTTGTAGTTAGTTTCTGCTTTTTAAAAGGTGTCTCCTTTTTTTGTGGACTTAAAATTCTTTTATTAATATACGCATAAGCATACCTGGTAATACTGCTGGTTTTGTTGTGGTTATATTTCTTACATCCTTTGGAATGGCACCCTTCGATGCACCATTGTTACTACTTACGGTTTTATTAGTGTTAATTACACTTGCGCTCTCACAAGAATTTGTTTTCTGTGGTTTATTTAAAGCTTGTGTATACATGTTTAACTCTGATGTTGTTGTTGTGTTTAACACAGGCGTATTGTTCTTTATATTGGAATTTTTTGTATTCTCTTTTGTGCTATATTCTATACAATCACTTTTCGGTGATATTGATTGCATATTATTTGAATCATATAATTGAAGAGCGGGGGAACAAGAGCGAGCTCTCTCAATAGGTTTGGCGGTTAAATAATGTTTGTTGTAATTGCGATCAGTTATATTTTTTTGATCACTCTCCCCACTGAGAAATATGTATGCATTTCTGCCGTTTAAGCTGAGCCTAGCAGTCTCATCATGAGAACTCATATGCTCTTTCACTCAAATCAAAAGAAAAGGAACACAAACACACTTTCTTATTAATTTAAATCTATTTTTGATAATTTAACAATTTTTTTTTGGCACTATTTGTTTGTTTTTTTTTTTACACTGTTTTAGGTGCACAATTGGTTTTTTTTTATTATTTTTCTTTAAGCGTCCAAATCGCCAAATATTGTATATATTTTTAATTTTAAAAAAAATACTTTAACACTTTTAACTTCAATAAAAGTACGGAGCGAGCTAAAAACACGTCTGTCTCTTAAGAAAGAAAAACGAATTACCACAGAGTGAAACAAAAAAAATATTTGAAAGAAAAGGCCCAGAAATAAGTTTTTTTTTATTTAATAGTATTTTATAGTTTTGTAATAATTTTTTATTTAATTTTGTTAGTTTTGTTCAATATAATTTAATATAAATGAATTTAAATAAATCGTGTTTTATTTAAACTGATATATCAGTCAACAGTGACGAATATATCCATCAAGTTTGATTAGTCAGCTGTGACCGGTATATACATCATGTTTTACTGGTCAACTGTGACTAGTATTTATATCAACGCTGACTAGTAAACAATATTAGAGTAAGCAGTTCAGCTATATGTTCTGTGGGCGACAAAATGCATAAATTAGAGAAGGATGCAAAATCACACGTAGACAAAAGTTTCCATCACTTTTCTCATATTGTTCTTAAGAAAATGATAGAAACTTTGTTCTACGCGATGATGGATATTTCTATCAACAATGCCAGTCATATTACCGGTAAAATGTCCGTCACTGTTCTTGTAGGGTTACTAGTAAAATGGCAGGAGTTCGTAGCCGGTTATGAAAAGTGAACGGCGTTAGAAATTTATCCGAAAAAAAGTAAACAATCTGGCAATAAATATTGTCATATACGCAACGTTTACTATGGAGACATGACCCTAAACTACACGCGCCGTATATAGCTGTCCTCATAATATGCGGTGCATACTTAAAAGGGATTTTGACCTAGTTCTGAAGATCTTGAGTCCAAATAATCGAATTTATATTTCTAATTTATTGCATAGATTCAGAATAAATGGAAAAAAGTGAGAAATTTTGCTGTCCCGAAAGTATGCGCAAGGCATAAATATATATATATACTAACATTTCGGTACATAAACTTTTAATATATATTTACTTTTAAATAAATCTCGCTTACAAATATAAATAGTTAATCTTGTTTGCCTAATGACCACAGAAAACGATTATCAGAATTCCTGTTACTTAAATTGGTTATTATACAAAATTAAAAAATAAATATTTTAAGTTTGTATTTGTATTTCAATCATAAAGCTTTTTACGATTATTTTATTTATTTAATAGATAAAAATAAAATGGTTACAAAAATTTAATCATAAGAAATAATAATTATCTATATATGGCTTAACTTATTAGTTGTTAGCCAGATAGGCAAATACGAAATTTTGTTTAAATTTAAAATATAACAGGGGAGATTTATACATAAAACTGTTTAATATTATTCAAATTCAGTAGTTAGCAGTTTTCTATATCTTAAACAAGACTCTAAATAGTTAACAAGATTATTAAAAGAAAAGGAAGTACCGTTAAGAATATTTATAATCTCAGATAAATTAACCCAGATATGCCGACTGTACTACATGTAGTTCTTGTTTAAAGGATACGTCAAGTTTATCAAAATACCATGTTTTTTTGGTTCACATCAGAGAACGGATTGAAAACATTCACGTTTTCTGTCCATTCATTGCTACTGCATTGCCTTTAATCGACAATAACAAAAATATGCAGTGCAATGTGTAAACACTCATTTCTTTTTCTGATTGCCTTTATCACAATCTCTTTTTGCTTCGATGTTATACATCAAGTAATGAAATAACATGATGCCATATGAAAAAACAAAAACATTCGCACCATTCGTTAAGTATTCGTTGCCATTTGTGTGTATATGTACATAGTTTGTAAACATCCAATTTTGCTTAAGTTTTCGTGGTTTGGTGGAATTATGTTTTAAAAAATAATTTTGTTTTTTTTTTTAATAGAATTATTATTTTGTTTTTTTATTATAGTTTTTAAAATTAAATACATATTTAAGTTTCATTTATTTTTTTATTTCAACATGAATTAAATAAATAAAATAAATTTAAAAAAAGTGAAATACAAAAAACACGTCTTTTACTTGTCTTAACATATCACTTTTATACAAAAACTTAATTAAACAAAATGAATTAAAAATTTATATTAGAGTTAATGTAAAAACATAAGCTCATAGAAACAACAATTTTTATTCCACCTGTACAATTTCTCTTATTCCACCTGTACAATTTCTCTAAATTAAGAAAATGAACGATTTTCATAATTTCATTTCATATTTCTTTAAAGGAACACCGATGAAGTGAAAGGTATTTTCCGTTGCATCTAGGTTGCATATTGTACAGAGGCCTAGAGTATTACTTCTAAAAGATCTAGCATTTATATCTTGTAGCACGAGATGACAAGTTCGAAGAAGAAATCTTTAACAAAAAGTAATTTAACTGCGAGTATAGGTCATGGAATTGAGAATGTCTTGCATCGGAGACAGAGTTTATTTACATTTTCATATGTTTTTACTAGGGGTAAGATTTGTTTACAGTATGAGCTATAGGCGTTGATACATTTGTTGGTGAGAAATTTATTTTTAAGCACAGGTTTTACTTACGATTATAGCAATTTTAAAAGCTACTTATATATGGTTTTTTTAAAGCCTTGTTGCACTTTTTGGCGGTTAATTTAGTACTCTGTTCATATTTGCGAAAAAAATGTAGTCTATCTCGGGAATGCGTGAAAGTACGCAACATTGCTTTACATGGGTAAATAAAAAACATATGTTTTCTGAAAGCTCAACTCGCCCAAGGCGAATTTAGTACGGGTGACGTTAATAAGCCAGCTGACTATTTTTTGCTCGATATCAAGGCGAATTTACTTTACAGGTGGCGTTAACAGCACAGCTGATCTACTTTTTTTCTTCGCCTTGGGGGTCGACTTGTCAAAAGTTGTATATAGGCGATTTATTTTATGTCAAAAGTTGTTTTGTTTAAAAAAAGTTAATTAAAATGTTTGAAATTTATTTTTGTGTAATAAAATGAAATTAACAATTGCTGCATATGCAAAAAAACAAAAAACCGGGAAACGGTAGTTTCTTATGCGTTCCAGGCGATGCCCGCCGGCTTCCGACAAGCTCTAGTTTGCTCGGACCACTTTTCGTTTCGCAGACCTTAGGCACATCCTCTTTGGAGGTACATATGTTCTTGTTGGAGTTGTCCGCCTTGGAGTTCTCTTGTTTTGCACCGCTAAACATTTTAAAAATATGTAAAGGCTTATACTTTTTTGTTTTTTATTAAATTTATTATTTTTGTTAGTTTTCACAAATTTTTTATTATTATTTTCGTTTTTTTCACAAATTTTTGTTTGTTTGATACATTTTGCTTTTGACAACAATGCAACAAGCAACAATAAAACACAATGTTGTTTTTGCAATGTTGTAATTGTTGTAATACCAACGCCACATGTACAATAAATTCGCCTTGCTCGATATGTTTTTTCACATCTATCTGTGTCGAGGATCGATCATCAAATGAGGGTGACAACCCTTAGATCGATCTCGACTGAGTCGCAACGGCCAATAATTCAACGAAAAGGAAACGACAGTCGTGGACTATCAACACACAAAAAAAAAACATCCGAATTTACAACATTAAACAAAAAACACAACCTCATCACATATTTTTAATAAGCAAAAATTATTAAAAATAATAAACAAACATCCGAATTTACAACATTAAACAAAAAACACAACCTCATCACATATTTTTAATAAGCAACAATTATTAAAAATAATAAACAAACAAATAAAAACATTTATATGAAAACAAACAAAGACCCCTTTCACACTAGGCAATTTAGTTGCGCAAGTCTCTTGCCCAACAACAAAAACAGCATGTAAAATTTTCTTTTATAAAACCAAACCAAACATTTAAGTGAAAACATAAAACATTTATATTAAACAAAAAGATTTATATAAAAACAACAAACATAAGAAACGTAAAATTAAAATATAAACCACGCAAACACAAAATTAAATAAATTTAATTTTTTTAATTTAAACCAACAAATAAAATCTGCCTTTGTTTTTTTATACTTAAGTGCACATAAAATAAGTAAGTACACTCCAATTCCTTTGAGTAATTACCACCATTATAAAACTGTGTTCATGTATTACATTTCGTGTAATAAATTATTAATTATCTATTTTGGTCTCACCAAATATATACAACAAATCCAACTTTCGGTTTGGAATTTGTTTATGGTCCTTTGAAACCGTCAAAGAATCGGTAATAATATATTTTTAATTTCATTAAAATAAAAATAAAATTTTCAATTTGTTCTCTTTAATATTAAAATTTGTTCACAGTAGAAAAGAAAATACAGGTTTATATTGATTTCATATATTTTATAATTTTATCTCTATTGAATATATTGACTGAATATCTTCAATAGAGATAAAATTCCCCAACCACTATTTAGAGTTGAGTTGGAGCCTGATGACAAAAAATTAAATGGTAATGAAGTTCACCCAATATACTTCATACGGTATTTGTTGAATCGCAGGGTAACAGTTGAGGAACCTATCAAACGTAATAATCCTGTACAATTCGGAAATTGTCAGGAATTTGGACACACGAAGAACTATTGCACTTTACGAACTGTATGTGTTGCTTGCGGAGACCTGCATTCTTCAACTGAATGTGAAATTATAAAGAAAGGTCTCATTAGAAAATGCGGAAACTGTGGCGGCGATCATTCTGCTAACTATCGCGGGTGCCCAGTTTTAAAAGTATTGTTGAAAAGATTAAGAGATAGAAAAAAGGGGTTAAGAGTCGAAATAGTTGAACCAGTAAATCTGAACTACAGTTCCTATCTGCCAATTTCTGGAGTTCCCACTCCGAATAAAAATAATTAAGAGGTTTTAGTTCAGTCTGGAACCGTCTCCTATGCAAGTATTTTATAATCTGATATTAAACAACCTAGTGTAACCCAAAATTCGGGAGGGTTAGAAAATTTATTAAATACTCTTGCAAGTAACATACCTCACTTAACCAAAACATGTCTAATTTCATGACATCCATGCAGAATACCATACAAGACCTTTTGAGAGCTCAATATATTGCCCCCCACGATTTTCTGTGACTAAAGAACATTTTGAAGAATTGTTTAATACTGGAGATCGTTTCCTGGATTGTGTAGACTACAACGATAAGCATACATATTGGGGTTCCAGATTAATGAATCCCAAAGGCAGACAGCTGTACAGGACTCTAGTTGATCGAAAAAATTGCTTAGATTTTATATCACCTGGTCCACTTATTGGCCTTCTGATCCTAGAAAAATACCTGATCTAATAGATTTTGTCATATATATATTTTGTATATAAACAGAAATATTATATGAACTATCTTCTGATCATTCTCCACTATTACGGCCAATGTCAATCGTCTCATACGGAAGCTTCATTATTGAGCCATATCCACACTGAATATAACATACATACATGAGGAAGATATCAACGATTGTATCAGAGACTTCAAGTCTCTAATCTTTTCGGCCTTGGATCACTATAAGTGCCAAATTCCTCCTAAACCTAAAATATGTATTTCTAATGCAGAAATTATTAGACTCCTCCTCGAAAAGAGGAGATGTAGAAGATATTGGCAACACAATAGATCCCCTGCTGCTAAGCAGAGGCTGACCATTGCAAGAAATAAATTAAAAAGAGCCACAATATCCGGGAGTCACCAGGAATTGGTAGTATTAGCATAGAAGCCAGCTGCCAATATTCCCAATTCCTCCACACTAGTACTTGAGTAACCAGTAAGTTAAAAGATACTATGTCATAATTTGGAGTATAATAATTGTGTTCTGTTTGTTATTGAGTAATATTGTTTTGCTGATAAATATTTGCTGTGTTATGTTTGTTAAAGTTTGGCCGATGGATTTAGTTTGATGGTGTTTTGAAATCATTATACCCTACACCACCATAGTGGGGAGGGTATTATGCGTTTGTGCAGATGTTTGTAACGTCCAAAAATATTAGTCTAGCACCCACCTTAAAGTACACCGATCGACTTAGAATCACTTTCTGAGTCGATTAAACGATGTCCGTCCGTCCGTCCGTCTGGTTGGCTGGCTGTCCATGTAAACCTTGTGCGCAAAGTACAGGTCGCAATTTTGAATATATTTCGATAAAATTTGGTACATATAATTTTTTCGGCCCAAGGACGAACCCTATTGAAACTGGCTGAAATCGGTCCATTATTTCATATAGCCCCCATACAAATGTCCTCCCGAAATTGGACTTTATCGGTCATAAATGTTTATTTATATATGTATCTACACAAATTTCGCTCCAAATAACTTTTATACATACGAAATTCATGTCACCAAATTTTATTACGATCGGTGCATAATTAGTCATAGCTCCCATATAAGACCCGCTTCCGAAAATCACTTTCAACATAGTTAACTTTAATATAGACATAAATCACACGACCTAATTTTATGGTGATCGGTCCATAATTGGTCATAGCTCCCATATAAGGCCCGCTTCCAAAAATCACTCAAAAATATAAATTATTGATATTTTAAAAGAAAAATATTTTTACTCATTTACTTGGTGTAGGGTATTATATGGTCGGGCTTGACCGACCATACTTTCTTACTTGTTTTTATATAGCGTATATAAGAGGTAGATCCAGTACGCACTGATGTGGAGTAACTAATGTATGGGTAGTTAACCTGGATACATGTGCTGTGTTTTTCTGGGGATATGAATATGTATGACTTATGTGTGGTACTAAATGATTGATATACTCTATTACAATTAGTTTTTTGATAGTGATTGCTTTTCCCTATTTATAGTTTTATTCCAGTTCTAATGTTAGTATGACACTTGACTCTTTGTGGATTGAAGTCAAAATTATTTTTTGTTTTGACTCAGTTTGATGTCGTTGTTTTTTGTATGCTGCCTAAATACTTAATCTTTGCTACTACTGCTGTTTCTCCAAATATGTGAGAATTTTTTTGTGGTACTTCTTTGTTGGACTTTTGGTTGAATACCTTGTGTATTATTGATTAACTGAATATTGTTATTGATATTTTGATGAGCTTAGGATTTTAATTATTATTGCTGGTGGCTTTTGACTTTTTCTTTGAGAATGCTGTAAATATGTTATGGAGTTCTACTGTTTTGGGTGAGAAGCTATTATTTATGTTGGTAATAATAATAATGGTATTACTGTCTTTAGATTATGTTTTGAGCATTGTTTGTATATTTGGAGCTCGTACACTTGAAATTATCTGTTTTGCCTTCAGCTCTATTATTGTTTATAATTGGATCGAGTTGCTCTATTGCCTTGTTGATATTTTGGGTATGCTGATATCTTTATTGATCTTTAGTGCGATTCACTAACTTTTATAACGATAATTGTATCGTTAAAATAAATATAACGAAAATTTATCGAATTTGCTATTCAGTAAAATTTTTAACGACATTCGCTGTCGGTTGAAGTCAGTTTTTTTTATGCAGTTTTTCTTTCGTTATGTTAGCGACAAGAATTTAAGTTGTGTTTATTTAATCGATAAAGTGTATTTGCAATTTTTTCTTCGTCATCTTCATCTTTTCTAGCTGAAACTATGTAAACATAATGGAAACACATTTTTGTTTACTTAACTTATTAATATTTACAATAAAATATAAAAAATATGGGAATTTGACGATTATAGTACTACTAATTATTCAAGTACTTATTTTTGTTCGCGATGTCCCAAAAGTAATCCTTTACATTTTGGCAGGAAATAAGTTGTTTTGTTAGTAGAATTATTTATAAAATTATGTATTTACTAAAAAAAAATAAATAAAAAAATGCAAGTCGCAGCCAAGTGTCGAACCAACAACCTTCCGATTGCTAGTCAACGTTGTACTCACTACACCACTGGTTAATTATTTCATTATGTGTCAAATAATGGTTTTCTACTTTTCGCTTATTTTGATATTTTGTAGACAGAGATGTTATATCTTCAACAATCGTTAAAAATAAATTACTGAATCACACTATCGTTACTGCAAGCGATTATTTATGTCGATAAACATTACAATGGTCAGTTCGTTAAAAGTTAGTGAATCGCACTACTTATTTACATAACTTTCTAATTTCTATACTGGCTAAGTGTTCTGCAGTTGTCAGTTCTATTGTTTTGGTATATCTCATTTTCATTTTATCTATTTTAAACATGATATTAGTTCGCTGGATAATTTATCTAATTCATATTAGCTTTTGATATTTTTGTGTAGAGTAATTGGCAGTTTATATTTGCAGAAATGATACTAATGTAATTCACGTCGCCACAATATATTGTGAATGTGTGTTTTTGCTTTTACACAGGAGTATGGAATGGTGTTGTATTTTTTTTCTCCTTGATGGACCTGGGTTGTTTTGAGTGTTGTACTTCTTGAATTTTTTTCTTATTTGAACTCAATATTTTTTATTATACAATGAGTTTTGTTTGGTATAATTTGAGACTTGTAGTTACAAATTCTGTTTATTGTTTTTTTCTCTCTCAACCATATTTTATTGAATCTAATTGAATTTTTGAATTTATCATTTAATATATAGTATGTAATCTCACTTTAATTTTGTTGGCTACAATTTTGTGAGGTTTTGCTTTTTGTAGTTTAAATGTCTTTATTATTATCTATTAATTTAATTGGTTATTGGCTGATCTCATTACTATTAGTTAATTTTCAAATTATATATTGATATCTATTAATTTTATTATTATTTTATGTATACTAAAATTGTGAGTAGTTTAATTGGAACCGATTATGACCTATTGGCTAGGATTCTGTAACTGAATGAATAAAATAAATAAATAAAGATGTGCAGCCACTGTCTTTAGTAGCACTTACCTTACTGGCCGCTACGAACCAACTCAGTGGGTTTAATTTGTCTACTTAGCAATAGATGGCGTTACAAGTCACAAAATATACGTTTTCTTTCATATTTTATTTATTTATAGTTCACATTATTTTGTGAAGATACAATAAATAAAATATGAAATAAAAAAAAAGAAATATTTTATTTATTGTATCTTCACAAAATAATGTGAACTATCAACAATTTGTTCAAATCTTAAATCTAAATATTAATTTTTATTTACGTCCCAACACAGTTGGACGAAAAATTATGTTTAATTTATAGATCCTATCATCAGCGCAGGTCTGTTGGATTCCTTCTTCTTAGTCGGATGTAGCCATTACTTCTCATTAATGTTCGCGCATTCTTTATTTAATTTTTCATCAGGAAGACACCTAGGTCCTTATGAATGTTAATATTTCTCACATACCAGGGCGCTGCTGTTATCATTCTTAATATTTTATTTTGGAATCTTTGAATGTTTTCAGTATAAGAAGCTGAGGCTGTGCTCCATAATTGAAATCCATAGCACCATAGGGTGCTATATGATCAATATAAAATACGTATATATATAATAATATATAATAAATAACTACAAAACTAAAAGAAAAATATGAAATAGTAGAATACAAGGACTTAAAGTAATAATAAAACAAAGCTTAACATTTCAGTCTAACACTACATCAACGGTACGTCATAATAAAATCACAAATAACAAATTAGACAATGAGAGCAAAACGATACCTGCATACTTTGGTCGTCACAGGATAAAGCAGTAGTTTTCGCTGAACACTTAAATAATGTGTTCCAACCAAACCCCCCATCAAATAATTTTGTATGGGGGAATTTACCTGTTCGCATAGAAACACACTCCGAACTAATCAATGTTAGTATAGATGATGTTCAGAAGATCATAAGGGACAATCTTAAACTAAAAAATCTCCAGGTTATGATTTAACTACACCTTCCATGATTGTAATCCTACCAGATGTGGCTATTATTGTGCTCACAGTATTATTCAATGCGACCTTGTCTCTAGGAGTATTTCCGAATGATTGGAAAATCTCCCAAATTATAATATACCCTAGCCAGGAAAGGATTTGGCATTGGACTCATCCTACAGACCTATTAGCTTATTGCCTTCTAAACTATTTGAGAGAATAACCCAAGGGAAAATTTTAACGTTCTTAAATAGTCAAGAAATTATCCCAGATCATCAGTTCGGATTCATGTGGACTTCAATGTAGCATCTAGAAACCATGATAATTATCTCAGGCACGTGGAGACGTTGTTAAAAAATTGGAGAATACAAGTGAATGAAATCAAAAGCAAGAACATAACGTTTTCACTTACGAGAGGAAATTGTCCATCAGTGATATTTGGCATTCATTCAAGGGAAAATTTTAACATTCTTAAATAGTCAAGAAATTATCCCAGATCATCAGTTCGGATTCATGTGGACTTAAATGTAGCATCTAGAAACCATGATAATTATCTCAGGCACGTGGAGACATGGTTAAAAAATTGGAGAATACAAGTGAATGAAATCAATGTAGCAAGAACATAACGTTTTCACTTACGAGAGGAAATTGTCCATCAGTGATATTTGGCATTCATTTAGATAGACGTCTTACTTGGAAACCAAAAAACTTTGGTAAAATAAATCTCCTGAAGAAAGAAAAACGCCAAAAATTAATTAAAATTAAGTTAGATCGCTATTTTAGCCTTTCCAAATGGCATAACATTTAATTTTATTGTGGTTTTATTAACAACTATTTAGATATAAAATTCAACAATATTATTTAATAAACATTATCACATATTTAAAAACATACATATTATGGATGTTTTTAAAATTCTAATGTGCTTTCTACAAATGCAATAGCACTTAATTTTATTTTTAACTTTACTATAAAATATTTATGTCTGGTGTAAGACATGAAATGTCGGCCATATTTTAAAACAAAATGTTCTTATTAACATAAATAGAAACAGAAATAAATATTGTTACGAAATTATACTTGAATTCAAATATAACGATTTTAACGGCTGATTTAAAAGTAACATAATTCTTTGAAATAGCAGTGCTGTAATAGCAAACTGTAACATATCTGTGGGCATTATTAACATTGAATAAAAGCTTTCAGTTGACCATTGATCGTAAGTATGGCAACGCTGTTTGCTGCGACCGTATATTCGAATTCGAATATTCAGTTAAAGAACATTGTAGAAAGTACACCACAGATGGCGTATGTGTTAGAAGGATCTAGAATATTCGAGCTTTGGCAGTTAAAGAGCAATCTAGAGTGCAGATGACAGTGTTATAAATAGTGGCAGAGGTTGCAGTCGTTAGTGAGTTTATCAAAGACGCTATTCGAAGAAACATCAACTGAGTGCCTTAAAGTGTGCTGTATTTTCAAGTGAATTCGTGTACATTATAAAGTGTGTCTGTATTTCTGCGAATTTATAAACGTGTATAAAAACATAGAGTGACTATTTAATTCTGTTGTTGTACATTTTAAATAAATAAAGAGTTACAATTTTCAAACTACTAAACGGCTTTTATTTACAATCAAAAGTATCCCGTTTATTTAAAAGGAAATAAACAAACGTTTTGAATAGTTTAAAACGTAACAATTGGTGTCAGAAGTGAAATTGCAAAATAATAAACATGAAGTTTGAGGAACTAAAAGTTGAACAACTCAAGAAAGAATTGAGTAAGTTGGAGCTACCAACAGCAGGTAACAAAGTGAATTGCAGAATAGGCTCATAGATGAATTCAAGCGGCGTGATATTGATATTGGAACTTACGAGTTTGAGTATAAAAAAGAATTGGAAGTTTCTACCTGAGCAACAACAAGTAACATGGATTTAAGCACTATGTTTGCTGCTATAATGGAAAAATTCAAAGAAACAAATGAGAAATTTGCTGAAGTTCAAGAAACTTCTAAAGTAAATAACGAGAAACTTCTAGCAGACGTTCAAGAAACTTTTAGAGTCAACAACGAGTGGATGTCATTGACAAAAATGTGTCCGAATTAGAGAGCGGCCTAGTAAAACAATCCCATGATGTTGATAATAAATTTATCGATCTGGAAATAAAAATTAATAATCTTCAATGCCAAGACGGACCGGTGCGAATTATTTCAGAAACATGGAGTAGAATAAAGGCTCCTAGTTTAGATGGCAGCACACCATTTAATGTTTCCAGTTTGATACAGTTGCCAAGAGAAATGTATGGAGTAATGAAGAAAGAGCTATAGAATTGATTTTGGCCTTGAAAGGGAACGCAGCAATAGTTCTTGAAAGCGTACCAGTAAGTAACAGAAATAGCTATGATGGCATAATGGATGCTCTACAACGTAAGTATGGTGGAGAACACATGAAAGGAATATACAGAATGGAATTGCGTGGTAGAGTACAAAAACCTAATGAGACGCTACAAGACTTTGCGGCAGAAATCGAACGATTGATGCAGCTTACATATCCAGACGAAAACCATCCCTTATTGGATCATTTCAAGATTGAGGCATTTGTGAATGGGCTTTGTGACCCTGATGTAAAACATGCGGTTTATGCCAAACGGAAGTCAACATTTGCGGAAACCGTTTCATCCGCGTTGGCACAAGAAACAGCAAAATTAATGTCTAAGCCGCAAATATGCAAGGTACGGAATATCGAGGTTATAGCTGAAAATGAGAGAAATATAGTCAGTGAAATAAAAGAGGCAGTTTTAGAGAAGCAAGGTAAAGCTAAAATCAAATGCTATAACTGCGGAAAAACTGGTCATATTCAGCGAAACTGCAAAGTATCGAGAAAACGAACCAGATCTGTGTCGCCACTAAGAAACGAGCTGCAGGCGAATCGTGGTTCATCACAAGAGTCACCTTTAAACTAAAACGAGCTAGCGCTATTGGGACAAGAACTAGCTCCCACATCTGAGGGCCCCACAATCTCCATATCCGTAATTCAGCAGAAAAATAGCAACCTTACTGCTTGTGGGTACATAAACGGTCAGAAGCACGTTTTTACTATAGACACTGGGGCATAACAGTCTATCGTCAAGCCCGATTTAGTCAAGAAAACAATTGAACCATTAAGTGGGGTATGTCTGCACACAGCAACTGGGGAACCGGCCACTGTCTATGGTAAAGTAAATGTGAAATTAACCATTGCCAACGTTATCGTCACTCATGTATTTATTGTTGCCGATATTGTACGAAGTAATCATTGGTGCTGATTTCATGATAAAGTCATGGCATTACTTTGGATATGGGACAAAAGGTTATGATTTGGCGAAATGTGGAAATACCCCTTGACGTCGGATATGAAAATAGGACTCAAGTGAGAAGGCCAGTTACCGTCGATCATCAGAAACTGCCACCACAGTCAGAAACTTTAGTGCCGGCTCGTATGGAGGGAGATTGTGAGGACAACATTTTGTGGGTGGTAGAAACAATAGAAATAAAAAGTGATCTTATAACAGCAAAAGCCCTCGTTAAGCCCTGCAATAACAGAATAGTTCCTGTAAGAGTGCTTAACCTGTCCAGCTCTGAAAAAGTCGTTAAGCCAAATCCGAAATAGGTCGATCCACTTCAGCAGAGGCAGTAATCAATTGCGAGAAAAACCCGGAACATGCCAATAAATCCACCAAGGAACACGAGCTACTAGCGGAATATGTGGGGAAATGGGTAGGAGAGTTAGCGCCGCCCGACTGAAATATGGCCAAACAGCTTATGAAGAAACATACCTCGGTCTTCGCCTTAAAAAGCCAAAGCCAAGGTAGAACGGCAATTGTAAAGCATCAAATAAATACTGGCGAAGCGAGGCCCATAAAGCAGGCGCCCAGAAGTATTCCTCTAGCGAAGTGAGGTGAAGGAGCTGGTTAACGAAATGGAGCGGGATAGAGTAATCGAACCATCTTCAAGTCCTTGGAGATCGCCTGTTGTGTTAATTAAAAAGAAAGGCGGCAGCACTAGGTTTTGCGTTGATTATAGAAAGCTGAACGACGTTACCAAGAACGACAGCTACCCGCTCCATATGCGGTGTGCTTTCGCAGGTGATCAACGGGACGGAAAAGGTCATAGGCTACTACAGCCGAATATTTTCCAAAGCCTGAGAGAAATTACTGCGTAACGCGACGTGAACTTCTGGCCGTATTAGAGTGTGTTAAGCATTTCCACAAGTATTTGTATGGTCAGCACTTCCAAATGAGAACCGATCATTCTGCCCTCAGGTGGTTGTTGCAATTTAAACAACCTGAAGGGCAACTGGCTCGTTGGATTGAGCGGCTTCAGAGCTATGATTTTAGCATCGATCACCGGAAGGGTTTGAAACACGGCAATGTGGACGCGCTCTCAAGACGGCCTTGCAACGTGGAATGCAAGCATTGCGCAAAAGCCGAGAAAAAGGAATGACGTTCGACTAATACATATAGAGTCCAGTGCAGATTGGTCTGTATCGCAGAGAAATGACCCCATACTGTCTAAAATAATATCGGCAAATGAAATCATATTGGGCCCTATGGAATAGTCTACAATTGTTAAATGGCTGCTTATACCGCATATGGGAAAGTGCTGATGGTAAAACAGTGACAAATCTAATTGTGGTACCATCCTCTAAAATAAACGAAGTAATGAAAGAGTTTCATGACGGTACCAGTGGTGGTCATCTTGGTGTGACAAAAACTTTAGAAAAACTAAAACAACGTTTTTATTGGGTGGGTTGTCAGCAAGCAGTAGCCGATTGGATAGCCAATTGTCCACAATGCATAGCAGCGAAGGGCCCAGTAAGAAGAAGTCGTGTACAACTTCAGCAGTATAACTCAGGTGCGCCATTCGAGCGGATTGCGATGGATGTAGCAGGCCCTTTCCCTGTCAGTGATGCTGGAAACCGTTACGTTTTAGTGGTTATGGATTATTTCAGCAAATGGCCAGAGGTATATGCAATGCCCAATCAGGAAGCTAAAACGGTTATAAGCGTATTTCTGAACAACTGGGTGTGTCGCTATGGTGTTCCACTGGAGTTGCACTCGGATCAAGGTAGAAATTTTGAATCCGCCGTATTCAAGGAAATGTGCGATTTATACGGAATAAGAAAAACAAGAACAACGCCACTGCATCCTCAATCTGTTGGCATGGTCGAAAGATTCAATCGCACCCTGGAGGAATATTTAAGAAAAGTGGTCAGTGCACACCAGAAGGACTGGGATGAACACATACCAAAATTTCTATTGGCATACATCTGCAAAAATTGTCTTCGGGACAGAACTCAAGTTGCCTGTTGATTTAGAATTCGGTATTAAGCCCTCATTAAATAATGAAAACACTTCCCAAGAGCAAGATGACCTTAACGAACTTCACGAATTCGTACGCAGACGAATAAAAATGACCATCGACAAAATGAAAGCCAGATACGATCGAGCAGCGAATTCTGAGGGATTTAATGAAGGCCAACTTGTACTGCTGTATAACCCACAACGTAAGAAAGGAATGCCTCCAAAACTACAAATTCATTGGGATGGACCAACAAGGTGATTTAGAAATTAAACGACGTGGTGTAAAGAATACAGAAAGAAAAGAGCCCGAGATCTAAAATGAAGGTCGTACATCTAGAACGACTAGCTGCCTATGGGAGAAGTGAATCTATGCCTATTTGGGACGAAATATAACGATTTTAACGGCTGATTTAAAAGTAACATAATGCTTTCTAATAGCAGTGCTGTAATAGCATACTGTAACATATCTGTGGGCATTATTAACATTGAATAAAAGCTTTCAATTGACCATTAATCGTAAGTATGGCAACGCTGTTTGCTGAGATCGTGTATTCGAATATTCAGTTAAAGAACTTTGTAGAAAGTACACCACAGATGGCGTATGTATTAGATAGATCTAGAATATTCGAGCTTGAAGGTGAATTTTTAAGGAAATCAATTTAATGGACTTTGTAGTGATAATATTCATATATTTTAAATTACAATATTCCAAGATTTATTTTGGAATTACAAAATTTTATTTTTTTTGATGTTGAATATATGATATTGAAAATTATTGAAAACTTATATGATTAAATAAAATTAATTAAAAAAATTAAAACTTAATATTTTTGAATATAAAATCACACAGTATTTTATTCACCTACAACTACTCCCCCTCCAAAAAATTGATTCCCAATAAATTAAAAGAAACTCTCTTTGTTGTTCGTTTAGTATTACTGGTATGTATGTTTGAATTAATGTAAGTGTTTTTAGTTAATGCGGGTTTGAATCGATCGATAGGTATAACTGTTATCTTGTTATTTATATCAACTTTGAAATATTTCTAAGCACCCACATATGGTTGTTGCAAAGATCTCTTATGGATTATACGCACAAATACATATTTGCAGTCTTTTAGCTCTTTAGGTACATGAATACCTGTATTAGAATTGTTGTGATGATATAATTTAGATCTTACGCATTTGAAATGGGTTTTTAATTTATATAAAATGTTTTGTAAAAGGTAAAGGACCGTTTGTTACTAATCTATGAACGGTAGAATGTTTGATTGGTTTCGTATAATCAGGTTCTGCTATTAGTGAAAGATATTTCTTAAGAAGTTGTGTGTATTGGTTATCTACAGAAAATAACTTTGGAAGAGTCACATTACAGCAACATGAAAATGTACTAACTGATAAATTACTAAGTGGATCTATTTGACGTTTATGTTTGATGTATATCAAAGACCATATTTACAGAGAAAATCAGCACCAATAATAGGTTTAGAAATATCTGCAATCAGAAAAATAAAAAATAAATTCGCGGCGAAGACCTAAATCTACATTTCAAATGTTGCAATATTTGATCCATTGGCTGCGCTTAAAATTATATCAGATCTCTTATTATTATTTCTGAATTTTGAAGACGGCAAAACAGAAATTTCTGCCCCACTATCAATTAAATAATTTAAGTTATTATTTTTATCAAAAATTGTCGAGGATCGATCCTCAAATGAGGGTGACAACCCTCTGATCGACCTCAACTGAGTGGCATCGGCCACTAATTCAGCAGCCGTGTAAAACCGGCTCAAGCCGGGCTTACACAACGAAAAAATAAATCAACAACAAGTAAGAGTGCTATATTCGGCTATGCCGAATCTTATATACCCTTCACCTTTGTTGTGGATGCATTATTATTTTTTATAATTAGTATATATGTATGTACATTGCCCACTTTCAGCGTACAGCATCCTAAATTTATCAAGAACACAAAAAACAACAACAACGCCAAACGAAACAAAACACCAAAAGAAAAAACAAAATACGCAAGGCAATGAAACCAACACACATCCAAACATACGTTTAATTGTATAAAAAACAACAACAACGCCAAAAGAAACAAAATACGCAAAGCATGCACATTAAAACATACGATTTGTTGATTTTTTGTCAAAAAAACCAACACACAACCAAACAAACGTTTAGTTGTATAAAAAACAACAACAACGCCAAAAGAAACAAAACACAAAAAAAAACAAAATACGCAAATCTTGCACATCCAACCATACGTTTTGTTGCTTTTTTGTCAAAGCATGCAATACATTGTGTTTTTTGATGAAATTTTCAGAGGTTGTCTCGGATTTTTGCTCATATCTCCGTTATTTATGGACGGATTTTGCTGATTTTAAATAGCAAAATTCTCGAAAGTATGTCTGACAGAATTGTTGAAGATTTGGATCCCGGAGATATCTGGGGCCTTCAGAAAATTGATTTCAACAGACAGACAGACAGACGGACAGACAGACAGACAGACAGACAGACAGACAGACAGACAGACAGACAGACAGACAGACAGACAGACAGACAGACAGACAGACAGACAGACAGACAGACAGACAGACAGACAGACAGACAGACAGACAGACAGACAGACAGACGGACATGGCTTAATCGACTCCGCTATCTATAAGGATCCAGAATATATATACCTTATAGGGTCGGAAATGAAAAATGTAGAAATTACAAACGGAATGACAAACTTATATATACCCTTCTCACGAAGCTGAAGGGTATAAAAACTCCAACCAAAACTCAACATCAACAAAACAAACATTTATACATATATAAATACACAAAAAATCATAGTTTATATTAAACAAAAAAACATTTACAAACATTTATATTAAATAAAAAAAAGTTTATAAACAAAAAACATTGAATTTAAAACCATACATTTATACAAAAACAAACATTTATATTAAATAAAACAACAAACATTTCAACAAACCACAATAAAAATAAAACATACAATTACATTGAATTCTACAAAAATCTCCCATTTTTATTCTCATATAGAATTGCACAACAAATAAGTAAGTACACTCCAATTTCTTTGGATAGCTACTAATCAATATAAAACTAAATTTTATTTGTTACATTTCGTGTAACAAATAATTAATTATCTACTTTGGTCTCACCAAATAGATACAACAAATCTAACTCTCGGTTGGAATTGTTTATGGTCCTTTTTGAAACCGTCAAAGAATCGGTAATAAAAATTAAATAAATATATTTTAATTTCATTAAAATAAAAAATCAAATTTCAATTTGTTCTCTTTTATTATTAAAAATTTGTTCACAACAAAAAAGAAAATACAGTTTTATATTGATTTCATATATTTTATTCCTTAAAATATTGTGAGTTTATTAGTACATTTGGTGGTGGTTTTTTCTTTTATTTAATAACTTTATTCTCATTAAAACTCTCTTAATTATTATATACGCTAGTACTTAGCTATATTAAGAAGAATAAAGCATAAAAGAAAATAAGAGAAAACAATAATATCAGTAGTAATTGTTGTTACAGTTAACTTGTGTACCCTACACTAATAAAGTTGGTAATATTAACACAACGCTCGTTTTGTTTTTTTTTTTTTTAAATAAAAAAATTTCTGCTGATATAATATATTAAATTGTATATTAATAAAAGGGCTCCTTACCATTATTTAGAAAACACCCTACTATTTTTCAAGAGTACTATTAGTGCATCATTCGATTTGTGATTAGTGAAAAAATTAATTTATATTATAATATAATCAAATACACGCTACATTCAAGAAATCGATAGCTTCAGTACATCGTTCGTTTTGTACTGAATATACAATTAGATATCAGCTTATCTAATAAAATAATTAATTCAAGGCAATATTTGAAAGCAAATAATTTTTCTTTTCTCTTTCTCACAAATAATACGGAAATTAGTTTGTTCAAACGAACCAAAAGAAAATTTATTTTCATAGATTTTTTTTAGAATTCAGATTCTTAGTAGCTTGAATATCCATTTCACAAAAAAAAAACTAATAAATTAAAAAATGGGTTCCCAGATTTGCACTAGATTCGACCATGAATCAGACAATCTTATGAGTGTTTGCGGTAAATTTTCAAGTATTGGTTGCGATGACTTGACCGAATCTCTTCTGGAGACAAAACTGCAAACGTTAAAAGAAGATTGGCAATGACTTCGCCGAGCCTATGAAGGAGTTTATTTGGCGGATGAGGGAGTAGTCAATGTAAAGTTCAAGGAAGATGCGAAATCAAAGTTTGAAATTTGTAGGGATAGATATCAGGAAACTAAGGCTGAAATGATGGATTTTATTAAAGTTTCTAAGGCATCAGCCGAAAATGCTAAAAGAGAAAGTGGACCCGCTCACTCCTCTGCAATTGATCCATCTAGTTACTATCCCATGAACATAACGTATGAGGCACCAGATATGGGTATCAGCGTCCCACCGTGCGATGCACCCGACTTTCATGGCTCCTATGAAGAGTGGCCTTCATTTAGAGATATGTTCAGTGCTGTATACATTAGCAAAGTAAGAATGTCGGACGTTCAAAAGTTATTGTATTTAAGAAGAAAGGCAAAAGGTGAAGCAAGCTCTATTGTAAATAAATATCCACTAACGAACGAAGGTTTTTCATTGGCATGGAGTGCTTTACGAGCACGGTATGAGAATAAACGCGTTCTAGTTGATATTCAATTGAAAGCTCTATTCAATATTCCACATGCCAAATCAGAATCAGCCGAAGCCATTAATAAAGTACAGACTACAATAAGTGATTGCCTAGCAATGTTGTCTTCTCATGGGGTACAGGTAGAAAATTGGGATCCAATTCTCATATACCTATGTTCAACAAAATTACCTAGTGAGACACTCTCTCTTTGGGAACAATCTCTAGCTTCTAATTCCATATTGCCGTCATGGTCTCAAATGGAACAATTCCTCATTAAAAGGCACAGAGTAGTAGAAAGGGTTGTTGGAATTACGAACGATGGAAGTCAAATGAATTCTAATAACTCATTCCGACCGAAAAATCATTATTTAAGATTCTGCACAAAATTCGCAAACTTTTCACAAAAGCAGCGAAACGATTTTGTCTCACAAAATCAAATGTGCTCAAATTGTTTATCCGCCGCCCACAAAGTTTCAGAATGCACTAGTGTCAATAGATGTAACGAGTGTGGTAACAAACATCACAGCATGCTTCATTTCAAAAAAATGATAAAACAAATTCGCAAAATAACTCAAATAATAGAAATTCCACAGTGAACGCTTTTCATGCGGAGCCTGTAAATATTGTTAGGAAAATTCAGTTTCATCAGAAGAGTCATGCGATCCCGGATCGTCAAGACAGGCAATGAGGACAAATACACATTTGTCGGTAAATCAAGATGAAATTTTACTTCCAACAGCTCTTGTTCAAATTCTACATTGTGGTGAGCCATTCACAATCAGAGCTCTGATAGATTCAGGTTCAAAGGATCTTTCTTGACTCGTAGAATTACTAAGAGATTAAATATGAAGACTGAAAATGCGAATTTCGAAATTTGCGGTTTGGGGGGTACTGTAGTAGCGAATGCTGATAAAGTAAGCACCATTACTTTATACGACAAACAGCATGACTTTAAACTAAATGCTAGTGTCATAATTGTTTCCAATTTGACTAATTTAATGCCAAGCAGTACTATATCAATTTCTGATCTTTCCGAGATCAATGATTTAAAACTAGCTGACCCAAACTTCTTGCTTTCTGCACAAATTGACATGCTATTAGGAAGTGATATAATACCTCACATTGCCCTTGATGGTTTAAAGAAAAATATTTTTGGTAATCTGATTGCTCAGAATTCAATTTATGGCTGGTATATTTACGGTCCATTGAAATTGCACACTATTTCACTAACAGCCATAGATCACATTCCTAAGGAAAACGAGGCGGAAAATATTAGTGCGATTTTAAAGAAATTCTGGGAATTAGAAGAAATTCCACATATGAAACCACATTCAGAAGCAGATCACTTCTGTGAAAAATTGTATAACGAAACTACTTATCGTCAACCAGATGGTAGATACGTGGTTAAACTTCCATTTAAAAGCGAATTTCCAAAGGCTGTGTTCTTACAGTCATCACGATATATTGCTAAGAAACAATATTTACATATTGAATCAAAGCTAGAAAAGAATAAGGGACTTATGGAAGTTTATAGTGATATATTGAATGAATATATTTCTCTTGGTCACATGAAAAAATCAAGTTCTCAAGAAATTTATAATGACGGAAAGTTCTTTTCCTATTATTTACCACATCATGCCGTTTTTAGACCCGAAAGTGCTTCAACAAAGGTTCGTGTCGTTTTCAACGGATCACGAAAAACGAAAGGTTCATTTTCTTTGAATGACGTTCTCCAAGTCGGACCAACATTACAAGCTGATCTAATGACGATCATTTTAAATTGGCGTTTATATAAGTATGTCTTCAATGGGGACATTGAAAAAATGTATCGCCAAATATTGGTTCATGAATCTGATCGTCCGTATCAAAGAATATTGTTTACAAGAACTAATTCTAGTCCAATTGAAGATTTTGAATTAACAACAGTAACTTTCGGTATAGGATGTGCTCCCTATTTGGCTATTAGCACACTTTTGCAATTAGCGTAAGATTCGGAAAAGGATAGCCCTATGTCCTCAAGAATTCTGAGAAAAGAGACATATGTTGACGACATATTATCAGGGGTCCATTCTTTGTCATCTGCTATGGAAGCTCAAAATCAGCTGGTTTCCCTTTAAAGAAAATAACAGCAAATCATCCTGATTTATTAGCTCAGATTTCATCTGACAATTTATTAGACGCTGAATTTTTGAAATTATACGATTCAAGTTCAACAAAAACATTGGGGATTCGTTGGAATGCTATAAGCGATTCCTTCTCTTATAAAGTACAAGAATTGCCCTTTAATTCCTCAGCAACAAAAAGGCAGATTCTTTCCACAATTGCTAAACTTTTTGACCCCGCAGGATGGCTTACGCCAATTATTATTCAAGCCAAAATTCTTTTACAAGAATTGTGGCAAGATGAGGTTGGCTGGGATGACAATGTTAAACCGCAATTTCTTGCCAAGTGGAACATTTTTACTGATAGTTTGTCGACTATAGAATCCATTACAATTCCTAGGTGGATTAACTACCACCCACAACACAATATCCAGATCCACGGATTCTGTGACGCCTCAGAGCAGGCTTATTGCGCTACATTATATGTAGTATCAGAAAACTCCGGCGTTAGATATTCACATCTATTAGCTGCGAAAAGCAAAGTTGCCCCCTTGCAACGGATAAGTTTACCTCGTCTTGAGCTATGTGGAGCCCTACTACTTTCGAAGCTCGTAAGGCGAACACTTTTAAATCTACCTTTCAATAGTCCTACACTTTACTTATGGTCTGATTCAACAATTGTGCTTGCCTGGCTACAAAAACCTCCAGCAGTTTGGAAAACGTATGTAGCAAATAGGACAACTCAAATTATTGAAAATGTTGGTAATGCCATCTGGAATCACGTTCCAACGGATCACAATCCAGCTGATCTTGGCACACGCGGTTGTAAGCCACAAGATCTTGTGGCCAACCCATTGTGGTGGCACGGACCAATATGGCTCTTGGACTCCCGTGACCACTGGCCCGAATCCAACGCCTTGCCGGAAGTTATTCACGAAAGAAGAAAGATTGATGTTTATTCTTTAATACCGGCTGACCATAATTTAATAGATAGATTCTCATCTCTTCCTCGAGCTCTAGCAGTCCTAGCTTATGTTCTCAGGTTCATTAATGCAACCAGAAACAAAGGTACAAAGGCTCAGTATCCAAGTTGGACTCTCAGTCATGCTGAACTTAATGCATCTAAAATTATGTTAATAAAATTAACTCAAAAGATTTACTACACTAGTGAATATCATCAACTCTTGGACTCAAAATCTATTTCAAGAAAAAGTTCTCTACTTACTTTAAATCCATTTCTGGATTCTACCGGAGTTATGCGAGTTAACGGTAGATTAGCAAATTCATCTTTGACCTATGATGAAAGGTATCCTATAATTATACCAAACTCGTCCAATTTCTGTAAAATATTTCTCGATTTTACTCACAAGACTTTAATGCATGCTGACATTTCTCTTATGATGAATGCATTACGAAGCCAGTTCTATATCCCAGGACTTAAACGAGCAGTAAAGAAATGTGTTCACCATTGCTTAATATGCGTTCGTTATAAGCAGCAAGTTAAGTCCCAGATTATGGCTGCTCTTCCCATAGAAAGATGTTCATTTTCCTTACCTTTTACATATACAGGTGTCGATTTCGCTGGCCCATTTCAAATAAAGTCAGGAAATGTTCGAAATTCTCCATACGTAAAAGGATATGCCTGCGTGTTTGTATGCTTTGCAACAAAAGCCATTCATCTCGAAGCATGCTCCAGTTTATCCTCTGACGCATTTCTTGCAGCGTTCGCCAGGTTCATAGCTAGAAGAGGTCTTCCAAAATGCATTATGTCCGATAATGGTACGAATTTCATCGGTGCAAGTCGATCTTTACGGAAGGAGTATTCTTTATTTCTTAAAAGATCATCTAAATCTATTACCGAGAAATATGCAATTTTGGGATTCGATTGGAAGTTTATTCCACCCAGCGCTCCGCACATGGGAGGTCTTTGGGAGGCCGGAGTAAAGAGTTTTAAGTTACACTTCAAAAAGGTAACCGGAGCTCAAAAGTTCAATTTTGAAGAGTTTTCAACTCTTCTGGCTCGAATTGAGAGTGTGCTCAACTCCAGGCCCATATCCCCAATGTCTGAAGATCCCGAAGATCTTCAAGCCCTAACTCCAGGGCACTTTCTAAGAGGAGCTCCATTATTATTCGCTCCTGAACTACCTGCAGACATTTCGATTATTAACAGATGGGAGCGGCTCAAGGCTTTCTGAATATCTCCATGAGCTTCACAAGCGTTATAAATGGAAACATCCACAACGAAATCTGCAGAAAGGTGATTTCGTCATTATCAAAGACGAGCTCCTCCCACCATGTGAATGGAAAATGGGAAGAATTGAAGAAGTTCATTTAGGAAAAGATAAGCGCGTCCGCGTTGCTGACATTCGAACAGCATCTGGTACCATTACTAGACCAGTAGTAAAACTGTGCATGCTTCCGTTATGTGATAAGTCAGTAGATTGACTAGAATTATGCTTCCTAAATGTTATGTCAAAATTGTCCAAATTTTTGTTTGTGAATCCATTTCTGCTGGTTCTTTTCCATTTTATTTATATTTTGCAGATGGATCCCCTTCAATCATCCGAATTGTGCCTCGTGTGCTTCCGCTACCACCCGCTTCGTTTTTGCAAGCAATTCAAGAGGATGACACTGCGGCAGCGCCAGTATGTGGTACGGGTACATCGCTACTGCACCAACTGCTTTGCACGTACGCATTTGGTAGGAGGGTGCATTTCCATGGACGGCTGTCAAATTTGTGGCGACTTGCACCATACTATGTTGCACCCGGAGAGTGTGCGAGACAGGATTTCTCAACAACAACCTCTGCGCCAACTTCGACAACAACAACCTCAGCGTCAACGGCGCCAAACACAGCAGCAGCCTCATCGTCAACGGCGTCAACGAAGTCAACCGCAGCAGCGTCAACGACGTCAACCGCAGCAGCGTCAACGACGCCAACTACAGCAGCGTCAACGACGTCAGCAACAACAAACCCAGCGTCAACGACGCCAACCTAACCAACCATTCGCCGGCGTGACTCAGAATGCCCAAGGACTGGTGCAACAAATTGTTTCGGCCTTAGACCAACTGACAGGGGCCCTTAACCTTGCACCAGTGCAAGGGGGGCGGCATGTCGAGGATCGATCCTCAAATGAGGGTGACAACCCTCTGATCGACCTCGACTGAGTGGCATCGGCCACTAATTCAGCAGCCGTGTAAAACCGGCTCAAGCCGGGCTTACGCGGTAACGAAGAACTAAAGTCCAGTCGTCGATTAACAACGAACAAATAAATCAACAAAAACTCCAACCAAAACTCAACATCAACAAAACAAACATTTATACATATATAAATACACAAAAAATCATAGTTTATATTAAACAAAAAAACATTTACAAACATTTATATTAAATAAAAAAAGTTTATAAACAAAAAACATTGAATTTAAAACCATACATTTATACAAAAACAAACATTTATATTAAATAAAACAACAAACCACAATAAAAATAAAACATACAATTACATTGAATTCTACAAAAATCTCCCCTTTTTATTCTCATATAGAATTGCACAACAAATAAGTAAGTACACTCCAATTTCTTTGGATAGCTACTAATCAATATAAAACTGAATTTTATTTGTTACATTTCGTGTAACAAATAATTAATTATCTACTTTGGTCTCACCAAATAGATACAACAAATCTAACTCTCGGTTGGAATTGTTTAAAAATAAAAAGGCGACTGGAAGAATAATCAATATTTCTACTGTTCGTCGCTGCAACAGTGGATGATTTTAGTTTGTTGAACTTTCATTAGAAATGAACATGGTTGTTCGCACTTTCTAGCTTGATTACCAAACTTGTAGTGAAAACGACATAACCAGTTTCTATTTGGTGAACGACCACGAGAGCGTGATGAACTTCTGCTATATCTTCTATAAAAAGGGCGTGAATTCGTGGTTTCCAATTCCTTTTTAAGAGAGCTAACTTCTAGTGTCGATTTATTTATATTTTCACATAAAGAAGCAGTTAAATTTAGCACGATTTGTTCAATATTGGAAGTTCTAGGCGTTTGTCTGACACTACATATTTCTCCGTTGTAAATAACTTCCCACAATCTATCAGCTAATTGAATTAATTCGTTATGATCATTAATATTATATCCAGTTTAAGCAACGTTTAGAGTCTTTGGAAGTTTACGTAGCCAAAGTTTTGTTAAAACAAGAGATCGAAAATAACTCGTCCATATACCAAAAAACCCAAATTGTGATTTATATTTTTGTTATAACAATAAATCACTGAAAATAACAGTTATAAAATGATTTTTATTTAAATGGTTTGGTATGACTTTTATTCGTTTTTGTTGTTTTTTAATGGTTTGGTGTGAGATAAATAATTCATTTGTTGTTGTTCTTAATAACTGTCTCTTTTATTTACACAGAAAAAATTATGAATGAAATATTTCCAAACAAACGTTTGTTTGAAATAAAAATTATATTTTAGTATTATTTGTTTTTAATAATATATATATTGATTTTAAATTTTGTTTTTAACAATGCTGACAACTTTTTAAATAATCAAAAGCGCATATTTATTCTTAAATTTTCTTTATTTATTGTACTGCAAATCAAGAACGTTTTTATATTACGAAACATTTTTATAATTTGTTAAACCATTGGCTACAACTTTTTTTCTTTACAAATATTTTATTTGGTTTTAAGAAACATTTTAATAGAATCGAATATTTTTTTTAAATGACTTTATATTTTTTTGTTGTTTACTATGAAACAAATTTTTGTGTAAATGGGTTGAAATATTTGTCCATTTGCATTGTCCAGACCGGGTATTGTTGAACTGAATGACGTCGATAATATTGGAGTTCATGCTTAACGTTCGGTAAGTATGATATTACAGTAGTTGGCAATACTGTTAAGCGTTGCGGTGCAATTTCAGATTTCTAGATGATTGGGTGTCTATTCCGGCTATTCTTCTTGCGATAATACTTAATAAATGGTAAGTACGCTTGATTATCAATTAATAATACAATATGCTAATAAATACAGTTCATAATGAATTTTTCTCTATCTTCTCGTAGGTGAAGAATATTCAGTATTATTGGATTCCCGTTATATGGAAAGTGCGCAAGTTTGGCTGACATCTCACGCATTCATTCCTGGATATTTTCTATTAAAAATGTCTATAAAATTATTTTATTTTAAAAACATTGTATTATTCAAAATATTGTGTAGAAATATTCTATAGAAAATATTATTGTCAGCAGAATTTTCTATAGAAAACATTATTTATAACAGTATTTTCTATAGAAACATTTTCAATCAAGTATCAAATTTCAAGCGAGTAAGACGTGTTTTATATCAGTCCGTAATTTTTGTATTTATTTCAATTATTAAAAACTAATATTAACCTTCGCTTTACCAAAGGTTTTTTATGTACATGGTTTACCAATACCCACCCGGGTGACACTACTCTTCTATAAATATAGGCGACGAACGAAATTTTAAAAAATTTAAAAAACCTTATAGAAAGTTTAAAATTTTTCTATTAAATTCCATAGAACTCTAAAATTTGTTCAGTGAGTTAAATTTCATTTAAATCGAAACAAAATTAAAAAAAAATATTAAACCAATAAAAACGATGTGGTCACCCGGGTGGGTATTGGTAAAGCGAAGGTTAATGGTTTATTTAATTAAACTATTGACAAATTAAATAATATTATTATTGTGATTGAAAACAAATAAAATAAACGAATATAATATAAATAAAAAATTTGTATTAAATAAAAATGAATGAATTTTGTGCAATCGTCAAAAAAAACACAATAATAATAATACAAGTGAAGAATAAATGAGAACTAATGAGAGATAATAAGAACGAAGTGAGAGCATTGTAACTCAAAAACAAAGAATAAGAAGAAGTGAAATGCTGTAAAAAAGCCTAACTTACAAATACAAAAAAAATTATAAATAAGAGTCAATGCAAAAATTAAAAAAAACAATAAGTTGAAAATAAAAAAAAACCGTTAAAACATTTTGTTCCAAACATAAAATTGTAATAATACAAATGAAGAATAAATGAGAACTAAAAATATGTAATTGCAATTAAAAAACAAAAACTAATAAAAACGAAAATAAACCAAATCGAAGTAGAGCATTGTAACTCAAAAACAAAGAATAAGAAGAGAAATGCTGTAAATAAAAAGAAGAAAAAAAATATTGTAAATAATAGTCAACGCAAAAATAATAAAAAAACTCAACAAGTTGAAAATAATTAAAACAAGTAAGAGAGCTATATTCGGCTGTGCCGAATCTTAAATACCCTTCACCAAAAATTATTTTATACTTTAAAATAAAAATTTTAAATATTTTTAGATAAACACAAATACAATTTTATTTTTCCAATTTTTTGGAATTTTTTTTCGAAATTGTTTTTTATTTTTTTTTAAATTTAGTGAAAAAAAAAATTTGGGTTAAAAAATATTTTTTCGATTTTTGACCCATTGTAGGTCCAACTTACTATGGTCTTGTCTATAACAATATTTTCTATAGAAAATCTTGTCTATAGAAAATCTTGTCTATAACAATATTTTCTATAGAAAATCTTGTCTATAGAAAATCTTGTCTATAACAATATTTTCTATAGAAAATCTTGTCTATAACAATATTTTCTATAGAAAATCTTGTCTATAACAATATTTTCTATAGAAAATCTTGTCTATAACAATATTTTCTATAGAAAATCTTGTCTATAACAATATTTTCTATAGAAAATCTTGTCTATAACAATATTTTCTATATTCTATAGAAAATATTGTTATAGACAAGATTTTCTATAGAAAATATTGTTATAGACAAGATTTTCTATAGAAAATATTGTTATAGACAAGATTTTCTATAGAAAATATTGTTATAGACAAGATTTTCTATAGAAAATATTGTTATAGACAAGATTTTCTATAGAAAATATTGTTATAGACAAGATTTTCTATAGAAAATATTGTTATAGACAAGATTTTCTATAGAAAATATTGTTATAGACAAGATTTTCTATAGAAAATATTGTTATAGACAAGATTTTCTATAGAAAATATTGTTATAGACAAGATTTTCTATAGAAAATATTGTTATAGACAAGATTTTCTATAGAAAATATTGTTATAGACAAGATTTTCTATAGAAAATATTGTTATAGACAAGATTTTCTATAGAAAATATTGTTATAGACAAGATTTTCTATAGAAAATATTGTTATAGACAAGATTTTCTATAGAAAATATTGTTATAGACAAGATTTTCTATAGAAAATATTGTTATAGACAAGATTTTCTATAGAAAATATTGTTATAGACAAGATTTTCTATAGAAAATATTGTTATAGACAAGATTTTCTATAGAAAATATTGTTATAGACAAGATTTTCTATAGAAAATATTGTTATAGACAAGATTTTCTATAGACAAGATTTTCTATAGAAAATATTGTTATAGACAAGATTTTCTATAGAAAATATTGTTATAGATATATAGAAAATCTTGTCTATAACAATATTTTCTATAGAAAATCTTGTCTATAACAATATTTTCTATAGAAAATCTTGTCTATAACAATATTTTCTATAGAAAATCTTGTCTATAACAATATTTTCTATAGAAAATCTTGTCTATAACAATATTTTCTATAGAAAATCTTGTCTATAACAATATTTTCTATAGAAAATCTTGTCTATAACAATATTTTCTATAGAAAATCTTGTCTATAACAATATTTTCTATAGAAAATCTTGTCTATAACAATATTTTCTATAGAAAATCTTGTCTATAACAATATTTTCTATAGAAAATCTTGTCTATAACAATATTTTCTATAGAAAATCTTGTCTATAACAATATTTTCTATAGAAAATCTTGTCTATAACAATATTTTCTATAGAAAATCTTGTCTATAACAATGTTTTCTATAGAAAATCTTGTCTATAACAATGTTTTCTATAGAAAATCTTGTCTATAACAATGTTTTCTATAGAAAATCTTGTCTATAACAATGTTTTCTATAGAAAATCTTGTCTATAACAATGTTTTCTATAGAAAATCTTGTCTATAACAATGTTTTCTATAGAAAATCTTGTCTATAACAATGTTTTCTATAGAAAATCTTGTCTATAACAATGTTTTCTATAGAAAATCTTGTCTATAACAATGTTTTCTATAGAAAATCTTGTCTATAACAATGTTTTCTATAGAAAATCTTGTCTATAACAATATTTTCTATAGAAAATATTGTCTATAACAATATTTTCTATAGAAAATCTTGTCTATAACAATATTTTCTATAGAAAATCTTGTCTATAACAATATTTTCTATAGAAAATCTTGTCTATAACAATATTTTCTATAGAAAATCTTGTCTATAACAATATTTTCTATAGAAAATCTTGTCTATAACAATATTTTCTATAGAAAATCTTGTCTATAACAATATTTTCTATAGAAAATCTTGTCTATAACAATATTTTCTATAGAAAATCTTGTCTATAACAATATTTTCTATAGAAAATCTTGTCTATAACAATATTTTCTATAGAAAATCTTGTCTATAACAATATTTTCTATAGAAAATCTTGTCTATAACAATATTTTCTATAGAAAATCTTGTCTATAACAATATTTTCTATAGAAAATCTTGTCTATAACAATATTTTCTATAGAAAATCTTGTCTATAACAATATTTTCTATAGAAAATCTTGTCTATAACAATATTTTCTATAGAAAATCTTGTCTATAACAATATTTTCTATAGAAAATCTTGTCTATAACAATATTTTCTATAGAAAATCTTGTCTATAACAATATTTTCTATAGAAAATCTTGTCTATAACAATATTTTCTATAGAAAATCTTGTCTATAACAATATTTTCTATAGAAAATCTTGTCTATAACAATATTTTCTATAGAAAATCTTGTCTATAACAATATTTTCTATAGAAAATCTTGTCTATAACAATATTTTCTATAGAAAATCTTGTCTATAACAATATTTTCTATAGAAAATCTTGTCTATAACAATATTTTCTATAGAAAATCTTGTCTATAACAATATTTTCTATAGAAAATCTTGTCTATAACAATATTTTCTATAGAAAATCTTGTCTATAACAATATTTTCTATAGAAAATCTTGTCTATAACAATATTTTCTATAGAAAATCTTGTCTATAACAATATTTTCTATAGAAAATCTTGTCTATAACAATATTTTCTATAGAAAATCTTGTCTATAACAATATTTTCTATAGAAAATCTTGTCTATAACAATATTTTCTATAGAAAATCTTGTCTATAACAATATTTTCTATAGAAAATCTTGTCTATAACAATATTTTCTATAGAAAATCTTGTCTATAACAATATTTTCTATAGAAAATCTTGTCTATAACAATATTTTCTATAGAAAATCTTGTCTATAACAATATTTTCTATAGAAAATCTTGTCTATAACAATATTTTCTATAGAAAATCTTGTCTATAACAATATTTTCTATAGAAAATCTTGTCTATAACAATATTTTCTATAGAAAATCTTGTCTATAACAATATTTTCTATAGAAAATCTTGTCTATAACAATATTTTCTATAGAAAATCTTGTCTATAACAATATTTTCTATAGAAAATCTTGTCTATAACAATATTTTCTATAGAAAATCTTGTCTATAACAATATTTTCTATAGAAAATCTTGTCTATAACAATATTTTCTATAGAAAATCTTGTCTATAACAATATTTTCTATAGAAAATCTTGTCTATAACAATATTTTCTATAGAAAATCTTGTCTATAACAATATTTTCTATAGAAAATCTTGTCTATAACAATATTTTCTATAGAAAATCTTGTCTATAACAATATTTTCTATAGAAAATCTTGTCTATAACAATATTTTCTATAGAAAATCTTGTCTATAACAATATTTTCTATAGAAAATCTTGTCTATAACAATATTTTCTATAGAAAATCTTGTCTATAACAATATTTTCTATAGAAAATCTTGTCTATAACAATATTTTCTATAGAAAATCTTGTCTATAACAATATTTTCTATAGAAAATCTTGTCTATAACAATATTTTCTATAGAAAATCTTGTCTATAACAATATTTTCTATAGAAAATCTTGTCTATAAAAATATTTTCTATAGAAAATCTTGTCTATAAAAATATTTTCTATAGAAAATCTTGTCTATAACAATATTTTCTATAGAAAATATTGTCTATAACAATATTTTCTATAGAAAATATTGTCTATAACAATATTTTCTATAGAAAATCTTGTCTATAACAATATTTTCTATAGAAAATATTGTCTATAACAATATTTTCTATAGAAAATCTTGTCTATAACAATATTTTCTATAGAAAATCTTGTCTATAACAATATTTTCTATAGAAAATCTTGTCTATAACAATATTTTCTATAGAAAATCTTGTCTATAACAATATTTTCTATAGAAAATCTTGTCTATAACAATATTTTCTATAGAAAATCTTGTCTATAACAATATTTTCTATAGAAAATCTTGTCTATAACAATATTTTCTATAGAAAATCTTGTCTATAACAATATTTTCTATAGAAAATCTTGTCTATAACAATATTTTCTATAGAAAATCTTGTCTATAACAATATTTTCTATAGAAAATCTTGTCTATAACAATATTTTCTATAGAAAATCTTGTCTATAACAATATTTTCTATAGAAAATCTTGTCTATAACAATATTTTCTATAGAAAATCTTGTCTATAACAATATTTTCTATAGAAAATCTTGTCTATAACAATATTTTCTATAGAAAATCTTGTCTATAACAATATTTTCTATAGAAAATCTTGTCTATAACAATATTTTCTATAGAAAATCTTGTCTATAACAATATTTTCTATAGAAAATCTTGTCTATAACAATATTTTCTATAGAAAATCTTGTCTATAACAATATTTTCTATAGAAAATCTTGTCTATAACAATATTTTCTATAGAAAATCTTGTCTATAACAATATTTTCTATAGAAAATCTTGTCTATAACAATATTTTCTATAGAAAATCTTGTCTATAACAATATTTTCTATAGAAAATCTTGTCTATAACAATATTTTCTATAGAAAATCTTGTCTATAACAATATTTTCTATAGAAAATCTTGTCTATAACAATATTTTCTATAGAAAATCTTGTCTATAACAATATTTTCTATAGAAAATCTTGTCTATAACAATATTTTCTATAGAAAATCTTGTCTATAACAATATTTTCTATAGAAAATCTTGTCTATAACAATATTTTCTATAGAAAATCTTGTCTATAACAATATTTTCTATAGAAAATCTTGTCTATAACAATATTTTCTATAGAAAATCTTGTCTATAACAATATTTTCTATAGAAAATCTTGTCTATAACAATATTTTCTATAGAAAATCTTGTCTATAACAATATTTTCTATAGAAAATCTTGTCTATAACAATATTTTCTATAGAAAATCTTGTCTATAACAATATTTTCTATAGAAAATCTTGTCTATAACAATATTTTCTATAGAAAATCTTGTCTATAACAATATTTTCTATAGAAAATCTTGTCTATAACAATATTTTCTATAGAAAATCTTGTCTATAACAATATTTTCTATAGAAAATCTTGTCTATAACAATATTTTCTATAGAAAATCTTGTCTATAACAATATTTTCTATAGAAAATCTTGTCTATAACAATATTTTCTATAGAAAATCTTGTCTATAACAATATTTTCTATAGAAAATCTTGTCTATAACAATATTTTCTATAGAAAATCTTGTCTATAACAATATTTTCTATAGAAAATCTTGTCTATAACAATATTTTCTATAGAAAATCTTGTCTATAACAATATTTTCTATAGAAAATCTTGTCTATAACAATATTTTCTATAGAAAATCTTGTCTATAACAATATTTTCTATAGAAAATCTTGTCTATAACAATATTTTCTATAGAAAATCTTGTCTATAACAATATTTTCTATAGAAAATCTTGTCTATAACAATATTTTCTATAGAAAATCTTGTCTATAACAATATTTTCTATAGAAAATCTTGTCTATAACAATATTTTCTATAGAAAATCTTGTCTATAACAATATTTTCTATAGAAAATCTTGTCTATAACAATATTTTCTATAGAAAATCTTGTCTATAACAATATTTTCTATAGAAAATCTTGTCTATAAAAATATTTTCTATAGAAAATCTTGTCTATAACAATATTTTCTATAGAAAATCTTGTCTATAAAAATATTTTCTATAGAAAATCTTGTCTATAACAATATTTTCTATAGAAAATCTTGTCTATAAAAATATTTTCTATAGAAAATCTTGTCTATAACAATATTTTCTATAGAAAATATTGTCTATAACAATATTTTCTATAGAAAATCTTGTCTATAACAATATTTTCTATAGAAAATCTTGTCTATAACAATATTTTCTATAGAAAATCTTGTCTATAACAATATTTTCTATAGAAAATCTTGTCTATAACAATATTTTCTATAGAAAATCTTGTCTATAACAATATTTTCTATAGAAAATCTTGTCTATAACAATATTTTCTATAGAAAATCTTGTCTATAACAATATTTTCTATAGAAAATCTTGTCTATAACAATATTTTCTATAGAAAATCTTGTCTATAACAATATTTTCTATAGAAAATCTTGTCTATAACAATATTTTCTATAGAAAATCTTGTCTATAACAATATTTTCTATAGAAAATCTTGTCTATAACAATATTTTCTATAGAAAATCTTGTCTATAACAATATTTTCTATAGAAAATCTTGTCTATAACAATATTTTCTATAGAAAATCTTGTCTATAACAATATTTTCTATAGAAAATCTTGTCTATAACAATATTTTCTATAGAAAATCTTGTCTATAACAATATTTTCTATAGAAAATCTTGTCTATAACAATATTTTCTATAGAAAATCTTGTCTATAACAATATTTTCTATAGAAAATCTTGTCTATAACAATATTTTCTATAGAAAATCTTGTCTATAACAATATTTTCTATAGAAAATCTTGTCTATAACAATATTTTCTATAGAAAATCTTGTCTATAACAATATTTTCTATAGAAAATCTTGTCTATAGAAAATCTTGTCTATAACAATATTTTCTATAGAAAATCTTGTCTATAACAATATTTTCTATAGAAAATCTTGTCTATAACAATATTTTCTATAGAAAATCTTGTCTATAACAATATTTTCTATAGAAAATCTTGTCTATAACAATATTTTCTATAGAAAATCTTGTCTATAACAATATTTTCTATAGAAAATCTTGTCTATAACAATATTTTCTATAGAAAATCTTGTCTATAACAATATTTTCTATAGAAAATCTTGTCTATAACAATATTTTCTATAGAAAATCTTGTCTATAACAATATTTTCTATAGAAAATCTTGTCTATAACAATATTTTCTATAGAAAATCTTGTCTATAACAATATTTTCTATAGAAAATCTTGTCTATAACAATATTTTCTATAGAAAATCTTGTCTATAACAATATTTTCTATAGAAAAATCTTGTCTATAACAATATTTTCTATAGAAAATCTTGTCTATAACAATATTTTCTATAGAAAATCTTGTCTATAACAATATTTTCTATAGAAAATCTTGTCTTAACAATATTTTCTATAGAAAATCTTGTCTATAACAATATTTTCTATAGAAAATCTTGTCTATAACAATATTTTCTATAGAAAATCTTGTCTATAACAATATTTTCTATAGAAAATCTTGTCTATAACAATATTTTCTATAGCAAATCTTGTCTATAACAATATTTTCTATAGCAAATCTTGTCTATAACAATATTTTCTATACAAAATCTTGTCTATAACAATATTTTCTATAGAAAATCTTGTCTATAACAATATTTTCTATAGAAAATCTTGTCTATAACAATATTTTCTATAGAAAATCTTGTCTATAACAATATTTTCTATAGAAAATCTTGTCTATAACAATATTTTCTATAGAAAATCTTGTCTATAACAATATTTTCTATAGAAAATCTTGTCTATAACAATATTTTCTATAGAAAATCTTGTCTATAACAATATTTTCTATAGAAAATCTTGTCTATAACAATATTTTCTATAGAAAATCTTGTCTATAACAATATTTTCTATAGAAAATCCTGTCTATAACAATATTTTCTATAGAAAATCTTGTCTATAACAATATTTTCTACAGAAAATCTTGTCTATAACAATATTTTCTATAGAAAATCTTGTCTATAACAATATTTTCTATAGAAAATCTTGTCTATAACAATATTTTCTATAGAAAATCTTGTCTATAACAATATTTTCTATAGAAAATCTTGTCTATAACAATATTTTCTATAGAAAATCTTGTCTATAACAATATTTTCTATAGAAAATCTTGTCTATAACAATATTTTCTATAGAAAATCTTGTCTATAACAATATTTTCTATAGAAAATCTTGTCTATAACAATATTTTCTATAGAAAATCTTGTCTATAACAATATTTTCTATAGAAAATCTTGTCTATAACAATATTTTCTATAGAAAATCTTGTCTATAACAATATTTTCTATAGAAAATCTTGTCTATAACAATATTTTCTATAGAAAATATTGTCTATAACAATATTTTCTATAGAAAATCTTGTCTATAACAATATTTTCTATAGAAAATCTTGTCTATAACAATATTTTCTATAGAAAATCTTGTCTATAACAATATTTTCTATAGAAAATCTTGTCTATAACAATATTTTCTATAGAAAATCTTGTCTATAACAATATTTTCTATAGAAAATCTTGTCTATAACAATATTTTCTATAGAAAATCTTGTCTATAACAATATTTTCTATAGAAAATCTTTTATCAATATTTTCTATAGAAAATCTTGTCTATAACAATATTTTCTATAGAAAATCTTGTCTATAACAATATTTTCTATAGAAAATCTTGTCTATAACAATATTTTCTATAGAAAATCTTGTCTATAACAATATTTTCTATAGAAAATCTTGTCTATAACAATATTTTCTATAGAAAATCTTGTCTATAACAATATTTTCTATAGAAAATCTTGTCTATAACAATATTTTCTATAGAAAATCTTGTCTATAACAATATTTTCTATAGAAAATCTTGTCTATAACAATATTTTCTATAGAAAATCTTGTCTATAACAATATTTTCTATAGAAAATCTTGTCTATAACAATATTTTCTATAGAAAATCTTGTCTATAACAATATTTTCTATAGAAAATCTTGTCTATAACAATATTTTCTATAGAAAATCTTGTCTATAACAATATTTTCTATAGAAAATCTTGTCTATAACAATATTTTCTATAGAAAATCTTGTCTATAACAATATTTTCTATAGAAAATCTTGTCTATAACAATATTTTCTATAGAAAATCTTGTCTATAACAATATTTTCTATAGAAAATCTTGTCTATAACAATATTTTCTATAGAAAATCTTGTCTATAACAATATTTTCTATAGAAAATCTTGTCTATAACAATATTTTATATAGAAAATCTTGTCTATAACAATATTTTCTATAGAAAATCTTGTCTATAACAATATTTTCTATAGAAAATCTTGTCTATAACAATATTTTCTATAGAAAATCTTGTCTATAACAATATTTTCTATAGAAAATCTTGTCTATAACAATATTTTCTATAGAAAATCTTGTGTATGACGATATTTTCTATAGAAAATCTTGTGTATGACGATATTTTCTATAGAAAATCTTGTGTATGACGATATTTTCTATAGAAAATCTTGTGTATGACGATATTTTCTATAGAAAATCTTGTGTATGACGATATTTTCTATAGAACAATATTTTCTATAGAAAATCTTGTGTAGAACAATATTTTCTATAGAAAATCTTGTGTAGAACAATATTTTCTATAGAAAATCTTGTTCTACAACATTTTCTATAGAAAATCTTGTTCTACAACATTTTCTGTAGAAAATATTGTGTAGAACAACATATTCTATAGAAAATCTTATGTAGAACAACATTTTCTATAGAAAATCTTGTATAGAACAACATTTTCTGTAGAAAATATTGTGTAGAACAACATTTTCTGTAGAAAATATTGTGTAGAACAACATTTTCTGTAGAAAATATTGTGTAGAACAACATTTTCTGTAGAAAATATTGTGTAGAACAACATTTTCTATAGAAAATCTTGTGTAGAACAACATTTTCTATAGAAAATCTTGTGTAGAACAACACTTTCTATAGAAAATCTTGTGTAGAACAACATTTTCTATAGAAAATCTTGTGTAGAACAATATTTTCTATAGAAAATATTTTCTGTAGAAAATCTTGAGTATAACAATATTTTCTATAGAAAATCTTGTGTATGACGATTTTTTCTATAGAAAATCTTCTGTAGGACAACATTTTCTATAGAAAATATTGTTCTACACAAGATTTTCTATAGAAAATATTGTTCTACACAAAAAATCTTGTGTAGATCAACATTTTCTATAGAAAATCTTGTGTAGATCAACATTTTCTATAGAAAATCTTGTGTAGAACAGTATTTTCTATAGAAAATCTTGTGTAGAACAATATTTTCTATAGAAAATCTTGTGTAGAACAATATTTTCTATAGAAAATCTTGTGTAGAACAATATTTTCTATAGAAAATATTTTCTGTAGAAAATCTTGAGTATAACAATATTTTCTGTAGAAAATCTTGTGTATGACGATATTTTCTATAGAAAATCTTGTGTAGAACAATATTTTCTATAGAAAATCTTGTGTAGAACAATATTTTCTATAGAAAATCTTGTGTAGAACAATATTTTCTATAGAAAATCTTGTGTAGAACAATATTTTCTATAGAAAATCTTGTGTAGAACAATATTTTCTATAGAAAATCTTGCGTAGAACAATATTTTCTATAAACAATCTTCTGTATAACAATATTTGCTGTAGAAAATCTTAAGTATAACTATATTTTCTGTTGAAAATCTTGAGTGTAACATTTTTCTATAGAAAATAAAATAATTTTCTATAGAAAATCTTGTCTATAACTATATTTTTTGGACATGTTGTGTATAACAGTATTTTCTATGAAAAACAGCATTTTCTTTAAAAATCTTGTTTATTATAAAGCATTTTCTATAGAAAATCTCGTATTCAACAGCACTTTCTATAGACAATTTTGTGATAACAGACGACTGTTTACAGCATAAAGCTACAGTAATATTAAAATTTTAAGTACTCTGGTGATGAAGAAAGTAATTTTTTAATACTAATTTAATACGGAACAAAAATATAATTTTCCTGTATATAAGATTAAAAGTAAATCTTAAAATAGGAGAACACATATGTAACCGTAACAGCAAATCCAATATAGAATCGTTTACATAATTAGTTGAAATTTCATAAAATTTTATAGAAATTGCAAACCGAATGACAAACTTACATATACATATGATGAAGGGTATTAAAAGAATTAAACACAACAATCGAACAAAAAGCTTTTTCTGAAATGTTTGTTATTTACTTTCATGTTTAAAAACGGATACAAAAATAGAATAACAATATGGGAGTCAAGGCGAATTGTTTAGACAAGTGAACTGTCAATTCACTTGTGATTGTTGTGGTGAAATATACAACAAACCCAAAAGCAAAAACAACAACAGGCAACTTTGACAGTTCGACTATCTTTTAACAAAAAGATTTGTTGTTTTTGTACATGTTGTAGTTCTGTCGTCACCTTCTATAGATTCGCCTTGCTGGGAGTGGTTGCGTTGTTCAATTATTTGTTGACAATAGCAACAAACAACAACAAAAATTAAATAAGCGCAAAAGCAACGTGCTCAAACAACGTGGTTGTTGTTTTTGTACAATATGTGTTCTGTGCAGTGTTACCATATGTCAAGTTTTCCCTTTTTAGCAAGGTTTTTGAGACGCAAAAAGTTTTATTTTTAAAAAAAAAAGTTTTTTTGGAAAATTGATATCAATAAGTTGAACCGATGATTTCAAAATGATAGTAGATAGAGATTGATTTGAATATATTGAAAGTGTCTCCAGCACTAAATTCACATAAATTATCTCAGTTTGATTACATGTATGTACGAATTGGGTTTTGTAATTTTAGTATGTACTTAGAAATAAAGTTTTTTTCAAAAAATATATAGCAACACTGGTTCTGTGTACGCGTGAGAGAGTTGCTCTTTTGAGAACACATTATAAAAAGCTCTCTCTCAAGGCAAATTTATATACCAGGTGGTGTTGATAATGTTGTTTTGATGTTTGAGCTGTCAATTATCCTATGATTGTTGCGGCGAATGCTACAACAAACGTAAAAGTAACAAAAACAACAGGCAAACTTTGACAGCTTAAACCACATAAACAAAAACGAATTGCAAGTGGTTTTGTAAATGTTGTACTTATTGTAGAATCGACACCACCTGGTATATAAATTCGCATTGCTGAAGATTGACAAAAAACACATACATATATATATACAAATAAAGCTTTGTTTGTTATTATAAACAATTATAAAAAAACAATAACAAATTACATTGTGTTTTGGTTTTATGGTTATATCTCAGCCCAGGTCCAACTTACTATGGTCTTATATACGTCGATGCAAAGGTCTTTGAAATATCTATCATTATTGTCTATATTAATGACTTAGTAATCCAGATATAGGTCAAAAATAGGTAAAAAATCGAGGTTGTCCTGGTTTTTTCCTTATATCTCAGCCATTTGTGGACCGATTTTCTCGATTTTAAATAGCAACCGAGCCGGAAAAATTCCGGAGATATTGATATATGAATCTTGTATGTATGTTATTTGGGGGCTTCGGAAAGTTGATTTCAACACACAGACGGACAGACGGACATGGCTATATCGATTCCGCTATCTATAACGATCCAGAATATATATACTTTATGGGGTCGCAAATGAAAAATGTGGAAATTACAAACGGAATGACAAACTTATATATACCCTTGCCACTCATGGTGAAGGGTATAAAAACATTAAAACAAATAAAAGCTCTAATAAAAAAAATACAAACAAGTAAGAGTGCTATATTCGGCTATGCCGAATCTTATATACCCTTCACCTTTGTTGTGGATGCATTATTATTTTTTATAATTAGTATATAGGTATGTATGTACATTGCCCACTTTCAGCGTACAGCATCCTAAATTTATCAAGAACACAAAAAACAACAACAACGCCAAACGAAACAGAACACCAAAAGAAAAAACAAAAACAAAATACGCAAGGCAATGAAACCAACACACATCCAAATATACGTTTAATTGTATAAAAAACAACAACAACGCCAAAAGAAACAAAACACAAAAGAAAAACAAAATACGCAAAGCTTGCACATCCAAACATACGTTTTGTTGTTTCTTTGTCAAAAAAACCAACACACAACCAAACAACCGTTTAGTTGTATAAAAAACAACAACAACGCCAAAAGAAACAAAACACAAAAAAAAAAAACAAAATACGCAAAACATCCAACCATACGTTTTGTTGTTTTTTTGTCAAAGCATGCAATACATTGTGTTTTTTGATGAAATTTTCAGAGGTTGTCTCGGATTTTTGCTCATATCTCCGTTATTTATGGACGGATTTTGCTGATTTTAAATAGCAAAATTCTCGAAAGTATGTCTGACAGAATTGTTGAAGATTTGGATCCCGGAGATATCTGGGGCCTTCAGAAAATTGATTTCAACAGACAGACAGACAGACAGACGGACAGACAGACAGACAGACAGACAGACAGACAGACAGACAGACAGACAGACAGACAGACAGACAGACAGACAGACAGACAGACAGACAGACAGACAGACAGACAGACAGACAGACAGACGGACATGGCTTAATCGACTCCGCTATCTATAAGGATCCAGAATATATATACTTTATAGGGTCGGAAATGAAAAATGTAGAAATTACAAACGGAATGACAAACTTATATATACCCTTCTCACGAAGCTGAAGGGTATAAAAATCATAAATATGCCTCCGAAACAGCCAGCAAAAAAACCACAGCAATCAAATGGAGAACAAAACTCTCCACTATCTATATCACTAAATGATATTGCTGCTAAATTAGATGCTATGGAAGCTCGATTCGACCAACTACCGAGTAAAGTCTCAGAAGAGGTGTCGTTGCGCATTGAAGAAGTCATCAACAAAATAACAAAATGTGAAGAAAAAATTACCAATTTAGAAATATCAACAAACTCCAAGCTGCAAAAATTGGAGACTGAAAATAATGTACTTCGGCGTCAACTAAATAGATCAGATATTCTCTTAAGTGGTGTTCCATCTATGTTAGCATCACCTGATCTCAATAAATGTGTACAAAATTTAGGAGAGAAATATGGAATAGGCATATCAAATTCTGATATTAATATGTGTAATTGGATTTACAACAAGAAGTATGTTCTTGTTAAATTTAATCAACAATTAATAAAAGATACTATAATGTCGGAGTATTTTAAAACAAAAGACCTTAAACTATCTGAAATCTATGATAAGGCAAATGATGTAGATTCAAGAATATTTTTGAACCATAATTTAACTCCATATGCATCGAAACTACATTTCATGTGCCGAAAGCTGCGTCGGACTGGTAAAATTAAGGCCTTTAGTGTTAAAAATTTGGAACTTCCTAAAGCTGTAATTACGTTTAATAATGGTGATGAAAAAACTTTATCTTTGGAGCAGCTGACATTATTTTTAAATAAAATTGAGCAATTAGCTAAAACCAACAAAGATGTTGTGGAGAGTATTGAAGTGAATGCAGAGATAGAAATCTAGTTTTTTTTTCCCCCTAATTTTTTTTTATTATTATTATTAATATTAATTTTTTTATAATTGTTAAAAAAGAAAATATATATTTACCTAGTTTTTTAATCCAATTTGTTAATGAAAATATATATGAATATACAAAGTGTAAATTGAATTGGACATTTAGTTTTAATTGTTTTTGCTGTATAAATAAGTAACTGAGATGACAGCAATGATCACAAGTAAGAGATTTTTCAATTATTTCGTTTATTCTTTGTTCTTCTCTCTTAAAATTTTCTAAAAATTAATCAAGTGACACCGATAACAATGGAACATGCAAAGGCGTATTAACAAGATGAGTGCATAAAATCAGCTGTTTCTTAATTGCAGTGGTTTAATGTATGTGTTCTGTCAAACTATGTTTATGTTTACATTTGTTATTGTAAATAACATAGTAATATTTTAATTCGCCTCGATTTTGACATTTACTCTACATTTTAACAAAATGCATGTTGTTTTTGCATTGTTGTATTTGTTGCCGGGACACACTCACCTTATTATTTCGCCTTGGCAACATGTATATAAATAACAAAGAATATGAGTATCAAACGTTGAAAGTATTTACTCTCTTACAATCTCTTATAATTATTGTTTTCTTTCACTTTCCTATCAGTATATTTATTCCGATGTTTTTGCTTTTTTTAATATTAACCTTAATTGTCCCAGAACTTTTTAGTAGAAAGATCTGATTTGTATGACAAAAATAAAATAATTATTTTTGTTGAAAATTAATTTTAAATATAATCTTGTTAAATTTTAAAATTTTTTTTATTGTTATTTATGTAAATTCCTACTAAATATGATATTATGACTGTTATTGAATTCAAGATAAGATAAACCATGAAATAAATATATTTTTAAATACAAATTTACGGATTGCGTAAATTAATGTACATATTACATACATTTGTTAAATAATGTTTATTATTAAGTTTTTTATTATTATTAGTTATATGTTATACTTACTGGAGTTCAAAATTACTTTTACCTTAGAAATTGCACGACTTGGACCTATAGCCAATGATAATTCTATATTGATTTCGAATTTTGATTCATCAAACTTGAACATAGCTCATTTAAATGCTCAGAGCATTATACCTATAGGAAATCCGGTTAAAATGGATGAAATTAGGAATATTTTTGATAATTCCTACGTGGATGTGGTAGGAGTAAGTGAAACTTGGCTTCGAGAAAGAGTCCCTGATGGGGCAATATCAATGGATGGGTATCTTGTATATCGTAATGATAGAGTGTTGAGAAGAGGTGGTGGTGTATGCCTATATGTAAGGAATACATTGAGGTCTAGAATAGTTCATGAGGAACGTAATGAAACAATTGTGGAGGGTTTATTTGTGGAGATTAGAGTAAATGATACTGTTAAGATACTTATTGGTATTGTAAGGAACCTCCGGTTACTCCGGGTTTGAAGCTGGGGTAGCGCTCAGCCTAGTCCTTAATATAAAACTTTAAAACACTTTTGTTTATTTTTTCACTTTAGTTTATTTATTGAGCCACAAATGCTTCTTTATTGAGAACAATTTGCTGTTGCTCCGTGAACTCCCGGGTGACACGTACCGATGCCCTATCACTCCTGTCCACTAGTTCCTACTCTCAAAGTATTCTAGAATGTAATTCTAGAATCTACACTGGTCCCTGATTTTTCCGAGTGTTACTTCCAAGAAAAATATCTACCACTCTTGCCCTGAGCCAGTGCCCTAATATCCTCCCTCCACGGATGTAAATCTGTTTTGGGTAAGGTAGGATGTAATCCGCCTTGTTTTGCTGATTGTAAACCAGCGCCCTGTTCTCACTATACAAAGGATCGGTGTTACCAAATCCGAATTTTATTACTCCCTAGCACTGCTCTGTAACTTGTTTATTCTTTATCTTACCGGCTTGTCACGTCTTACCCGTTCACTTGTACAACACAAAAGAGATCGATTGCTCTGTTACATTAGTTTAAATACATATTATTGTTTTCTACAACTATTGTAGCTAATGCAATAAAAAATGTTCGAACCGGTAGCGGTTGTAACAAAATTCATCTCAGTTGTTTGATCCTCTGTGTGTGTTACTCTGTTTGTTTGTGATGCGGAATGCCTGTGTGTGTTGTATTGCTGGTATATATTGTGTTTGTTGTATTTCTTGGCTACTTCCTTCTTTGTCTTGTGTCCTCTTTAATACGGCTGAATATCTTCTCTCTCTCTTGACTCCTCTCTGTGAATAGAACATATAATTTTGTGCAATCGTCAAAAAAAACACAATAATAATAATACAAGTGAAGAATAAATGAGAACTAATGAGAGATAATAAGAACGAAGTGAGAGCATTGTAACTCAAAAACAAAGAATAAGAAGAAGTGAAATGCTGTAAAAAAGCCTAACTTACAAATACAAAATACAAAAAAAATTATAAATAAGAGTCAATGCAAAATTAAAAAAAACAATAAGTTGAAAATAAAAAAAAAACCGTTAAAACATTTTGTTCCAAACATAAAATTGTAATAATACAAATGAAGAATAAATGAGAACTAAAAATATGTAATTGCAATTAAAAAACAAAAACTAATAAAAACGAAAATAAACCAAATCGAAGTAGAGCATTGTAACTCAAAAACAAAGAATAAGAAGAGAAATGCTGTAAATAAAAAGAAGAAAAAAAAATATTGTAAATAATAGTCAACGCAAAAATAATAAAAAAACTCAACAAGTTGAAAATAAATAAAAAAACATTAAAACAAATAAAAGCTCTAATAAAAAAAATACAAAAAATCATAAATATGCCTCCGAAACAGCCAGCAAAAAAACCACAGCAATCAAATGGAGAACAAAACTCTCCACTATCTATATCACTAAATGATATTGCTGCTAAATTAGATGCTATGGAAGCTCGATTCGACCAACTACCGAGTAAAGTCTCAGAAGAGGTGTCGTTGCGCATTGAAGAAGTCATCAACAAAATAACAAAATGTGAAGAAAAAATTACCAATTTAGAAATATCAACAAACTCCAAGCTGCAAAAATTGGAGACTGAAAATAATGTACTTCGGCGTCAACTAAATAGATCAGATATTCTCTTAAGTGGTGTTCCATCTATGTTAGCATCACCTGATCTCAATAAATGTGTACAAAATTTAGGAGAGAAATATGGAATAGGCATATCAAATTCTGATATTAATATGTGTAATTGGATTTACAACAAGAAGTATGTTCTTGTTAAATTTAATCAACAATTAATAAAAGATACTATAATGTCGGAGTATTTTAAAACAAAAGACCTTAAACTATCTGAAATCTATGATAAGGCAAATGATGTAGATTCAAGAATATTTTTGAACCATAATTTAACTCCATATGCATCGAAACTACATTTCATGTGCCGAAAGCTGCGTCGGACTGGTAAAATTAAGGCCTTTAGTGTTAAAAATTTGGAACTTCCTAAAGCTGTAATTACGTTTAATAATGGTGATGAAAAAACTTTATCTTTGGAGCAGCTGACATTATTTTTAAATAAAATTGAGCAATTAGCTAAAACCAACAAAGATGTTGTGGAGAGTATTGAAGTGAATGCAGAGATAGAAATCTAGTTTTTTTTTCCCCCTAATTTTTTTTTATTATTATTATTAATATTAATTTTTTTATAATTGTTAAAAAAGAAAATATATATTTACCTAGTTTTTTAATCCAATTTGTTAATGAAAATATATATGAATATACAAAGTGTAAATTGAATTGGACATTTAGTTTTAATTGTTTTTGCTGTATAAATAAGTAACTGAGATGACAGCAATGATCACAAGTAAGAGATTTTTCAATTATTTCGTTTATTCTTTGTTCTTCTCTCTTAAAATTTTCTAAAAATTAATCAAGTGACACCGATAACAATGGAACATGCAAAGGCGTATTAACAAGATGAGTGCATAAAATCAGCTGTTTCTTAATTGCAGTGGTTTAATGTATGTGTTCTGTCAAACTATGTTTATGTTTACATTTGTTATTGTAAATAACATAGTAATATTTTAATTCGCCTCGATTTTGACATTTACTCTACATTTTAACAAAATGCATGTTGTTTTTGCATTGTTGTATTTGTTGCCGGGACACACTCACCTTATTATTTCGCCTTGGCAACATGTATATAAATAACAAAGAATATGAGTATCAAACGTTGAAAGTATTTACTCTCTTACAATCTCTTATAATTATTGTTTTCTTTCACTTTCCTATCAGTATATTTATTCCGATGTTTTTGCTTTTTTTAATATTAACCTTAATTGTCCCAGAACTTTTTAGTAGAAAGATCTGATTTGTATGACAAAAATAAAATAATTATTTTTGTTGAAAATTAATTTTAAATATAATCTTGTTAAATTTTAAAATTTTTTTTATTGTTATTTATGTAAATTCCTACTAAATATGATATTATGACTGTTATTGAATTCAAGATAAGATAAACCATGAAATAAATATATTTTTAAATACAAATTTACGGATTGCGTAAATTAATGTACATATTACATACATTTGTTAAATAATGTTTATTATTAAGTTTTTTATTATTATTAGTTATATGTTATACTTACTGGAGTTCAAAATTACTTTTACCTTAGAAATTGCACGACTTGGACCTATAGCCAATGATAATTCTATATTGATTTCGAATTTTGATTCATCAAACTTGAACATAGCTCATTTAAATGCTCAGAGCATTATACCTATAGGAAATCCGGTTAAAATGGATGAAATTAGGAATATTTTTGATAATTCCTACGTGGATGTGGTAGGAGTAAGTGAAACTTGGCTTCGAGAAAGAGTCCCTGATGGGGCAATATCAATGGATGGGTATCTTGTATATCGTAATGATAGAGTGTTGAGAAGAGGTGGTGGTGTATGCCTATATGTAAGGAATACATTGAGGTCTAGAATAGTTCATGAGGAACGTAATGAAACAATTGTGGAGGGTTTATTTGTGGAGATTAGAGTAAATGACACTGTTAAGATACTTATTGGTATTGTAAGGAACCTCCGGTTACTCCGGGTTTGAAGCTGGGGTAGCGCTCAGCCTAGTCCTTAATATAAAACTTTAAAACACTTTTGTTTATTTTTTCACTTTAGTTTATTTATTGAGCCACAAATGCTTCTTTATTGAGAACAATTTGCTGTTGCTCCGTGAACTCCCGGGTGACACGTACCGATGCCCTATCACTCCTGTCCACTAGTTCCTACTCTCAAAGTATTCTAGAATGTAATTCTGGAATCTACACTGGTCCCTGATTTTTCCGAGTGTTACTTCCAAGAAAAATATCTACCACTCTTGCCCTGAGCCAGTGCCCTAATATCCTCCCTCCACGGATGTAAATCTGTTTTGGGTAAGGTAGGATGTAATCCGCCTTGTTTTGCTGATTGTAAACCAGCGCCCTGTTCTCACTATACAAAGGATCGGTGTTACCAAATCCGAATTTTATTACTCCCTAGCACTGCTCTGTAACTTGTTTATTCTTTATCTTACCGGCTTGTCACGTCTTACCCGTTCACTTGTACAACACAAAAGAGATCGATTGCTCTGTTACATTAGTTTAAATACATATTATTGTTTTCTACAACTATTGTAGCTAATGCAATAAAAAATGTTCGAACCGGTAGCGGTTGTAACAAAATTCATCTCAGTTGTTTGATCCTCTGTGTGTGTTACTCTGTTTGTTTGTGATGCGGAATGCCTGTGTGTGTTGTATTGCTGGTATATATTGTGTTTGTTGTATTTCTTGGCTACTTCCTTCTTTGTCTTGTGTCCTCTTTAATACGGCTGAATATCTTCTCTCTCTCTTGACTCCTCTCTGTGAATAGAACATATAATTTTGTGCAATCGTCAAAAAAAACACAATAATAATAATACAAGTGAAGAATAAATGAGAACTAATGAGAGATAATAAGAACGAAGTGAGAGCATTGTAACTCAAAAACAAAGAATAAGAAGAAGTGAAATGCTGTAAAAAAGCCTAACTTACAAATACAAAATACAAAAAAAATTATAAATAAGAGTCAATGCAAAATTAAAAAAAACAATAAGTTGAAAATAAAAAAAAAACCGTTAAAACATTTTGTTCCAAACATAAAATTGTAATAATACAAATGAAGAATAAATGAGAACTAAAAATATGTAATTGCAATTAAAAAACAAAAACTAATAATAACGAAAATAAACCAAATCGAAGTAGAGCATTGTAACTCAAAAACAAAGAATAAGAAGAGAAATGCTGTAAATAAAAAGAAGAAAAAAAAATATTGTAAATAATAGTCAACGCAAAAATAATAAAAAAACTCAACAAGTTGAAAATAAATAAAAAAACATTAAAACAAATAAAAGCTCTAATAAAAAAAATACAAAAAATCATAAATATGCCTCCGAAACAGCCAGCAAAAAAACCACAGCAATCAAATGGAGAACAAAACTCTCCACTATCTATATCACTAAATGATATTGCTGCTAAATTAGATGCTATGGAAGCTCGATTCGACCAACTACCGAGTAAAGTCTCAGAAGAGGTGTCGTTGCGCATTGAAGAAGTCATCAACAAAATAACAAAATGTGAAGAAAAAATTACCAATTTAGAAATATCAACAAACTCCAAGCTGCAAAAATTGGAGACTGAAAATAATGTACTTCGGCGTCAACTAAATAGATCAGATATTCTCTTAAGTGGTGTTCCATCTATGTTAGCATCACCTGATCTCAATAAATGTGTACAAAATTTAGGAGAGAAATATGGAATAGGCATATCAAATTCTGATATTAATATGTGTAATTGGATTTACAACAAGAAGTATGTTCTTGTTAAATTTAATCAACAATTAATAAAAGATACTATAATGTCGGAGTATTTTAAAACAAAAGACCTTAAACTATCTGAAATCTATGATAAGGCAAATGATGTAGATTCAAGAATATTTTTGAACCATAATTTAACTCCATATGCATCGAAACTACATTTCATGTGCCGAAAGCTGCGTCGGACTGGTAAAATTAAGGCCTTTAGTGTTAAAAATTTGGAACTTCCTAAAGCTGTAATTACGTTTAATAATGGTGATGAAAAAACTTTATCTTTGGAGCAGCTGACATTATTTTTAAATAAAATTGAGCAATTAGCTAAAACCAACAAAGATGTTGTGGAGAGTATTGAAGTGAATGCAGAGATAGAAATCTAGTTTTTTTTCCCCCTAATTTTTTTTTATTATTATTATTAATATTAATTTTTTTATAATTGTTAAAAAAGAAAATATATATTTACCTAGTTTTTTAATCCAATTTGTTAATGAAAATATATATGAATATACAAAGTGTAAATTGAATTGGACATTTAGTTTTAATTGTTTTTGCTGTATAAATAAGTAACTGAGATGACAGCAATGATCACAAGTAAGAGATTTTTCAATTATTTCGTTTATTCTTTGTTCTTCTCTCTTAAAATTTTCTAAAAATTAATCAAGTGACACCGATAACAATGGAACATGCAAAGGCGTATTAACAAGATGAGTGCATAAAATCAGCTGTTTCTTAATTGCAGTGGTTTAATGTATGTGTTCTGTCAAACTATGTTTATGTTTACATTTGTTATTGTAAATAACATAGTAATATTTTAATTCGCCTCGATTTTGACATTTACTCTACATTTTAACAAAATGCATGTTGTTTTTGCATTGTTGTATTTGTTGCCGGGACACACTCACCTTATTATTTCGCCTTGGCAACATGTATATAAATAACAAAGAATATGAGTATCAAACGTTGAAAGTATTTACTAGGGTATTCATTCGACTAATGATCGTTCGATTAATCGAATAATTTTTTACGAATAATTATTCGAACAATTTAAAAATGGCCATTTTCGAATAACGAATAATTCGAACAATTTTATGTAGAATAATCGAATAAAACGAATAAATGTTCATATATATTTAAATTTATTAAATTGCATACAATTTTTCATAATTTCAAATTTAAATAAGTAATAAGACTTACAAAATTGTATTGTTTTCTGAAACTCGACAAATAACTAAAGACAAAGGGACTTTCGATCACTGTAGATGAGTGTTCCGATAGCTCCTTCTATAAATATATAAATATTACTGCAAGAAGTTACAATTCTAAAAACAAATCTTTCAAAATTTTTAACTTAGGACTTGAACCAATGAAAGTAAAAGGTACGGAATAAAATATTTGTTATTTAGCTGGCGAAATATTAGAAGAATCGCAACTAATAATCAAAATATTAACTTAAATTAAAGTGGAGTTGAATGTGATGGAAATGTGTTTTTGAAACGGTCGTCGAAAGTGATATTGAGGATGACACTGATTACATTGAAATTTATGAAGACCATTATCTTAAAATATGTGTAATTAAGTGATGTTATTAACCGCGTACGTAAGTGTTGCAAATTATTTAATAAATCAATTGTTAAACACAAATATTGCAAACTAACGTTTTGTTGCAAGAAAAGCATGGAGTTCGTCTTATACATGATTTTGAACATCTTTTACTACGTTTATACGCACGGCTTATTCGCAAATAAAAATATTGCATTTAGAAAAATTTGCCGCATAAACAGTGAATTAATTTTTTATTTGCGAATATCTAACTCACGAAAACAATTCCTGATTAACGACACTATTTGCAAATAAGATTTTAAGCATTGTCATATTTTTTAACATTTTTAGTTTATTAAGACTTTTTTTAAATATTTCATTGTGTTTTTGCATTAATTGGATGCGAGACAAATATGAATTTTAGATTCTATCATTTTTGCATTTAAAAAATAAAAAATTTATCATATTTTGTTCAAAAACATTACTACCAATTTATTAAACATAAATTTTCCGACTTATAAACAGTGAGTTAGTTAATTGCAAATAATTTTTATTTGCGAATAGGCTACGTATAAACGTAATATTTGTCTAACATGGTAATAAACTTTTTGCGGAAAACGGAAACTAAAGGGTTTGCTAGTCAATTGTTTTGTAGATTGTTCGGGAGGTAATCTGATCAGAATATTTCTGTTGAAAATTTAAAGATGGACTTTGTTTTCGAATGTTTTTTAACATTATCAATACTTGAATTGTTAACTTTTACGTTATGTTTTGTTTATCTTTAACAATAAAATATTAAAAAACCGACATCAAAACTTCATTCTTTACTTTTTTAAAAAAATTTAAATTATTCGAATAATTCGATTAATTTTAAACGTGTGATCGAATTATTCGAACAAGTTAAAATCTCTTATTCGAATTATTCGTTTTATTCGAACAAGAGAAAAATCGAATAATTCGAATACCCTAGTATTTACTCTCTTACAATCTCTTATAATTATTGTTTTCTTTCACTTTCCTATCAGTATATTTATTCCGATGTTTTTGCTTTTTTTAATATTAACCTTAATTGTCCCAGAACTTTTTAGTAGAAAGATCTGATTTGTATGACAAAAATAAAATAATTATTTTTGTTGAAAATTAATTTTAAATATAATCTTGTTAAATTTTAAAATTTTTTTTATTGTTATTTATGTAAATTCCTACTAAATATGATATTATGACTGTTATTGAATTCAAGATAAGATAAACCATGAAATAAATATATTTTTAAATACAAATTTACGGATTGCGTAAATTAATGTACATATTACATACATTTGTTAAATAATGTTTATTAAGTTTTTTATTATTATTAGTTATATGTTATACTTACTGGAGTTCAAAATTACTTTTACCTTAGAAATTGCACGACTTGGACCTATAGCCAATGATAATTCTATATTGATTTCGAATTTTGATTCATCAAACTTGAACATAGCTCATTTAAATGCTCAGAGCATTATACCTATAGGAAATCCGGTTAAAATGGATGAAATTAGGAATATTTTTGATAATTCCTACGTGGATGTGGTAGGAGTAAGTGAAACTTGGCTTCGAGAAAGAGTCCCTGATGGGGCAATATCAATGGATGGGTATCTTGTATATCGTAATGATAGAGTGTTGAGAAGAGGTGGTGGTGTATGCCTATATGTAAGGAATACATTGAGGTCTAGAATAGTTCATGAGGAACGTAATGAAACAATTGTGGAGGGTTTATTTGTGGAGATTAGAGTAAATGATACTGTTAAGATACTTATTGGTGTTGTAAGGAACCTCCGGTTACTCCGGGTTCCTACTCTCAAAGTATTCTAGAATGTAATTCTAGAATCTACACTGGTCCCTGATTTTTCCGAGTGTTACTTCCAAGAAAAATATCTACCACTCTTGCCCTGAGCCAGTGCCCTAATCTCCTCCCTCCACGGATGTAAATCTGTTTTGGGTAAGGTAGGATGTAATCCGCCTTGTTTTGCTGATTGTAAACCAGCGCCCTGTTCTCACTATACAAAGGATCGGTGTTACCAAATCCGAATTTTATTACTCCCTAGCACTGCTCTGTAACTTGTTTATTCTTTACCTTACCGGCTTGTCACGTCTTACCCGTTCACTTGTACAACACAAAAGAGATCGATTGCTCTGTTACATTAGTTTAAATCAGGGAAAGGCAACCTATACTATTGCATTTTACGATTGTATTTGTTATACACTCTCTCCGCTCTCACCACGAATCCGTGTTGCCAGTAAACTTTCGTCGCTTTTCCGCAATTAAAAATGTAAAATCTCATATTGTTTATCATACATCTTTAAATGTTGGGACATATTTTTTTTCACTGGCAACGCTGATCTTAAATTGTACGATAAAAAACGATACACAACCTGCTTGTTTGAGTTCTCAAGCTAGACTGATTAAAAGTTGTTTATTTCTCTACAATGCGTGTGCACACGTACGTAAGAGAAGAGTAAATGAAAAACGCGGCTCCCATGTTTTGCCTTTCCCTGGTTTAAATACATATTATTGTTTTCTACAACTATTGTAGCTAATGCAGTAAAAAATGTTCGAACCGGTAGCGGTGTAACAAAATTCATCTCAGTTGTTTGATCCTCTGTGTGTGTTACTCTGTTTGTTTGTGATGCGGAATGCCTGTGTGTGTTGTATTGCTGTTATATATTGTGTTTGTTGTATTTCTTGGCTACTTCCTTCTTTGTCTTGTGTCCTCTTTAATACGGCTGAATATCTTCTCTCTCTCTTGACTCCTCTCTGTGACTCCTCTCTGTTGACTTCTCTCTGTTGACTTCTCTCTCTGTTGACTCATCTCTGCTGACACCCTCTGCTGTTGATATTCTGCTGTAGACACTCTGTTGTTTATTTTCGCAGCCAGCATTGTACCCACCACCTGCCCCTGACTGTACGGCTCGTATGACCTCCTGTACCCCATCGTCCTCCGGATCTCTGAAAGTAAATTAAACCCAAATATTGGCGGATGTAATCCGTCCCACTATGATGGATGTCAGCCATCATCTGCCCAATAAAACAATAATAGTTTCCTTCAATTCATTGTATTAGCTAATTCTTTCTTATAAATTTATTTTGTGTGGGATCAAAATTCCTTGAAGTTTTTTGGGTCCTCACACCCCTACTTTCTTCCGGGTAAACAGCGGACTGTTACTCGCCCGGCCGCCGAAATGCGCACGCGGTATGACATACCAGTAGATGAAGAATGGGGGTGCGACTACGATGAAAACGAATGGGGAGGCAACTACAATGAAAATGAATGGGGAAGCAACTTTTTTTTTTTAATTTTTTTAAAACAATGGAATTCGACTTTTACGATGAAAATGAAAGGGGATTCGACTTTTACTATGAAAACTAGAAAATTTTCCATTGTTTTAAAAAATTCTTATCTCACACATTTTTTTTCCACGTTGTTTCCTCTTTGGTCTTATTTTCGTGCCTATAGAAAAAATTTTTAAATGATAAAAAATTATTTTTTATTGTTTAAACTTTAAACAAACATTTTAGAGCATGAAGAGATATGAATCGAGCATATTTTTTAAAATTTTTTTTTTTCACTCGCGTAGAAAAATTTTTTATATGTTAAAAAATTATTTTTCATTGTTTTGAAAAATGTTTGTTGTTTTTAAAAATATACTTTAAGAAAAATTTTAAATATATTCTGATTTCTAAAAATAATGCAATATTTTATCGGTTTTTATCAGACAAACCACATCCGTCCTTTTTTTTTATAAATTTGACTTAGAAATAATAGATTTAAGAAAAATATGTAGAAAAATGATAACAGAAGGGTAATTTATAGTTTTCAAATAAACTTTAAAAACAAAGAAATAAAAATCTACTATTTCGTAATTTTCATGCTGATAGAAGAAGCCAATAGAAAATGCAAAAAATCTAGTTTCTTAATATTTGAATGCATCCGGCCTTGTAATAGAACACATTTTGTAAACTGATAATTTTTGAATTCTAAAGGCGGCGACAAATTCCCGCTTTATTTTAAGAATCCTTTTATACAGTAACCGTTGTGATTGTAGAAAATAAGATATACTTGTCTGGAATTATAGACGACAACATCACCACATATTGTTTGGTTTTAGGTCTAGAATTGAGTCAGACATCCGGCACAATTGTTTTCTGATTTCTAAAAATAATGCAATATTTTATCGGTTTTTATCAGACAAACCACATCCGTCCTTTTTTTTTATAAATTTGACTTAGAAATAATAGATTTAAGAAAAATATGTAGAAAAATGATAACAGAAGGGTAATTTATAGTTTTCAAATAAACTTTAAAAACAAAGAAATAAAAATCTACTATTTAGTAATTTTCATGCTGATAGAAGAAGCCAATAGAAAATGCTAAAAATCTAGTTTCTTAATATTTGAATGCATCCGGCCTTGTAATAGAACACATTTTGTAAACTGATAATTTTTGAATTCTAAAGGCGGCGACAAATTCCCGCTTTATTTTAAGACTTATCTTTTATTAATATAACTAAATACATATGACTAATAATGCATTATTTTTGAAAAAAGTGAAGGTTTCAATACTAGTTTTTCTTTAAGTACCATTAGTTTGAATTAATACTCAAACTTAATAACATATACATTTATTTGTAATATAATTTTTTGAGAAACAAAAAAAAAAAAAATATTAAAAATGGAATCAGCAATGGACAATAATCCTTCCACTTCAACTATCGCAAAATCACCTACATTAAGTGGTTTACTCAACCACAAAAAAAGTTGGAATAAATTAAATGTCTTCCCCTGTGAACATTGTGGACAACATTTTTATAAGAAAGTTTTATTAAAAAAACATATGGACGTCCACCTTGTACATCCAACAATTAATTTGGATTGCTTTATTTGTGGAAAGATCTTTAAAACAGTTCGAGGTTTGGAAAACCATTCCAAAATTCATCAAAGCCTGATGCATTGTACCCAATGCAAAATTAATGTTGGAAGGTTGGATTGGAGTCATCATCTAAGGACAAGACAACATAGAGAAAGCAGCAATGGTGGCACAAATATTACGAAAAATATTTTGTTAAGATCTAGCGACTTCATGGAAAGAGTGGAAATATATACCTACTCAAATCCTAAGGTAGATGTTATATTTGTGGAGGAATTTTTGGGAGAAGCAGAGGAAGAAGTTTTAAAAATATTACAACATTCCCTGGACAAACAAGTAAATTTTAAATGCAATTTTGAGTTAGAATGCGTTTACATTAAGATCTGTGAAGAAACAGAGAAAATCGAGTCAATGTCACATGTGACAAAAATGGCTGCTGTTAACCGCTCCCACATCTTAAGAAATATTTATTTGGAGAAGGCTGAAAATTTAAAAAATAAAATGTCTGAGTTCCAGGAACGGGACAGTGGATGGGCATTACTGGAAATAAAATATTTACACATTAATATAAACCAGCACAACATAATTCGAGGATCGAGTTATATTACCCTACCGTACAAACTAATGAAACTAAATGCGTGCATCAATATTAAAAATGATGACGTGTTTTGTTTCAAATGGTGTATTATAGCTGCACTAAAGGCACCAAATAATCCTAAAGAAGCAACAATGTGCTCCTCATACAATATTCATAATATTGAAAACAATATTATTTATGTTAATGAGATGATTCTCAATTTTGAAAATATAGAATTCCCAATGGATTTAAATGAAATCAATAAATTTGAGGCACAAAATCCTTTAATAAGCATCAACGTATTTGGATTTGATTTAAAGGGAAACCAAATTGTTGGACCTTACAGAGTTTGTCAAAAATATAGGCGAATTCATGTAAGTTTGATGTTGTTGGAGAACGAGGAATGTAGCAAAAGACATTATGTTCTTATTAAAGATTTGTCAAGGTAAGTTTTCACATTTAAGAAGTGTAAATTGAATTGGACATTTAGTTTTAATTGTTTTTGCTGTATAAATAAGTAACTGAGATGACAGCAATGATCACAAGTTAGAGATTTTTCAATTATTTCGTTTATTCTTTGTTCTTCTCTCTTAAAATTTTCTAAAAATTAATCAAGTGACACCGATAACAATGGAACATGCAAAGGCGTATTAACAAGATGAGTGCATAAAATCAGCTGTTTCTTAATTGCAGTGGTTTAATGTATGTGTTCTGTCAAACTATGTTTATGTTTACATTTGTTATTGTAAATAACATAGTAATATTTTAATTCGCCTCGATTTTGACATTTACTCTACATTTTAACAAAATGCATGTTGTTTTTGCATTGTTGTATTTGTTGCCGGGACACACTCACCTTATTATTTCGCCTTGGCAACATGTATATAAATAACAAAGAATATGAGTATCAAACGTTGAAAGTATTTACTAGGGTATTCATTCGACTAATGATCGTTCGATTAATCGAATAATTTTTTACGAATAATTATTCGAACAATTTAAAAATGGCCATTTTCGAATAACGAATAATTCGAACAATTTTATGTAGAATAATCGAATAAAACTAATAAATGTTCATATATATTTAAATTTATTAAATTGCATACAATTTTTCATAATTTCAAATTTAAATAAGTAATAAGACTTACAAAATTGTATTGTTTTCTGAAACTCGACAAATAACTAAAGACAAAGGGACTTTCGATCACTGTAGATGAGTGTTCCGATAGCTCCTTCTATAAATATATAAATATTACTGCAAGAAGTTACAATTCTAAAAACAAATCTTTCAAAATTTTTAACTTAGGACTTGAACCAATGAAAGTAAAAGGTACGGAATAAAATATTTGTTATTTAGCTGGCGAAATATTAGAAGAATCGCAACTAATAATCAAAATATTAACTTAAATTAAAGTGGAGTTGAATGTGATGGAAATGTGTTTTTGAAACGGTCGTCGAAAGTGATATTGAGGATGACACTGATTACATTGAAATTTATGAAGACCATTATCTTAAAATATGTGTAATTAAGTGATGTTATTAACCGCGTACGTAAGTGTTGCAAATTATTTAATAAATCAATTGTTAAACACAAATATTGCAAACTAACGTTTTGTTGCAAGAAAAGCATGGAGTTCGTCTTATACATGATTTTGAACATCTTTTACTACGTTTATACGCACGGCTTATTCGCAAATAAAAATATTGCATTTAGAAAAATTTGCCGCATAAACAGTGAATTAATTTTTTATTTGCGAATATCTAACTCACGAAAACAATTCCTGATTAACGACACTATTTGCAAATAAGATTTTAAGCATTGTCATATTTTTTAACATTTTTAGTTTATTAAGACTTTTTTTAAATATTTCATTGTGTTTTTGCATTAATTGGATGCGAGACAAATATGAATTTTAGATTCTATCATTTTTGCATTTAAAAAATAAAAAATTTATCATATTTTGTTCAAAAACATTACTACCAATTTATTAAACATAAATTTTCCGACTTATAAACAGTGAGTTAGTTAATTGCAAATAATTTTTATTTGCGAATAGGCTACGTATAAACGTAATATTTGTCTAACATGGTAATAAACTTTTTGCGGAAAACGGAAACTAAAGGGTTTGCTAGTCAATTGTTTTGTAGATTGTTCGGGAGGTAATCTGATCAGAATATTTCTGTTGAAAATTTAAAGATGGACTTTGTTTTCGAATGTTTTTTAACATTATCAATACTTGAATTGTTAACTTTTACGTTATGTTTTGTTTATCTTTAACAATAAAATATTAAAAAACCGACATCAAAACTTCATTCTTTACTTTTTTAAAAAAATTTAAATTATTCGAATAATTCGATTAATTTTAAACGTGTGATCGAATTATTCGAACAAGTTAAAATCTCTTATTCGAATTATTCGTTTTATTCGAACAAGAGAAAAATCGAATAATTCGAATACCCTAGTATTTACTCTCTTACAATCTCTTATAATTATTGTTTTCTTTCACTTTCCTATCAGTATATTTATTCCGATGTTTTTGCTTTTTTTAATATTAACCTTAATTGTCCCAGAACTTTTTAGTAGAAAGATCTGATTTGTATGACAAAAATAAAATAATTATTTTTGTTGAAAATTAATTTTAAATATAATCTTGTTAAATTTTAAAATTTTTTTTATTGTTATTTATGTAAATTCCTACTAAATATGATATTATGACTGTTATTGAATTCAAGATAAGATAAACCATGAAATAAATATATTTTTAAATACAAATTTACGGATTGCGTAAATTAATGTACATATTACATACATTTGTTAAATAATGTTTATTATTAAGTTTTTTATTATTATTAGTTATATGTTATACTTACTGGAGTTCAAAATTACTTTTACCTTAGAAATTGCACGACTTGGACCTATAGCCAATGATAATTCTATATTGATTTCGAATTTTGATTCATCAAACTTGAACATAGCTCATTTAAATGCTCAGAGCATTATACCTATAGGAAATCCGGTTAAAATGGATGAAATTAGGAATATTTTTGATAATTCCTACGTGGATGTGGTAGGAGTAAGTGAAACTTGGCTTCGAGAAAGAGTCCCTGATGGGGCAATATCAATGGATGGGTATCTTGTATATCGTAATGATAGAGTGTTGAGAAGAGGTGGTGGTGTATGCCTATATGTAAGGAATACATTGAGGTCTAGAATAGTTCATGAGGAACGTAATGAAACAATTGTGGAGGGTTTATTTGTGGAGATTAGAGTAAATGATACTGTTAAGATACTTATTGGTGTTGTAAGGAACCTCCGGTTACTCCGGGTTCCTACTCTCAAAGTATTCTAGAATGTAATTCTAGAATCTACACTGGTCCCTGATTTTTCCGAGTGTTACTTCCAAGAAAAATATCTACCACTCTTGCCCTGAGCCAGTGCCCTAATCTCCTCCCTCCACGGATGTAAATCTGTTTTGGGTAAGGTAGGATGTAATCCGCCTTGTTTTGCTGATTGTAAACCAGCGCCCTGTTCTCACTATACAAAGGATCGGTGTTACCAAATCCGAATTTTATTACTCCCTAGCACTGCTCTGTAACTTGTTTATTCTTTACCTTACCGGCTTGTCACGTCTTACCCGTTCACTTGTACAACACAAAAGAGATCGATTGCTCTGTTACATTAGTTTAAATCAGGGAAAGGCAACCTATACTATTGCATTTTACGATTGTATTTGTTATACACTCTCTCCGCTCTCACCACGAATCCGTGTTGCCAGTAAACTTTCGTCGCTTTTCCGCAATTAAAAATGTAAAATCTCATATTGTTTATCATACATCTTTAAATGTTGGGACATATTTTTTTTCACTGGCAACGCTGATCTTAAATTGTACGATAAAAAACGATACACAACCTGCTTGTTTGAGTTCTCAAGCTAGACTGATTAAAAGTTGTTTATTTCTCTACAATGCGTGTGCACACGTACGTAAGAGAAGAGTAAATGAAAAACGCGGCGCCCATGTTTTGCCTTTCCCTGGTTTAAATACATATTATTGTTTTCTACAACTATTGTAGCTAATGCAGTAAAAAATGTTCGAACCGGTAGCGGTGTAACAAAATTCATCTCAGTTGTTTGATCCTCTGTGTGTGTTACTCTGTTTGTTTGTGATGCGGAATGCCTGTGTGTGTTGTATTGCTGTTATATATTGTGTTTGTTGTATTTCTTGGCTACTTCCTTCTTTGTCTTGTGTCCTCTTTAATACGGCTGAATATCTTCTCTCTCTCTTGACTCCTCTCTGTGACTCCTCTCTGTTGACTTCTCTCTGTTGACTTCTCTCTCTGTTGACTCATCTCTGCTGACACCCTCTGCTGTTGATATTCTGCTGTAGACACTCTGTTGTTTATTTTCGCAGCCAGCATTGTACCCACCACCTGCCCCTGACTGTACGGCTCGTATGACCTCCTGTACCCCATCGTCCTCCGGATCTCTGAAAGTAAATTAAACCCAAATATTGGCGGATGTAATCCGTCCCACTATGATGGATGTCAGCCATCATCTGCCCAATAAAACAATAATAGTTTCCTTCAATTCATTGTATTAGCTAATTCTTTCTTATAAATTTATTTTGTGTGGGATCAAAATTCCTTGAAGTTTTTTGGGTCCTCACACCCCTACTTTCTTCCGGGTAAACAGCGGACTGTTACTCGTCCGGCCGCCGAAATGCGCACGCGGTATGACATACCAGTAGATGAAGAATGGGGGTGCGACTACGATGAAAACGAATGGGGAGGCAACTACAATGAAAATGAATGGGGAAGCAACTTTTTTTTTTTTAATTTTTTTAAAACAATGGAATTCGACTTTTACGATGAAAATGAAAGGGGATTCGACTTTTACTATGAAAACTAGAAAATTTTCCATTGTTTTAAAAAATTCTTATCTCACACATTTTTTTTCCACGTTGTTTCCTCTTTGGTCTTATTTTCGTGCCTATAGAAAAAATTTTTAAATGATAAAAAATTATTTTTTATTGTTTAAACTTTAAACAAACATTTTAGAGCATGAAGAGATATGAATCGAGCATATTTTTTAAAATTTTTTTTTTTCACTCGCGTAGAAAAATTTTTTATATGTTAAAAAATTATTTTTCATTGTTTTGAAAAATGTTTGTTGTTTTTAAAAATATACTTTAAGAAAAATTTTAAATATATTCTGATTTCTAAAAATAATGCAATATTTTATCGGTTTTTATCAGACAAACCACATCCGTCCTTTTTTTTTATAAATTTGACTTAGAAATAATAGATTTAAGAAAAATATGTAGAAAAATGATAACAGAAGGGTAATTTATAGTTTTCAAATAAACTTTAAAAACAAAGAAATAAAAATCTACTATTTCGTAATTTTCATGCTGATAGAAGAAGCCAATAGAAAATGCTAAAAATCTAGTTTCTTAATATTTGAATGCATCCGGCCTTGTAATAGAACACATTTTGTAAACTGATAATTTTTGAATTCTAAAGGCGGCGACAAATTCCCGCTTTATTTTAAGAATCCTTTTATACAGTAACCGTTGTGATTGTAGAAAATAAGATATACTTGTCTGGAATTATAGACGACAACATCACCACATATTGTTTGGTTTTAGGTCTAGAATTGAGTCAGACATCCGGCACAATTGTTTTCTGATTTCTAAAAATAATGCAATATTTTATCGGTTTTTATCAGACAAACCACATCCGTCCTTTTTTTTTATAAATTTGACTTAGAAATAATAGATTTAAGAAAAATATGTAGAAAAATGATAACAGAAGGGTAATTTATAGTTTTCAAATAAACTTTAAAAACAAAGAAATAAAAATCTACTATTTAGTAATTTTCATGCTGATAGAAGAAGCCAATAGAAAATGCTAAAAATCTAGTTTCTTAATATTTGAATGCATCCGGCCTTGTAATAGAACACATTTTGTAAACTGATAATTTTTGAATTCTAAAGGCGGCGACAAATTCCCGCTTTATTTTAAGACTTATCTTTTATTAATATAACTAAATACATATGACTAATAATGCATTATTTTTGAAAAAAGTGAAGGTTTCAATACTAGTTTTTCTTTAAGTACCATTAGTTTGAATTAATACTCAAACTTAATAACATATACATTTATTTGTAATATAATTTTTTGAGAAACAAAAAAAAAAAAAATATTAAAAATGGAATCAGCAATGGACAATAATCCTTCCACTTCAACTATCGCAAAATCACCTACATTAAGTGGTTTACTCAACCACAAAAAAAGTTGGAATAAATTAAATGTCTTCCCCTGTGAACATTGTGGACAACATTTTTATAAGAAAGTTTTATTAAAAAAACATATGGACGTCCACCTTGTACATCCAACAATTAATTTGGATTGCTTTATTTGTGGAAAGATCTTTAAAACAGTTCGAGGTTTGGAAAACCATTCCAAAATTCATCAAAGCCTGATGCATTGTACCCAATGCAAAATTAATGTTGGAAGGTTGGATTGGAGTCATCATCTAAGGACAAGACAACATAGAGAAAGCAGCAATGGTGGCACAAATATTACGAAAAATATTTTGTTAAGATCTAGCGACTTCATGGAAAGAGTGGAAATATATACCTACTCAAATCCTAAGGTAGATGTTATATTTGTGGAGGAATTTTTGGGAGAAGCAGAGGAAGAAGTTTTAAAAATATTACAACATTCCCTGGACAAACAAGTAAATTTTAAATGCAATTTTGAGTTAGAATGCGTTTACATTAAGATCTGTGAAGAAACAGAGAAAATCGAGTCAATGTCACATGTGACAAAAATGGCTGCTGTTAACCGCTCCCACATCTTAAGAAATATTTATTTGGAGAAGGCTGAAAATTTAAAAAATAAAATGTCTGAGTTCCAGGAACGGGACAGTGGATGGGCATTACTGGAAATAAAATATTTACACATTAATATAAACCAGCACAACATAATTCGAGGATCGAGTTATATTACCCTACCGTACAAACTAATGAAACTAAATGCGTGCATCAATATTAAAAATGATGACGTGTTTTGTTTCAAATGGTGTATTATAGCTGCACTAAAGGCACCAAATAATCCTAAAGAAGCAACAATGTGCTCCTCATACAATATTCATAATATTGAAAACAATATTATTTATGTTAATGAGATGATTCTCAATTTTGAAAATATAGAATTCCCAATGGATTTAAATGAAATCAATAAATTTGAGGCACAAAATCCTTTAATAAGCATCAACGTATTTGGATTTGATTTAAAGGGAAACCAAATTGTTGGACCTTACAGAGTTTGTCAAAAATATAGGCGAATTCATGTAAGTTTGATGTTGTTGGAGAACGAGGAATGTAGCAAAAGACATTATGTTCTTATTAAAGATTTGTCAAGGTAAGTTTTCACATTTAAGAAAGTTGTTCATTATTATATATTTATTTAATTTTGTTTCTTTCAGATTTCTCAGATCATCATTAACTAATAGCAAAAATAGCCTTAATTTTTGTATGACATGCTTAACATATTCCCAAGATCCTGAAATGGCAATCCGACACAAAGATGGATGTACACAGGTGGTGACGACAATGCCTGAAGGTGAAGACAGATATATAGAATGTCAAAATTTCACGAATAATTTAGAAGTGCCATTCGTTGTTTACGCGGACTTTGAATGTTTATTACAAAAAATTAATAATAAGGTTAGTGAGAAAACTATAAATGAACAGAAGCACATCCCCTGTTCATTTAGTTATTACATTAAGTGTAGTTATAATGACAGATACTCAAAATCATTCACTTATAGCGGATTAGATAGCCCCCAAGTATTTGTAAGGGAATTGTTAAAGGACACAACAGAAATTTTTAATATGTATATAAATAAAGTAGTTCCAATGAAAGCCCTTACAACTGAAGAAAATGAGGAATTTAGAAGTTGTATAAATTGTAGACTTTGCGGAAAATCTTTAGATGATGATAGAGTTCGTGACCATTGTCATTTGACTGGTCGCTATCGATCTGCCCTTCACAACCATTGTAATATTAATTACAAAATTAAAAAATTCATACCAGTGTTTTTTCATAATTTATCATCCTATGATAGTCATTTGTTTATAAAAGAATTAGGTAAAGCTGAGGGTACCATAGAAATAATCCCTATCAATAAGGAGACTTATATTTCCATTACAAAAAATGTACCAATAGAAAATGATAGTTTTCAGTTAAGGTTTGTAGACTCATTTAGGTTTATGGCATCCAGTTTAGACGCATTATCCTCTAATTTAGCTTCTGATGATTTTAAAATCATTAAGAAATATTTTCCAAACGAAGCTGAATTTGACTTAATAAGAAGAAAGGGAATATTCCCATATTCTTATATTGACTCATTTTCCAAACTATCTGAAAGAAATCTCCCTGAACGGGAAGAATTTAAAAATTTGTTGACGAACAAAGAATGTAAAGCAGAAGATTACCAACATGCTAAAAAAGTATGGGAAAAATTTAATTGTAAAACATTGTTAGAATATACAGAATTGTATGTTAAAAGTGATACACTCATTTTAGCAGACATTTTTGAAAATTTCAGAAAGATTTGCAAAAGCATTTATGGTTTGGATCCCTGCCATTATTATACAGCACCTGGTTTATCTTGGGACGCCATGTTGAAATCAACAAAAATACGTTTAGAACTTATAACTGATGTTGATATGTATAGTATGGTAAAAACTGGCATTAGAGGAGGGCTTGTTCAATGTTCATTAAGACATTCTGTGCAGTGATGTTAACCGTACGGTAATTACCGTATTGTACGGTAATTTAGACCTCTGTACGGTAGGCAGGTAATTTCTACATTTGTACGGTAATTTTAAAAGGTTTAAATTTTTAAAAATTATATCCCAAACGTTATATTTCTATAATGTGTCTACATATATTTATTATTATTATATTTATTTAGCTTATAATTACAAATCATAAGATAAATTACAAAGAAGAGCAATAGCAACGTAGGCCTTCAGCTCTATATATATGTATTTATGTATATGTATGTATATTTATAATAAAAGTATTACAATTTTATAATTCTTTATATAAATTAGATTTTTTTAAAAACTTTGTTATTAATATTATATTTGTCTTAGTAGGTTGGGAAAGTGAATTCAAAGGATTAGAATTATTGAATATATCTTTTCTTGTGTCATTTAATAAAGGACATTCGCATAAATAATGTTTGGGTGTTGTTGGAAAATTTATGTCACAATTACAAAACGGGTTAAAATTGGTATTGTAAAAATTTCCATGGGTAGCTCTAGTGTGACCTAAGCGAAGACGTAGAATTTTGTTGAAATCTAATCGATATAAATCTCTTCCATAGTCCGTCATGTAGTCGTATATTGATAACCTGTTATTATTAATTTCCTTGTACCAGCGGGATGTGAAGTTATATGTATTATCTTTGTCCATTGCAATGTAATGATTGTTAATTAATTTTTCTATATCTCTGCGGTTTAAATTAATAGTTGAACATAAAGGCTGTCTTTCTGCGTTACGTTCGGTGACATCAGCGAATTCATTACCTTGAATTCTGCAGTGGCCCGGGACCCAAATTAATTTAATATTTGGATGTTTTTCAATCAATATATTTCTTATAGCAGAAGTATAGTATTCATTGTTTGATATATTTAGTATTGATTTTAAAGATGAAAGGGAGTCAGTACATATTACAAATTTGCCATTCTTATTTCTTATATAAGTCAATGCCTCGTATATAGCAATTATCTCTGCAGAGTAGATTGAGCTATAGTTACAAATATTTGATACCTTTAAAACGCGGTTATTTGTTGTGATACTGTATGAAACAGAATAATCATTTTTGGATCCATCCGTGAATAAGAATTTGTGATCTTTAAGGTCGGATTCAATATTGGCAAACATGTTTCTGTAATGAGAAATGGGTGTATTGGATTTCGATGAAATTTGTAAGGAGGTATCAATGGATGAAGAAACTAAAGTCCAGGCTGGGTATTGTTTATTGTGTCGTATGGATGTATTTAATGGTATACCAAGCGATTTACAATTTCTAATTACTCTAAAAATGGTGGAGGGTACTTTGGGAATTTTCTTGGATTGACTTATTTTCCTAACTATTTGTTTCAATGGATTTTCACTATTATATAGCAATATTCGAAAGAGTTTGGTGGTGAGTATATCTCTCTGAGCGTCTAGAGACCTTATATTAGCTTCGTATCGAATATTTGCTATCGGCGTTGAGCGTAACACACCAAGTGATGTTCTAATACATGAATTTATTACAGAGTTTATCTTATTTTTCTGAGCTTTGGGAGCATATCCGAAAAATTGCAAACCATAATTAATTTTAGAAAGTACGAGTGCTTTTGTAATGGAAATGAGATTAATAGAGTTGCAATTCCATTTTGGGTTAGATAAACATTTTAAAATGTTCAGACGCTGAGATATAGAGCTTAACAAGTACTCTATGTGGTTCTTCCAATTATATCTTTTATTTATAATAATACCAAGTAAACGGAGTGTATCAACCTTCGTTAGGTGAAAATTTGAGGATCGAATTTCACAACTACAATTTTTTAGTCTACATATGTGAATGTATCTGCATTTTGTAGTAGATAGGGTAGCACCTGATGTTTCGCACCAATTATTAATGTCTATGAAAAGATTATTAAGATTTAGTAATGGGCGTTTCCCCCTAGGGGACCTAATTATTAAATTAAAATCATCTGCGTAGGCGCAGAAGTCAATTTCTTTATGCAGAGAAATGATAGAGCATAATTTGTTGTATGCTATGACAAATAGAATTACGGATAAAGGAGATCCCTGTGGAATGCCGTTATGTAAAGGAAATGTGTCGGAGTATTGGTTATTAATACGCACTGTTATCCTCCTTTTGGTCATAAAATTTTTAACATATTTGATAATGTTTGGTCCGACTTTCCATTCCATTAATTGGTCCAGTATTGAATGAATGCCAATTTTTTCAAACGCTCTCTCGAAGTCTAGTGACACGATGGTCGCGTGCTTGCGTACCGAGAGGCAATTAGCAATTTGATAGTCTACATACAGTAGACTATCAATTGTTGAGCTTCCCTTTCTAAAACCAAATTGCCGGTTATTAAGGAGTTTGTTGTTGGTAACAAACCACCATAGCCGGTTAGCGATAATTTTATCCAATATTTTCGATAAGCATGTGTTCAAAGATATAGGTCTGTATGATTTAATTATTGTTTTATCACTTCCGGGTTTTAGAATCGGGATCACAACACTATTTTTGAATTGCTGTGGGATATAATTTGTGAAAATATTGTTATATAAGTTTAAAATTCTTTTTTTTTTTGTGTGTAGGTAGCATTTTTAACATTGGATAAGATATTCTATCCATCCCTGGTGTCTTACCCTTAAGTTTCACCAAGGTCGAAGAAAGCTCGATAAAGCTAATTTTGGATTCAATTGGTATGGCTTCGGCACATGGAACATATGTCTGAAGATTCAAAATGGCATTCTGTTTATTTATAATAAAGTTATTAGAGAAATTGGAATCGTTAGAATTTACCGACCAGAATTGTCCAAATTCTGTCCCTATTCTGACTCTGTCAGAAATCATAACATTGTTGTTGGATAATGAGGAAATGCAGTGGATACCATGTGTAGCCTTGTATCCAGTAAAGTTGCGGATATTGTACCAAATTTTGTCAGTCGGGGTGTTTGGTGAAATAGTGGAGGTCATGTTAAAAATATTAGTTCTTTTTGTCTGTTTTATCTTCCTTTTATATATGGCATTTGCCTTTTTATACTCTAGTAAGTTTGATTGAATCACATTTCTTTTATATAAATGCCATAGTCTATTTTTTTCAGATTTTAGTTTATCCAAATCCTTGTTCCACCATGGGATTCTTTTTGATCTAGTTTGGGTTTGGGGAATGGAATTGTTGGCGGATTGTAATATTATCCTACAAATGTTTGCAGTTTCCTTATTTATATTATTCGTCACAGGTCTTGTTTTCTCAAAGTTTGTACAAAGATTTTGAAACTTAGTCCAATTGGCAAGATTTGTATTAAATTTGGCTCTAATAGATTTATGCACTGTATTTATTGGAAATAATGAGATAACTATTGGATAGTGGTCACTTCCGAATAAATTGTTTTCAGTCTTCCATTCGGACTGAGCAACCAGAGGTGGCGAACAGAATGTTAAGTCAATGTAGGAAAAGGTACCGTGGGTATTTAAATGAGTTGGGGATTGGTCATTCATTAATATAAGGTCCGATTTATCGATAAATTTTGCTAAGATATTACCTCTGTGACTGTTAGCCATTGAACCCCAATTTCTGTGGGGACTATTGAAATCTCCTGTTATTACTTTTGGCAAGTTCAAGTTAAAAATATTTACGAGATTTCTCTCGTTGAAATTTTTGGTAGGAGCAATATATGTGTTAAATATATTAAATTTAATTTTTGAAGTAACTTCAATACTAAGGGAATCAAAGTCGTTTGCTAGTATATTTTGTTTCTGTTCGATGGATTTATGCGCAAGGATTGCGACACCTCCATATCTTGTTAATGATGTGTTTTTAGCATATATATTATAGTTTATAGGAATTGGGATATTATTAAGCGAATGTATGTGGGTTTCTTGTATGCATATTATTTTTGGGGAGTGTATTTTAATTAGTAATTGTAATTCGTTATAATTATTTAGGTAGCCATTCATGTTCCATTGTAAAATTTTAAGTGTTATTACTTATATGTAAGAGTACAAATATATTTAATAAAAGTGTGATAATTTGGAATAGTTTTATTTTTGTAGATTTTAGTGAATAGCCATATTGTTATTATTAAGTTTGCTATTTGTAATGCATTTGTTTTTAATAAAATATTTTTTACAGTTAATAGAAATATCTTAATATTTTTTAGAGAAAATATTAAGAATGTTATAATTATGAATATATAATGTTTAAGAGATATTAATGTTTCCATTATGTTTTTGAGTATATTTTCTGATATTTTATTATACATATTTGGGGTTTCAAATAATAAGAGAGATGCCTTAATTCTAATGACTGATACTATTAAGAGAAAGATTATAAGAGTGATATTTATATTGACAGGTAACGGGAAGAGTACCGAAAATATATTAAGATCGTAGCTGTAGAAACAAGTAGTAAAATAAGAGAATATATTAGTTAGAATTTGTTTGATATAAGCTTGTAGGGTAAAGTATAGAAGATCAGAATTTGGATACATTGCAAGAGAATATTTAAAATTAAATTGGGTGATTGTAGTAAACATAATTAATTTGTAGAGTGGGAGAGAATATTTGAATATAGTATTATTTTTTACTTGTTCGAACAGATTTACGGGTGGCTTGTTGTTTAATTTTGTTTCTAAGTTTTTTTGAAGCATTTTTGGGTAGGATTATTGGCTGTTTTCCAGGAATTGTTTGTGATGAGCTACTTAGATGGTCCGTTTCCATTTCTGATAGTGAGTTGTCAATATCGCTTATTATGTCTGAATATTCTTTTAATTCACGTTGTTTTGCTGATTCTATTGGTGGTGGCATGGTTGAAGATGTGAACGGTATATTTTGGTTATTATTCTTAATAATACTGGAGTACGATATATTTTGTTGGGAATGTCGTTGTTTATAAATTGTTGCAGCTTTTCTCTTTCCTACTTTTTCTAGAGTAGAGATGGCTTGTATTTCTTTTTCCTTTAGAAATATGGGACAGCATTTATCAAAAGAAGCATGTTTGTTATCGACGATATTTTGGTTTTTGCAATTTATACAAGTTGGTGGATAGGAACATTTTTCGTTGAGCTCTTCATTAATATGGAATGTGCTGGAGCAATTGCCGCATATTTTTTCATTTTTACAAACTTTAGCTATATGTCCATATTGTTGGCAATTTTTGCATTTTAATGGTAAGGGTATGTAAGGACGTACCCTAACTTTTTCGTACCCGATTCCAATATCAGAAGGCAAACTAGTTGACGCAAAAGTTATCACTATTAGGCCAGTTTCTATAAGGCTTCCATCAGTATTTTTTAAAATTTTTTTAACTTGAGTAACATTTTGATTTTTTAATTCACATAAAATTTCATCTTCTGATATTCCTCTTAAATCATTGGAGTAGATCACTCCTTTGGCATAGTTTAATCCGGAATGCTCTTTAATATCTATTTTAATTTCGGGCGATAGAGAAGATAGTTGAATAAGCTTGTTGGCTTGGATAAATGATTTTGTTTGGATTAGGATAGATCCATTTAACAACTTTTTACACTGTTTTACTTCACCTCCCACAACACTGTCCACCACTTTTTTTATTAAAAAGGGTGATACATTGGATAGGGTATCAGAACTTTCTATTCTTTCCATTACAAGGAATTTTTCACCGGGTGATAATATATTCAGTTTTTTAGTTTTGTCAAATGTTATAAGGGGGGAAGGCCGATCCCTCCGATCAGGAGGTTCTGTCATTTTATTATCTTAATTTTAAAACCGCACAAAATGTAATATTAATTAACACTTATATGTAATTTTAATTATTATTTTATGTGCAACAACAATTCAAATGTTTTATTTTAAAGTCTTGATTATTTTTGAGAGAACCCGTTATAATTTGATAGATTTGCGAGCTTAGTCTTTACACGATGAGCACTTTGTATCGACTGTGTCTACATATAATGTACATATTTCTCATTAAAATATCCATAAAACTTTGAGGATGATGATAACCAACTACCACTAGACAAAATATATCTAGGCGGTAAAGTAATCGCAAGTCTTTCAAGTATGGATATTTCAACATACAAATTAGTATTAAAAACTGATCGTCATAAATCCCCAATTGTTCGATACCAACATTTCTATAATTCCTTTAGTTTTGCATTTCCCAGAAGCTGTTGAAATGGATGAATTTAAATAAAAAGATACGGAATTTATATTATAAGGCAAATAAATGATTTTGATAAAAATGGCATTCCGCTGTTTTACAAACATGGTCCTATATTTAAAATCCACTATCTTTGATATTCACGAAAATTACTTTTTGATAGTAAAATGTTCAGTAAAACAGTACTCATCTATGGTGTGAATTTCTTACAACCATATTGTCTTTTGCTGTTTTATTTGCATTTTTGTTATTTCTCTATGTTATACAATTATTTTTTTCCGAATGCAAAAGCCTCTATCTTTTCAAATAATTTTTTGGAATAATTTCTTCTTGCAATTCATGTTTTCTTACTAATTTTTGAATGCTGAACATGAATTTTACATTTTTCAATCATTTACAAAAATTAATTACCATGAAAAAATTTTAACATTTTGTTTTTGGAAAATATAATTTCCATGGCATAAAAATAAATGGTTAAAGTTAGAGTTTGCTTAAAAAGTGTCTACTTTTAAAGTTTTTTTTATCTTATGTTGTATTATGAGCCGTTTCTTAAATAAATTACGTTAAAAACTGACGATGGCATAAATGAAATCAAAATAATTTAATTCTATTAAAATGCAAAATCCTTTATCTTTTCATTTTAATATACACATTGAATATTTTGAGAAGAAATAGAGGGATTTTCATACCGAATTTTAATAACTCAAGTAATACGCGAAAAAAAATTTTTTGGCTTTCCTGAATAGTTGTTTTTTAAGATAGAGAGTTTTGGATATAGGCCCTCGATATATTGAATTATAAAAATAAACCTGTTTCAATAAAAAAATATTATTATTTTTGTACTAAACTTTGGATACGGTAATTTTACATAAAAAACGGTAATTTTTTTAAGGCTGTACGGTAATCGAAATTAAAAAGTTAACATCACTGATTCTGTGGCCAATAATAAGTAACATGAGTGATTATGACAGAACAAAGTCATCACAATATCTAATGTACTTGGATGCAAATAATTTATATGGATGGGCAATGTCGCAATACCTACCATATTCAGATTTTGTTTGGTTAAGCAATGAGGAAATAAATTCTCTTAATATAAATTGTATTGAAGATGAGTCCAGTGAGGGTTATATTTTGGAAGTGGATTTAGATTATCCTACTGGACTACATGATCTACATAATGATTTACCTTTCTGTCCTCAAAATAAAGTAATTCCTCCCATGAGGAATGAAAAATTAATAGCAGATCTAACTAATAAGAGAAATTATTCTATACATTATAGAGTTTTGAAACAGTGTATAGAGAATGGTATGATTTTGAAAAAAATCCATAGAGTTATAAAATTTAAACAGGCTCCATGGTTAAAGTCATATATCGACTTAAATACTTTTCATAGGACTAGAGCGACAAATGCATTCGAAAAAGATTTCTTCAAGTTACTAAATAATGCAGTTTATGGCAAGACCATGGAGAATGTAGAAAAAAGAAAGAATGTGTACATAGTAACACAGTGGGAATCGGTTAGAAGAAATCATAGGGAAGCAAGAGCTCATATTACTCAATTGAATTTTCATAGTCTGTCTAGGTTTGGAGATGATATGTTTGCCGTTCAACTTAAACGAGTTAACATTAAATGTAATAAACCAATGTACTTAGGTTTTAGTGTATTAGAACAATCCAAATGGAAAATGTATGAATTTCACTATGGCTATATGAAACCCAAATTTTATACTAGACTTCATTTAAATTAGATGGATACAGATTCATTTATATATACCATTAAAACAGAAGATTTCTATAAGGATATCTCAAATGATGTACTTCAACGTTTTTATACTTCAGATTATAACCCTCAAAATAAATTTAATTTACCAATTGTAAATAAAAAAGTTTTGGGAATGATGAAGGATGAAAACTGTGGAGTAATTATGAGAGAATTTGTAGGTTTAAGGGCGAAAATGTACTCAATTAGGAATGAAGATAATGGAGAAATTAAAAAATCCAAGGGTGTGAAAAAAATGGCATTAGATAGAATAACATTAATCGACTACAAAAAGTGTTTATATTCCAAAAATGTGTACAGTGATTCAATGTATACATTTCGAACGTACCGACATCAAATATATACACAAAAAATAAAAAAAGTAGTTTTAAGTCACAATGATGACAAGAGATACATAAAGTTCGATGGTATTCAGACATATGCTTGGGGCATTATAAGTTAAAAGAGAGTGATTTTGAAATAGATGATATTGCAGAATATTTAATAGAGTACACTTCTAATGTAGAATCAAACATTAATGAATGGTATAATGACGGAAATGACCAAATTTTTTTAGATATAAATTCAAATAATTTAAATGTAGATAATATTTATTTATTGTCTGATGATGACGATGAAATGTTTATGGAGTTGAAATATTAGAATAAAATAATAAAAATAAAAAATAAAAAAATAAAACACATGTGATATTATTTAATAATTTATTTATTTATTTAAATTTTACTTTTTAACAAATTTATTTATTGTTCTATAATTTTAAGTTTAAAAATAATGTTGTTAAATAAACCTATAATTGAAAATATTGAAATTAATACATTTTATTCATTGCGTTAAACAATTTTTTTGACTGAAGCTGTAAGGGGTGAGTATTCGATTAAACGATCATGTATGAGTAAACAGTATGCAGATGTATTGGCCTCTACTATTTTATCTGTAGAAAACTCAACTTTTATATCAATTGGGCCTGTTGTGACTGCTTAATTTTGATGACTAACATCAATCACGATTATAGGTGCTTTTTCCTTAAATTCTTCAGCTGAGAGGAGTGGTTGAGCCTCCCTCATATACAAATTTTGTTGAAATTTAACATACATATCATATAGAATGGCAAAACGTTGATTATCAAATTTAACATTTAAGTCATCATAGGGATATGACTCTGAATTTAAATGTACTTTAATATTGTTAAGATTTGAATGGGTAAGCTTATTGTTATGTTTAAAAGCAATTAGTACAAAACGTGGACGTTCCCTGTTTGCAGCTAGTTTCACATTCCACATATGATTTTGTGATGCTGATAGTTGAGGATGATAGTGGCAATCCCAACTACGAAATGCTATTGGCAACACATTTCCACTATTAAGAATTTTTATTGTGTTCAGTTTAGCATAATCCGAAAGTTTTACATGCGGAATTCTCCAACTAATATTTTGAATTGTAATTTTTGGTTTTTCAGTAGTTTGATTAGAATTTACAATATTATCATCATTTTTGGTACGTAATAATATTAATTCATGTTTACAATTCAACATAATTTTATTATAATCCTCAGCAAATCCTAATAATGATTTAAGCGGGACATAAAAGTTGAAAAATCCTTCACCAACATCGATGTCTTTGTCATAAGACCAGCTTGCATTCCCCATCATAATACTTTCGCTGTCATTTAGGGATAGATAATTTTTAATTGTGCTAGAAACACCCAAATGTCGAGTGCGATCTATTTCGACGCCATTAAGCTCATAACGAATCTCCTCAAATAAATTGGGTACAAAATTATTTTTCAATTTAAAGTTTTTCAATATACAAAAAGCTTTCACTCGGTAAAACATATAAATCTTGATTTTGTATTGAAATGCGAATTTCATCATTATTATTAAATGATTGAATATATGGTGTATATGTATGATAATCTTTTTTTATAATTCTTTCATCCATCATTGGTTTTTCTAAAACATTAATTATGTCAGTCATTATTCTTTAAAATAAAATTCAAGGATTTTAGGAATTTTTTGTTAGCTTCGGTCAGTTTTGATGCGTTTAAGGTTGTTCTTGCTGATTCAATGTTCAACACACTAATGTCTCTCCTCATTCTAACAACAACGTTTTTATTATATATAATCATTATTGTTTGGGTCGTAAATGAAGGCGAAGAGTAATATTTTCACCACGAAAATTTATAAACTCACTATTTTGATCTACAATAGTGACTGTGATAGAACTGACCTCCTTGGTGTTTAGTGGTAAATAGATTAAGTTTCGTGGAATTTCATCCATTTTATATCCTGGGGAAACATTTATTCCAAATTCATGAATTGTATATGCCCTTTCTCCATTTATATAAGATCCAACAGCGATATTACAATCGAGACGTATTGTATTCACTTTAAGAATATTTACGGGCAGTTCGGAGAGATAATTGGAACCCCCATTTAAAGTTTTTTTGTTAAAGCCCATTAACTGTCCAATTGTTCTTTTTTTATTGAAATATATTGAATCATGAGAAGTAGCTATTTCAACTCTCATTGTATTGTTGTTGGCTTCTATTTTAATAGATTTATCACCATTAGTCAAATGCTCATATTCACTTTCTAAATAATCTGCAATATCTTCCAGCTCATAGGAACCAATAGGAATTTCAATAATGTTATCCCCAATATGAAACAAATTATTATCCTCATCGAAATTGGGTATGCTTTATATGTATGAAAATCTATAAGTGAGCATTCATAATCCTCTTCCAATGCTATGGGTGGAAAATAATTTGCAGTTAAAATTTACGAGTTTCCGTTCAAAGTTAATGTAATAGACATATTGAATACTAAAAATGGAATGAATAAAAACATATATTTTTTTTTTGTTTTAAAATATATTTTCTTTATTTATAAACTTAATAGATACATGAATTTATTACAATATTTCGTTTTTATTAATCCAAGAGTTGTGATCATTTGAAAATCCCAACCATTTAACAAATGCACGATTATTTTTTATTCTTATAACCTTTTCCACAAGATAAGTATTCGGATATCTGGTTGATAGTAGCTCCTGCTCATAGAATCCACCTTTAATAGGATTTCCCATATAGTCTTCTAAAATATATGTCGTTGGATATGTAATTTGAATATGCTTTATTTTAAATATTTCTGTTGTCCAATTTGGAGTATACCCTTTTCCAAAACAATGTTTATATTTGCTGATGCGTACATTGTCACCAATATTAAACTTGTTTTTCTTAAATATTTTTATATGGTTATAAACGGTATTTAATAATAATTTTTCATTAGAAGGATTTACGTCAATAGGAGCCATTTTGATAACTCGATGGATTTTTTTATTATAATCACTAATTAGTTTTTCATACAAATCAACCCAATGATATGAACCATTATAACTGAATTCTTTCCACATCATACCTTTCAGAGTTCTGTTAAATCGTTCTACAATTGAGGCTTTCATAATGCTGTAAGTAGAATAGTGATTAATTTTATATTTTGTCATTAGATTTTTGAATAAGTTGTTGAAAAATTCTTTTCCATCATCTGTTTGCAAATTTTTTGGTCTACGGCCTAAATTAAATATGTCATTCATAGCATTTGTAACATCTAGAGCCGTTTTAGATTTTAGTGGTCGAATCCAAGCAAATTTTGAAAAGGTATCGATGACTGTTAATAAATACTTAAATCCTTTATTATATGTGGAGTAATTTCCCATTTCAACTAAATCTGCTTGCCATAAATCATCCATGCCCTTCATTATTACTCTCCGTCGTTTAAAATTTTTTCTTGCTTGGGAATGAAGCTCAATAACCAACTCTCGTTTTTCATCCATTCTTGAATTATATTAATATTTTATTTTATATTTCTTTTTTATTGGAATTGTACTGCTTGGCGGTTCACTTTTTGTAATTATTGACGTAAAAACAAAATTTTCCAGTCTTTGTACTTTATCTAACAGCGTTTCGATCTGTTCACTAAAATGTAATTTTAAAGACATCTCTCAATGAGATATCATATTTTGTATTGAATTATCAATATTATCAAGTTTTCCATCAAGTTTTTTATATTCTTGTTTATTCAATGTTGTTAAATCTTGTTGCAATTGTCTGATTTCTGTTCCCAAGTAATGTTTATTAACAGCGTCTTTTTCTTGTGTAGGAAACGAAACATTTGTGATCCTTTTGTTTTGAACATTAATGTTATTATTTTTATCCAACACAAGTCCAACAATTTGATGAATTTTTCTTTTATTTTTTTCATTTTTTATAAAATCGTTTTGACTTTTTGAGTGATGACCAAACTTATCAACAGGCATATTTTGTTATCATTTAACTATTTATTTAAGTTTATTTCTTTCTATACAATAATATTTGCTTCTTGCAATTCCTCTAAAATTGAATTAATTTCATTGCGATGATTATTGTGTCCCGCGCCTTCCGATGCAACCAATAGTCTAAGTCGATCTACTAATTCATTAGGATCGTTCCAGTATATATAGTTTGGTCTTTCATTATTGACTTTCATAAGCATTCCGTTTCCTTTATGTGTTTGTGATCTTAATGATCTTTTTGGTGTTACTGAAATTTCATCCTTAAACAATTTTTTTATAATAGTGTTATACTTTTTGCTTTTAGTGCCCTTAATTTGATTTTTGAAATTATATTGTCTTTTGTGCGCATTGGTTTTAATCAAAATATTTTTATAAATATCTAACTCATATGATTCATAATTTGTTGGTTCTTTATGAAACAATAATTCAACCAAGCCTGGTGTAATGTCCCAATTTTGATTTCCAATGATAATTTTTTCTTCGTTTATTTCAATATCACTATTACCAAACTTCCAAACATTATGTGAGTTTTTATGTGGACCATATGTTGTATCAAGCAATTTATTTTTCTGCAATAATGATAAGTCAATAACATTCGATGAATTATTAGCTGAATTAAATGTCGAATCTACACTGATTGTATCGTTACTGCTTTCATCATCTTTAAGTTGTATGTCTTTCTTAGGGGTACTCGTTTCTACTTTAGACAACATATTATTGAAATCGAAGGAATTGTTTTGAGTGTAAATATTTTCTGCCTTAGGTTTATCATACTGAGTGTTGTTATTTTTCACAAGTTCTTTTAATGGTTCAGTTATTGGCTTAAATGTTTTTTCTAATCTCTCATCGTTTTCAGTCTCACCAACTTTTAAACTTCTATATTTTTTTTAAAACAGATCGAGTCTTTATTAATTCTTTTAGTAGTTGTTCATTCATGTTAATATAGATCTAGGAGATCAATACCATTGCTTGCAAGTTAATAACAGTAATAATGGTGAAACTGTTTTGCACATTCTTTTTATTCAACTATTATCAGCTTTGGATCAACTCATGAACAGCTTTGAACAGCTTTCAACAGCTCATGAACGGCTTTGAACAGCTCATGAACAGCTTTGAACAGCTCATGAACAGCTTTGAACAGCTCATGAACAGCTTTCAACAGCTCATGAACAGCTTTCAACAGCTTTCAACAGCTCATGAACAGCTTTTATAATTGAATAAAGTTATCAAAGAATTTTCTATATCTCCCACCATTCATCTCATTATCTTTGCTAATAACTAAAAAGCCGAATTTGTCTTGCCAACATTCACGACACATATCATACAATTTTTCAAATGCCATATCTGTTCCAACGTGATCATTATAAACGTGACGCATATTTAATTCATCCTGTTTGAACATAATTATCATATTTGCGTTGTCTCGATTCAAATGTTTAGGAATTCTTGTATATGTTTGACATAAGTAAAAAGAATCAACATTTCTGTGGCGACCCATACAAAAATATGATCGTATATTATTTTGTTTCTCACAAGCAACATCATCGAATGTCATTAGTGAATTATTTTTGGCTTCATCAGGCGGTATAACACTCTCATTATCACTAAATGTAAAATATCCCATCCCTGTTATAGGTGCCATGAGTTTTTCCAAGTACTGATATTTTGGTTGATAGAGCGATTTTGAATATAAATATATGTTCTCAAATTTTAGACCATTCGGACTTTCAATGAGACTAAGCATAACATTAGTCTTCCCACAATTAGATGGACCAACAATTAGAGCCCTAATGCTGTTCGGTAATAAACTACTATGACGTAGTTTTGTATTTGCATCAGTAGAAAAGTCCATGTTTCTCACGGAAATATTTTTGTCTTGTTTTATTAAACGCATTTTGATAACTAATCAATTTTGTTTGTTTGTCAAAGTATATATAAGATGTTACACATTAATATTTTATTCATTTCAGAAAAAGTTATGAAAGGACAAGGTATATTAAATAATTTAATCGACCTTTTACCAATAGAGCTTCATGTACCCGGATATCAATTTTGCGGACCAGGAACAAAATTAAAAAAACGTTTAGCTAGAGGAGATAAAGGCATTAATCCATTAGATGCTGCTTGTAAAGAACATGATATAGCTTATTCGCAAAGTAATGATTCAACAGAACGCAGTCAAGCTGACAAAGTATTAACTGAAAGAGCTTGGGAACGAGTTTTAGCGAAAGATAGTAGTATTGGTGAAAAGACAAGTGCATATATAGTGACCAATGCAATGAAGACAAAAACAAAACTTGGTATGGGACTCCAAAACAAAAAACTGCTCTGCAATAAAAAACTGTTTTTGAAAACTATTAAAACTGCTACCAATATGTTGAAGAAAGAGAAACCTCAGGATATACAAGATGCTATTAAAATCGCTCACAAAGTTATTAATAAATCATTTAAAGGAAATAAACATAATGTCATTGTTCCACGGATTATAAAACTTCCCAAAACTGGTGGATTCTTACCACTTATTCCAATTCTAACTGCACTTGGAGCATTAGGCAGTATAACTTCGGGAGCTACATCAATTGCAAAAGCTGTTACCTCTGCTAAAAATGCTAAGAAAAAGTTACACGTCACAATAAAGCAATGGAATCTATTGCCATGGGAAAAGGACTATATCTTAAACCATACAAGAGAGGTTATGGTATAATTTGTAAAAATTAAAAAAACTATTAAATATGCTACCCAACAGACCACTCACAGATGCAGATATCATGAAGTTTGCTAATAGAAATATTCATAATTTTAGAGGCGTTTTTATGCGAGATATTCTTCCAAAACGATCTAAACAAGCAGAGTGTGGAATAGTTAATTTGGATTCTTCAACTGGTAGTGGCACTCATTGGGTAGCATATTATAAAAACAATAATGATTTGGAATATTTTGATAGTTTTGGAAATTTACAACCACCGTTGGAAATCCTAAAATATTTGGGTAAAAACATCAAATACAATCATGAGCGAAAACAACAATATAATACATTTAATTGTGGACACTTGTGTTTAGAATATCTATATAAAAAAAAAAAAAATAAATAAATACAAAAAAAATTCTTTTAAAAAGTGCTTTTTATTTAATTTTCATATGGTATAAAAGTATTTTGATAATAAATAATATTTTTTTATTAAGCTTCAACCATTTTCTTTTGCTTTTCAAAGTTTATTTCATATCGTTCAGGAATCACTTCAGCATCTTCTTGTAAGCAACTTATAAGTCCGCATTTATAATGTAGTATATCATCATTTTTTTCACGTTCATCTATTAACTTTAGAAAATGTTTGATTAATTCCACATGCTCTAAAAAAATACATCCATCAAAATCCTTTAAAAATTGTATAATAGTTATGCGAGACATCATTTCAAAACAGCTATGCTAATAAGAATAGTAAATTTTAAAATTTGTTCTATCTTTATATAAAGAAATAAATTAAAAAACTAAAATTTTTTTGTTTTATATATTTTTAATTATTTCTATTATTATAATTATTATTATTATTTTATAAAATACTATATTCTAATAGAAAATTAATGTTTCGCCTTTTTACTACTTTCCCAGCCAAAGTAGGGTTGTGCGTTGGGGATAAACATCAGATCATCATCATCTGCTTCTATCGAATTTCCATATTCAGCAATCTCTTCTAATTCTATGATATAGTTCCCAGTTATTATATCCGTCTTTTTGCTCAGCAGAAATTGCTCCTCAGAGGTCCCCTAATAGCAGCATCTTCCAAAGCGTTATATCTTTTTGGAAGGTACTTGTTGTTATGGCGAAACATCCGAAGAACCTTATATGGCTTACCAGTTTCAATGTCCTTTACGGAGCAGTATTGTTTGCTCCTCAATTTATTAAAGGCGGCTACAATATCCCTGTTCGTCATTCTGGAGGTCATATTTCTTTTTATTTGCAATTGAATGTTTGACTTCTACTGAATAGTTACTGTTTTAAAACACTGTATTTATACATATTTGTTTAAAATATTTAGAAAAAATGTATTATAAGTATGTTGTGATATGAGGATACATTCTATTCTTTCTTTATTTTCTACAATAACAACGGATACAATATACATAATCTTTCTTTAAAACAATTGTGCCGGATGTCTGACTCAATTCTAGACCTAAAACCAAACAATATGTGGTGATGTTGTCGTCTATAATTCCAGACAAGTATATTTTATTTTCTACAATCACAACGGTTACTGTATAAAAGGATTCTTAAAATAAAGCGGGAATTTGTAGCCGCCTTTAGAATTCAAAAATTATCAGTTTACAAAATGTGTTCTATTACAAGGCCGGATGCATTCAAATATTATGAAACTAGATTTTTAGCATTTTCTATTGGCTTCTTCTATCAGCATGAAAATTACGAAATAGTAGATTTTTATTTCTTTGTTTTTAAAGTTTATTTGAAAACTATAAATTACCCTTCTGTTATCATTTTTCTACATATTTTTCTTAAATCTATTATTTCTAAGTCAAATTTATAAAAACAAATTTATAAAAAAAAGGACGGATGTGGTTTGTCTGATAAAAACCGATAAAATATTGCATTATTTTTAGAAATCAGAATATATTTAAAATTTTTCTTAAAGTATATTTTTAAAAACAACAAACTTTTTTCAAAACAATGAAAAATATTTTTTAACATTTAAAAAATTTTACTACGGGCGTGAAAAAAAAAAATTTTTAAAAAATATGCTCGATTCATTTCTCTTCATGCTCTAAAATGTTTGTTAAAGTTTAAACAATAAAAAATAATTTTTTATCATTTACAAATTTTTTCTATAGGCACGAAAATAAGACCAAAGAGGAAACAACGTGGAAAAAAATGTGTGAGATTAGAATTTTTTAAAACAATGGAAAATTTTCTAGTTTTCATAGTAAAAGTCGAATCACCTTTCATTTTCATCGTAAAAGTCGAATTCCATTGTTTTAAAAAAATTAAAAAAAAAGTTGCTTCCCCATTCATTTTCATCGTAGTTGCCTCCCCATTCGTTTTCATCGTAGTCGCACCCCCATTCTTCATCTACTCATAACGCCGATGTCCCGTCGGAAACACATTTTTTCCCCTTTTCTGCAGCCGCCTCAATTTCGCCCTGCAGTTCATCGGGTAGCTTCTCGCCGGTGATCTCCTCCGCTTCCCCTACAGCTGCCCGTTCCTCCTCGCTACGGAGGGCTGTAGGGGAAGCGGAGGAGAAAATATTATTTTGTTTATTAGCTGTTGTTGTTGATCACCGTTGTTTATTTAATATTTTTTTTTAAAAACACTAGCGTATTGTTATTACTTGCCAATCGTTTGCTTTGTTGTTGTTTTGATTTATTTATTGTCCGCGACATGATCGTTCATGCTTGTAATAAACTGTCTCGAATGTGTGTAATCAGTATGTGTGAAGGGTATGCGTTGTAATATTTCTCTTCGATCATTTAGCTTATGTTCATTTTTTTTCCAGTTTTTTTTTTTCTATAATTATTATAATTCATTCTTATTAACTTATTCGGTTGTTGCCGACGGACCATTGTATGTCTTTAATTCACTCACGTGAGCCATGCGTGAGCTCTTTTCACCATCTTTGCGTACTTCTACAATGACTGGAGATACTAACCGGCGGATGCGATATGGACCTGCAAACTTTGGAGCTAGTTTAGCTGCGTTGGACAAATGGTGTTCCTTAACCCATACCAATTCTCCAAACTTAGGGTTCCACTTTCTGCGTCGCAGATTATAGTAACGAGCTTGGTCTTTGGCTGCTTTAACTAAATTTTTCCTGACTAGGCTAAAAATGTGTTTTAGCATATCTGCTATTTCTTGAGGGTTGCGATCTGCAGTTCCTGTTCCTGGTGTGACTTCATCATACAGCGCGGTGGGGAGTCTCGGTTCTCTTCCTTGAACTAAAAAGGCGGCGCTATACTGCGTTGTGTCGGATTTCGCCGTGTTTATGGCCAATTGTATCTCTGGAAGTACCTCGTCCCATGTCTTTTGATTTGATCCGGCGTATTGAGCGATCATGGTCTTAACTGTGCGATTTACGCGCTCTGTGGGGTTCTCTTGGGGCGTATACGGTGCAGTCAGCTGGTGATGAACACCAATCTCTTTAAGATATTCTAGGAACATTTTGCTTGTGAATTGGGAGCCGTTGTCGGTTATTAACATCTTCGGTACAAAAAAATTTGCCAAGATTCTTTCTCTAAAGGCTTTTCGTAAGGTCTCAACTGTTGCTCTGCGTAATGGCACCAACTCTGACCATTTTGAAAATTTGTCCGTGAAGACCAGTAGCATCGAGTTTCCATGTTTTGACCTCGGTAGCGGGCCTACAAAGTCTGCGCATACGATTGCCCATGGCTCCTCTGCAATTCGTGACAACATTTGTCCTGCGGGGAGCTGCTGGTTTGGCTTATGCTGTTGACATGTCGCACAATTTCTCACGTAGGTGCGAATGTCTCTGAACATTCCTGGCCAATAATATTTGTTTGTTACACGCGCTATGGTTTTTCTTATACTGAGGTGACCTGCAGTCGGGGCGTTATGATTTTCTTGTAACACTCTCTGGCGCTGGTGTGAAGGGACACATAGCTTCCATGGGGCACATTCATCGTCATCATCAGCCGTCGGGATGTTGCGGTAAAGTTGACCTCCGAGGATCGTAAAATCTGGGAACTTCTCTGGCTCCTTGCTTATTTCCTCACATTTTCTTTGCCACCAGCTGCACTCCACTGACTTATCTTGTACTGCTTGGCATACATTTGCTGGGTCACGGGATAGGGCGTCTGCAACTATGTTTAGTTTTCCGCGACGGTACTGTATATCAAAACTATATTGCTGTAGCTCCAGGGCCCATCTAGCAATTCGTCCTGAGGGACTCTCAATCGAGTTGAGCCATTTCAAAGCCAAATGGTACGTCACTACAGTAAAATGATAGCATTCCAGGTATGGCCTTAGCTTTCTGATTGCCCACACTATCGCCAAACACTCTTTCTCTGTCGCAGAATAATTCATTTCCGCAGGATTTAGTCTGCGGCTTGCGTACGAAATCACTCTTTCCTGTCCGTCGAACTCTTGGGTCAACACTGCTCCTAAGCCATAGTCACACGCATCAGTTTGAAGGGTAAACTTCCTCGAGAAATCGGGGCAGGCTAGGACCGGGGCTTCGGTTAATAGTTTCTTCAAACTCTCAAACGCACTCTGTTGCTCTTGATTCCACCGAAAATGCTTTCCTTTCTTCAGCAGCGTGGTCAGGGGATGCACGACCTGGGAAAATTCGGGGACGAATCTTCTGTACCACGAAGCAATACCGAGGCATCTTCGCAGTTCTATAACATTTCGTGGGGGTTGATGTCCTTGAAGCAATACCGAGGCATCTTCGCAGTTCTCTAACATTTCGTGGGGGTTGATCTCCTTGAATGGCGGTGATCTTCTCGGGATCGGTATTGATTCCGTTCTCATTAACTACATGTCCTAAATATTTGATTTCCTTTTGGAAAAATTTACATTTGTCTTCACTTATCTTCAAACGCGCTTCTCGCCTAGGTAGGCAAATGCATGGGGCTCCATTTCTGCACCAATCACCCTGTCCAGCGTCCTCTGAAATGTTGCTGGTGCTGATGTCAACCCAAAAGACATCACCTTTCACTGAAACAAACCTTTTCCAGCCACTGTGAATGCTGTGTACTCTTTTCTGTCTTCTGCCATTGGTATTTGCCAATACCCGTTCTTTAGGTCTATGCTGCTAATGAACTTTGCGTTGCGAAGTCGATCTAGGATGGCGTTTATTCGTGGCAATGGGTATGCGTCTGCTACTGTTCTGGCATTGAGCTGCCTGTAGTCAATACACAGTCTAAGTGTTCCGTTCTTCTTTGGGGCCATGACTATGGGTGCACTGTAGGGACTCTTTGATGGCTCTATACATCCATTTCTCAGCAGCTCATCGATTTCCTCATTTATTTTCCTTTGCATCTCGGGATTGCGTTGCGTGTACCTCTGTCGAACCGGTCTGTCATCTTTTAGTACTATCTGGTGTTTAGCCAGATTTGTGGGGCCTTTGACATCTTTGAACTTGTCGAGCTCATTCTCCAGGAACTTAGCAATAATTTCTTCTTCACCGAGTGAACCTTCACTTGCCGTCACCGCCTGCTCTTCCACTGCCATCATTACCTGTTGGGAAACAGGTGTACACTTGACTCTCTGGTCACCACACTGCATCTCGAACTCCACAGCTCTTAAAAAATCTAAACCAAGCAGCACTTCGTCCAGCATGCTCGGCATAACACCCACCTCCATTTGACTACTTCTGCCACCAAATCTCACCTTACTTCCCTCACCTCCACTGTGGTACCATTTGCTAGGCTGATCCGGCTATCAACGGGAATATCTTGATTTTGGTTTCTCAACTCTTCGGCGACACGCTCGCTCACGTAACTTTTCGAGGCACCTGTGTCGATAGTGGCCTCTCTGTGTAGGTTTCCAATTTGTATCTGGGCCAGCAACCGAGTTTCCGTTTGACGGAAGGCGCTTACTGGGGCAAGGCTTGTCTGTTCAGGGCCGCAGCCTCCCCTTGCTGATGGCTCGGTCCTCTGGCGTTTCCCGCATTTCTCCGGCAGCAATCCCTGGTTCTTACACCTCTTCTTCCACACTGCCAGCAGAACAACACGCTTTCGTTTTGGCAGTAACGATAGCCGTGGCCTTCTTGACCGCATCTTCTACAGGCGGTTGTCGGGTTGATTGGGGCCTCATCTCCTGTCGGAACTACCTGTCGTGCTCTGTCATCTCTGCGGTGAGTCTGTCGAGTGTCACGGTGATCATGGCTCACTTCGGGATGGTTCGAACGTATTATTTCGAAATCTCGGGCATTCGAATTAGCTCCTCCAGGGACTGAAAATCTCTTCTTCTTATGTACATCTGGTAGTCAACCAGGCAATTCCTGAATATTCTATCCACTTGTTGCTCTGGTGTGTATCCTGTGTGCCTCTTCATGTTCTGTAGTACGATCACGAAGTCTTTGAACGATTCTCGGGGTTTCTGATGTCTTCCGCGTATCTCATCGTCAAGCCCTTCAAAATACCTGGGTTGAAGAAAAAATCGCAAGAAGTCATCTTTGTAGCTCTTCCACGTTTGCCACTGACGGTTGTTGTTTCTGAACCATAGCAGCGCCGATTCCTTGAGCAACTCTGGCATTGTACGGGGCAACATATTTTTGTCCAGACCATAAACTTCTGCGAGCTCTTCCACTCGTTCAATAAAAGCAATGGGGTCCTTTCCGCCTTCGTAGCGAAATGACCACTTCCGCACTATATCTATTACAGCCGGACAGGGTATGTGTGTGACGTTTTGGGAACTCCGTTCGTCGTGTGGGTTTGGGTATGTCAGGTGGCCTGTGGCTGCCTGTTGTCCCGTTCTTGACGACATATATGATACAGAAGGTAATTCTAGCTGTGCCGGCATACCTGGTGTTGTGGGTGTGGGACAGCGACCATGTTTATTTTCTAGCTCCTCCAGCCTGGTAAGAACCTTATGTTTATGTTCGCCTGATACAAATGACGTCAACCTCTTCCGCATTTCATCCACGGTGCCGCTAGCGTCCAAATCGAACTCCTCTAGATACTGTACCAGCTCGTCTTTTCTTAGCGTATATGCCCATGATGTACGCACCATCTTGTTTGTGTTCTTCGATCTAGCTTTCTTCTTTTGATAAAAATTGTCCCTGCTCGGGCGCCAATGTAAGGAACCTCCGGTTACTCCGGGTTTGAAGCTGGGGTAGCGCTCAGCCTAGTCCAGGGTCCTTAACATAAAACTTTAAAGCACTTTTGTTTATTTTTTTCACTTCAGTTTATTTATTGAGCCACAAATGCTTCTTTATTGAGAACAATTTGCTGTTGCTCCGTGAACTCCCGGGTGAAACGTACCGATGCCCTATCACTCCTGTCCACTAGTTCCTACTCTCAAAATATTCTAGAATCTACACTCGTCCCTGATTTTTCCGAGTGTTACTTCCAAGAAAAATATCTACCACTCTTGCCCTGAGTCAGTGCCCTAATCTCCTCCCTCCACGGATGTAAATCTGTTTTGGGTAAGGTAGGATGTAATCCGCCTTGTTTTGCTGATTGTAAACCAGCGCCCTGTTCTCACTATACAAAGGATCGGTGTTACCAAATCCGAATTTTATTACTCCCTAGCACTGCTCTGTAACTTGTTTATTCTTTATCTTACAGGCTTGTCATGTCTTACCCGTTCACTTGTACAACACAAAAGAGATCGATTGCTCTGTTACATTAGTTTAAATACATATTATTGTTTTCTACAACTATTGTAGCTTTGTAGCTGATGCAGTAAAAAATGTTCGAACCGGTAGCGGTTGTAACAAAATTCATCTCAGTTGTTTGATCCTCTGTGTGTGTTACTCTGTTTGTTTGTGATGCGGAATGCCTGTGTGTGTTGTATTGCTGGTATATATTGTGTTTGTTGTATTTCTTGGCTACTTCCTTCTTTGTCTTGTGTCCTCTTTAATACGGCTGAATATCTTCTCTCTCTCTTGACTACCCTCTCTTGACTCCTCTCTGTGACTCCTCTCTGTTGACTTCTCTCTGTTGACTCATCTCTGCTGACACCCTCTGCTGTAGACACTCTGTTGTTTATTTTCGCAGCCAGCATTTACCTCATGGTGGTCTCCAATTTTGTGATGAGATTTTGGGTGACATGTCTTCTAGGTACGATAATATTGTTATAATGGGGGACTTTAATGTAGATCTTTTTAGAAACTGGGAGATGGCTAGACAGTTTTGGTCAAATTATGGTTTATCATTGATACATAATAACATGAAACGACTTTAATAGATTATTTTGTTGTAACGAAGGTTGATTCCATCATAAGTAAAGGACAATTTCAACTACCAGCTTTGAATTCTCATCATTCCGTAATTTATTTATCGCTTGATATTACTAAACGCAGTTTTGATGTACCTATATTTTACAGGGATTATAAGAGTCTAAATGTAACGAATTGTTTATATGAGTTAGAGAATCTTGACTTTAGTCCGTTATATTGTTCGGTGAATCCTGATGAACAACTTGATTATTTCAATGACCTAATTTTTTGTCTATTTGATAAACATGTTCCATTAAGGAGATGCAAAATGAGGGGTAAAATTAATTGGTTAGATCACCTTACAATTAAAAGAGCCAGAGAGTGGAGAGATTTATCGTATAGGGCCTATAGAGAATTACCTTGTTCTGCGCGGTGGGCTGTCTTTTGTAAATATAGGAATAGACTTAAGAGTGCTATGAGGAGGATAAGGCGGGAAATTTGTGGCCGAATGTTTAGGGAGTGTAATCCACAATCTATTTGGAATAAGTTAAGGGGTGTTGGCATTATTGGGAATGGCAATTCATGGGGGGTCTGAAAAATCTGTAACTTCTAAACGAATAGCCCGATTTTAATAAAATTGGCTATAGAGGAGGTGTCGATAAGTTTAAGTCACCTCGGGTATATCAAAAATTAAAAATGATGCCAAATTTTTTTATTTTATTTTTGCAAATAACGGATCCAATTCTTTCCCGATTTTCTTGAAGTATCTTTTTTTGAATTAACAACAAATTAATAATCTTAAGAAAGAATTGTTAAAAAATATCTACTGAGTCAAAAGTTATGTGCATTCAAACTTAAAAAAAAATAAAAAAGTCGTTTTTTCGCCATTTTTTTTCGAAAAAAGTACCTACATTAATTTTAAATTATACAGAAAATGAGAAAAAAATAAATAATGTGTTTATATTTTTCTGAAAGACAACATTTCGGCAAATATTATAAAAGCAAAATAATATCAAAATTCGTATTATTGCGTGGTCCAGAGCCTTCCGAAGTAGACCTATTTTTTATGTAAATTTCAACTTTAGACAACATATTCTAAAATCGCATAGCTGCTTTCAAAAAATTAAGACCAGTTTTGTATGTCCCAATCTGTTCTTCAGTATCATGCAAAGGGATTTCATAGCCCCGAGCTTGGTACCTTCAATAGATCCAAAAATCAAAAAAATCCCAATTTTGGGATTTTTGAAAAGTTTTTTGGGAATTGTGGGATTCTCAATAACAAATCTAAATCCAAATTTTCACTTTTGCGACAAAAAATGTCTATATAATTGTAAAATTTAATTAAAAAATATTCATAAACCAAAAAGTTATAGTAATTTAAAAATTTAAATTTTCAACAAAAAATAAAAAAAAAAATTATCTTTTTTTTTGCAAAAACTCTTCTATGAAGTTTTTAATTTTCAATATATTTAAACATTTTTGAAAAGAAGATGCAATTTCCAAAATATTGAAGTATAATATGTCTACCTTATTTTGTCCACGTGTCACAGTAATGAACGAATGATTAACATGTCTAGTGAAATTTCATCACCAAGTTATTTTCTTCCATAACAACTTCATTGTTAGGTACTTATATAATACATAAGTACAAACATTAAGCGATTGCAACTCTTTTTTAACAATGAATCCCAGTTATAATATGAAATACCTGGGATATCCCTAAAACATATTTCATACATAATACTATTTTTTTACTACAGGTAATAGAACAGGTAGATTTCATAGCATACATTTCATGTGAAATATTTGATAAATAAACAAAAAACTAAAGAAACAAGTAATGTTTTTTTGGGAAAATATTTTTTATTTTTAAATTTATAATTAGCTTAATTTAGTAAAATAATCAGAAACAGAGCAATCCTTATCTAAAAGATAAAGCAAATCTTTAAAGTCATGACTATTTTCAAACGTCAAACTTCTCTAGCAAATCCAACGTTTCCTCATAGATGATAAGATCTGATGATAAAATTAGATGATTCAAAATGTCTTCTTTTTGAGATTGTCGAGAACACTTTCTGGAGCTGAACTGCTGAACATACTTGAAGTCCCTATTTCTCGATTCTTGGGGTTCTTCTGTAAGTTCTCCTAAGGGCAAAATATTATGTTCAATTATGATTTTTCCATGACATAATAATATTGACTTTTTTCAGTAATTCCATATTAATTCCCGTTATATCTGAGGTTGTTTCAAAATCTTTGAAAAATCGTCTAGATTAAAAATTATCAATGTTTAATCCAATCTGCTTTTTGAATTCTTCTTGAATTCTTCTTTTCTCCGTGGCTCTCATTTCCATCAGTTCTTCATTTTTATTTACTGATTTATTGATAATTTCTGGTATGCTTCTATATTTTAAATCATATGCCAGATGTAGAAAATGTTCAAGAAATCTTATACGGGCATGTAGAGGAGAATTCCGAATTTGAGCACTTCCTCTTTAATTGTTCTTTCCTTGGATATATTCGAAAATTCCGATTTTTTTTCACCACATATGGGACAGTTCCAAGTAGATGATGTTCCTGTTATGGCGTTGCTGACTTTTCCATCGATCATCGTTAGTTTCATATTAAAAGAAACGTTGAATGAATATTGAGCTATTTGGATTGTAACCGGTACCAAGTCTTTAATTTCAGATTCAATTAAGTTGATCAAATCTTGTGTCGTAATCTTTGTTTCTTTTGTATATTCGAAACATATTGGCCTACAAAAGGCTTTCGATCCAGGAGTTGAATATATCCTCAAAACTAGTTGATGGAGAATCACTGGCAGCATACTTCCGAATTCTTAATGGAACCAATGATGACATAAATACACTTCTATACTCTGATGATGTTTGACTCGATGTAGTTTGCTTATATTCCGAAAGTGATGATAAGCCATCACATCCCCACTTACAGATTAGTTGCAGATCATAAGTATTTATTTTGTTTAGCTGTTCTGTAGAAAAGTCGCAAGCAATCCTTAATGCTGTATTTTCGAGTAGAGAGTCCAATTCTAGCTTTCCGATCAGTAACTTCAATAGGAGATGGTATAATACTCTTTTTCTTTTCCTGAATTGAGCCATATGATGGTAACACTTCAACTCCTTTTCCCAACAATGCCTTTCTTAAAGTTATATAATTATCACTGCAACATAAGCGCAATAGCCTCTTCTTCGGTAAAAGCAGTATTAGATGATGGTGTAGGTATGCTCTTAACAATTCGTTTTAATCGTCTAGGCGATGCATTCGGAAGAATATCAGCGATTTTAACAGCTTCCAAATGCTGTTTTTCTTGCTTTTTAGATGGTTGTCTTGGTGCTATTGGCATTTTTCTAGTTTATACAAAAGCTTTCAATTCTATCCGCCATGGAAGGCTTATAGCGAAAATGTACAATCAATTTAATTTTACTTCTACGGCCTGTAGGCTTATGTACTCATTGTTGCATAATAGGCGGCAGTTTATACAGATAGATGGTAGAAGATCTCGGACGGAAGTTATGAACCGTGGTGTGCCTCAGGGTTCTATAATGGGCCCATTATTTTTTACAATGTATATTAATGATCTTATGACTGTTCTTTCATTTTGTAAACCACATATTTATGCTGATGACATACAGATACTAGCATTCCTGGAAAGAGGTATGTCGATGGTTGATTACCTGAACTTAATAAACATTGATTTTGGGAGAATTTGTCGATGGTCTGAAGAGAATGGAATGAATCTGGATCCATTGAAGACATATGCAATGAAGTTTGGCCATTTTAATTTAGGTGGAAATGAAATTTTAGTGGATAATGTGCCAATAGAGTTTGTATTGAGCTACAGGGTATTAGGTATTTATTTGGATGATAAATTAACATTTGATATACATGGTAATAGGATTGTATCTAGGATTTGTTTTTCGTTGAGACGTATATATAGTGTTGGACTTTATTTTCCATTGAAGATAAGGAAACTAATAGCCAAGTCATTCTTTATGGATTAGATATTTATTCGTCTGGAGGTGTAATACATTTTGAGAAAATTAAAAGATGTTTTCATCGTATAATAAGATTTGTTTATGGATTAAGTATTTCATCACATGTCACGGCCTATGTTTTTGAATTTTTGGGGACTAATTTTGAAAACTTCGTTAATCTGCGCTTGCTAAACTGTTATAAACAACATTTTCTATAGAAAATACTGTTATAAACAACATTTTCTATAGAAAATACTGTTATAAACAACATTTTCTATAGAAAATACTGTTATAAACAACATTTTCTATAGAAAATACTGTTATAAACAACATTTTCTATAGAAAATACTGTTATAAACAACATTTTCTATAGAAAATACTGTTATAAACAACATTTTCTATAGAAAATACTGTTATAAACAACATTTTCTATAGAAAATACTGTTATAAACAACATTTTCTATAGAAAATACTGTTATAAACAACATTTTCTATAGAAAATACTGTTATAAACAACATTTTCTATAGAAAATACTGTTATAAACAACATTTTCTATAGAAAATACTGTTATAAACAACATTTTCTATAGAAAATACTGTTATAAACAACATTTTCTATAGAAAATACTGTTATAAACAACATTTTCTATAGAAAATACTGTTATAAACAACATTTTCTATAGAAAATACTGTTATAAACAACATTTTCTATAGAAAATACTGTTATAAACAACATTTTCTATAGAAAATACTGTTATAAACAACATTTTCTATAGAAAATACTGTTATAAACAACATTTTATATAGAAAATACTGTTATAAACAACATTTTATATAGATAATACTATTAAAAATAACATTTTATATAGAAAATACTGTTATAAACAACATTTTATATAGAAAATACTGTTATAAACAACATTTTATATAGAAAATACTGTTATAAACAACATTTTCTATAGAAAATACTGTTATAAACAATATTTACTATAGAAAATACTGTTATAAACAATATTTTCTATAGAAAATACTGTTATAAACAACATTTGCTATAGAAAATACTGTTATAAACAATATTTTCTATAGAAAATACTGTTATAAACAACATTTTCTATAGAAAATACTATTATAAACAACATTTTCTATAGAAAATACTGTTATAAACAACATTTTCTATAGAAAATACTGTTATAAACAACATTTTCTATAGAAAATACTGTTATAAACAACATTTTCTATAGAAAATACTGTTATAAACAACATTTTCTATAGAAAATACTGTTATAAACAACATTTTCTATAGAAAATACTGTTATAAACAACATTTTCTATAGAAAATACTGTTATAAACAACATTTTCTATAGAAAATACTGTTATAAACAACATTTTCTATAGAAAATACTGTTATAAACAACATTTTCTATAGAAAATACTGTTATAAACAACATTTTCTATAGAAAATACTGTTATAAACAACATTTTCTATAGAAAATACTGTTATAAACAACATTTTCTATAGAAAATACTGTTATAAACAACATTTTCTATAGAAAATACTGTTATAAACAACATTTTCTATAGAAAATACTGTTATAAACAACATTTTCTATAGAAAATACTGTTATAAACAACATTTTCTATAGAAAATACTGTTATAAACAACATTTTCTATAGAAAATACTGTTATAAACAACATTTTCTATAGAAAATACTGTTATAAACAACATTTTCTATAGAAAATACTGTTATAAACAACATTTTCTATAGAAAATACTGTTATAAACAACATTTTCTATAGAAAATACTGTTATAAACAACATTTTCTATAGAAAATACTGTTATAAACAACATTTTCTATAGAAAATACTGTTATAAACAACTTTTTCTATAGAAAATACTGTTATAAACAACTTTTTCTATAGAAAATACTGTTATAAACAACATTTTCTATAGAAAATACTGTTATAAACAACATTTTCTATAGAAAATACTGTTATAAACAACATTTTCTATAGAAAATACTGTTATAAACAACATTTTCTATAGAAAATACTGTTATAAACAACATTTTCTATAGAAAATACTGTTATAAACAACATTTTCTATAGAAAATACTGTTATAAACAACATTTTCTATAGAAAATACTGTTATAAACAACATTTTCTATAGAAAATACTGTTATAAACAACATTTTCTATAGAAAATACTGTTATAAACAACATTTTCTATAGAAAATACTGTTATAAACAACATTTTCTATAGAAAATACTGTTATAAACAACATTTTCTATAGAAAATACTGTTATAAACAACATTTTCTATAGAAAATACTGTTATAAACAACATTTTCTATAGAAAATACTGTTATAAACAACATTTTCTATAGAAAATACTGTTATAAACAACATTTTCTATAGAAAATACTGTTATAAACAACATTTTCTATAGAAAATACTGTTATAAACAAAAGAAACAAAGATTACGACACAAGATTTGATCAACTTAATTGAATCTGAAATTAAAGACTTGGTACCGGTTACAATCCAAATAGCTCAATATTCATTCAACGTTTCTTTTAATATGAAACTAACGATGATCGATGGAAAAGTCAGCAACGCCATAACAGGAACATTATCTACTTGGAACTGTTCCATATGTGGTGAAAAAAAATCGGAATTTTCGAATATATCCAAGGAAAGAACAATTAAAGAGGAAGTGCTCAAATTTGGAGTTCTCCTCTACATGCCCGTATAAGATTTCTTGAACATTTTCTACATCTGGCATATGATTTAAAATATAGAAGCATACCAGAAATTATCAATAAATCAGTAAATAAAAATGAAGAACTGATGGAAATGAGAGCCACGGAGAAAAGAAGAATTCAAAAAGCAGATTGGATTAAACATTGATAATTTTTAATCTAGACGATTTTTCAAAGATTTTGAAACAACCTCAGATATAACGGGAATTAATATGGAATTACTGAAAAAAGTCAATATTATTATGTCATGGAAAAATCATAATTGAACATAATATTTTGCCCTTAGGAGTACTTACAGAAGAACCCCAAGAATCGAGAAATAGGGACTTCAAGTATGTTCAGCTCCAGAAAGTGTTCTCGACAATCTCAAAATGAAGACATTTTGAATAATCTAATTTTATCATCAGATCCAGTCTTATCATCTATGAGGAAACGTTGGATTTGCTAGAGAAGTTTGACGTTTGAAAATAGTCATGACTTTAAAGATTTGCTTTATCTTTTAGATAAGGATTGCTCTGTTTCTGATTATTTTACTAAATTAAGCTAATTATAAATTTAAAAATAAAAAATATTTTCCCAAAAAAACATTACTTGTTTCTTTAGTTTTTTGTTTATTTATCAAATATTTCACATGAAATGTATGCTATGAAATCTACCTGTTCTATTACCTGTAGTAAAAAAATAGTATTATGTATGAAATATGTTTTAGGGATATCCCAGGTATTTCATATTATAACTGGGATTCATTGTTAAAAAAGAGTTGCAATCGCTTAATGTTTGTACTTATGTATTATATAAGTACCTAACAATGAAGTTGTTATGGAAGAAAATAACTTGGTGATGAAATTTCACTAGACATGTTAATCATTCGTTCATTACTGTGACACGTGGACAAAATAAGGTAGACATATTATACTTCAATATTTTGGAAATTGCATCTTCTTTTCAAAAATGTTTAAATATATTGAAAATTAAAAACTTCATAGAAGAGTTTTTGCAAAAAAAAAGATAATTTTTTTTTTTATTTTTTGTTGAAAATTTAAATTTTTAAATTACTATAACTTTTTGGTTTATGAATATTTTTTAATTAAATTTTACAATTATATAGACATTTTTTGTCGCAAAAGTGAAAATTTGGATTTAGATTTGTTATTGAGAATCCCACAATTCCCAAAAAACTTTTCAAAAATCCCAAAATTGGGATTTTTTTGATTTTTGGATCTATTGAAGGTACCAAGCTCGGGGCTATGAAATCCCTTTGCATGATATTGAAGAACAGATTGGGACATACAAAACTGGTCTTAATTTTTTGAAAGCAGCTATGCAATTTTAGAATATGTTGTCTAAAGTTGAAATTTACATAAAAAATAGGTCTACTTCGGAAGGCTCTGGACCACGCAATAATACGAATTTTGATATTATTTTGCTTTTATAATATTTGCCGAAATGTTATCTTTCAGAAAAATATAAACACATTATTTATTTTTTTCTCATTTTCTGTATAATTTAAAAATAATGTAGGTACTTTTTTCGAAAAAAAATGGCGAAAAAACGACTTTTTTATTTTTTTTAAGTTTGAATGCACATAACTTTTGACTCAGTAGATATTTTTTAACAATTCTTTCTTAAGATTATTAATTTGTTGTTAATTCAAAAAAAGATACTTCAAGAAAATCGGGAAAGAATTGGATCCGTTATTTGCAAAATGGCAGACCAAGGTAGGCAAAAAAAAATAAAATTTTACTTTTCAAATGCGAATAACTCGTAAATTATAAGAGATAATATATGGCTAAAGCAATGTTTTTTGTAGATCTCGTCTAGTACATTCCATATATATAAAAATCTTTCAAATCGGATCGCAAACAAAAATTTGGCATCATTTTTAATTTTTGATATACCCGAGGTGGTTGTTTAAGCCCAAATTCAAAACTTAAACTTATCGACACCTCCTCTATAGCCAATTTTATTAAAATCGGGCTATTCGTTTAGAAGTTACAGATTTATTTCCACTTTTTTTTTCAGATCCCCCATGAATTGCCATTCCCAATAATGCCAACACCCCTTAACTTATTCCAAATAGATTGTGGATTACACTCCCTAAACATTCGGCCACAAATTTCCCGCCTTATCCTCCTCATAACACTCTTAAGTCTATTCCTATATTTACAAAAGACAGCCCACCGCGCAGAACAAGGTAATTCTCTATAGGCCCTATACGATAAATCTCTCCACTCTCTGGCTCTTTTAATTGTAAGGTGATCTAACCAATTAATTTTACCCCTCATTTTGCATCTCCTTAATGGAACATGTTTATCAAATAGACAAAAAATTAGGTCATTGAAATAATCAAGTTGTTCATCAGGATTCACCGAACAATATAACGGACTAAAGTCAAGATTCTCTAACTCATATAAACAATTCGTTACATTTAGACTCTTATAATCCCTGTAAAATATAGGTACATCAAAACTGCGTTTAGTAATATCAAGCGATAAATAAATTACGGAATGATGAGAATTCAAAGCTGGTAGTTGAAATTGTCCTTTACTTATGATGGAATCAACCTTCGTTACAACAAAATAATCTATTAAAGTCGTTTCATCCCTACCCACTACATAATGAGTAGGCAAGTTATTATGTATCAATGAAAAACCATAATTTGACCAAAACTGTCTAGCCAATAAATGTTGTTTATAACAGTATTTTCTACAGAAAATGTTGTTTATAACAGTATTTTCTACAGAAAATGTTGTTTATAACAGCATTTTCTATAGAAAATGTTGTTTATAACAGTATTTTCTATAGAAAATGTTGTTTATAACAGTATTTTCTATAGAAAATGTTGTTTATAACAGTATTTTCTATAGAAAATGTTGTTTATAACAGTATTTTCTATAGAAAATGTTGTTTATAACAGTATTTTCTATAGAAAATGTTGTTTATAACAGTATTTTCTATAGAAAATGTTGTTTATAACAGTATTTTCTATAGAAAATGTTGTTTATAACAGTATTTTCTATAGAAAATGTTGTTTATAACAGTATTTTCTATAGAAAATGTTGTTTATAACAGTATTTTCTATAGAAAATGTTGTTTATAACAGTATTTTCTATAGAAAATGTTGTTTATAACAGTATTTTCTATAGAAAATGTTGTTTATAACAGTATTTTCTATAGAAAATGTTGTTTATAACAGTATTTTCTATAGAAAATGTTGTTTATAACAGTATTTTCTATAGAAAATGTTGTTTATAACAGTATTTTCTATAGAAAATGCTGTTTATAACAGTATTTTCTATAGAAAATGTTGTTTATAACAGTTTAGCAAGCGCAGATTAACGAAGTTTTCAAAATTAGTCCCCAAAAATTCAAAAACATAGGCCGTGACATGTGATGAAATACTTAATCCATAAACAAATCTTATTATACGATGAAAACATCTTTTAATTTTCTCAAAATGTATTACACCTCCAGACGAATAAATCTCTAATCCATAAAGAATGACTTGGCTATTAGTTTCCTTATCTTCAATGGAAAATAAAGTCCAACACTATATATACGTCTCAACGAAAAACAAATCCTAGATACAATCCTATTACCATGTATATCAAATGTTAATTTATCATCCAAATAAATACCTAATACCCTGTAGCTCGATACAAACTCTATTGGCACATTATCCACTAAAATTTCATTTCCACCTAAATTAAAATGGCCAAACTTCATTGCATATGTCTTCAATGGATTCAGATTCATTCCATTCTCTTCAGACCATCGACAAATTCTCCCAAAATCAATGTTTATTAAGTTCAGGTAATCAACCATCGACATACCTCTTTCCAGGAATGCTAGTATCTGTATGTCATCAGCATAAATATGTGGTTTACAAAATGAAAGAACAGTCATAAGATCATTAATATACATTGTAAAAAATAATGGGCCCATTATAGAACCCTGAGGCACGCCACGGTTCATAACTTCCGTCCGAGATCTTCTACCATCTATCTGTATAAACTGCCGCCTATTATACAACAATGAGTACATATGCCTACAGGCCGTAGAAGTAAAATTAAATTGATTGTACATTTTCGCTATAAGCCTTCCATGGCGGATAGAATTGAAATCTTTTGTATAAACTAGAAAAATGCCAATAGCACCAAGACCACCATCTAAAAAGCAAGAAGAACAGCCTTTGGAAGCTGTTAAAATCGCTGATATTCTTCCGAATGCATCGCCTAGACGATTAAAACGAATTGTTAAGAGCATACCTACACCATCATCTAATACTGCTTTTACCGAAGAAGAGGCTATTGCGCTTATGTTGCAGTGATAATTATATAACTTTAAGAAAGACATTGTTGGGAAAAGGAGTTGAAGTGTTACCATCATATGGCTCAATTCAGGAAAAGAAAAAGAGTATTATACCATCACCTATTGAAGTTACTGATCGGAAAGCTAGAATTGGACTCTCTACTCGAAAATACAGCATTAAGGATTGCTTGCGACTTTTCTACAGAACAGCTAAACAAAATAAATACTTATGATCTGCAACTAATCTGTAAGTGGGGATGTGATGGCTTATCACCACTTTCGGAATATAAGCAAACTACATCGAGTCAAACATCATCAGAGTATAGAAGTGTATTTATGTCATCATTGGTTCCATTAAGAATTCGGAAGTATGCTGCCAGTGATTCTCCATCAACTAGTTTTGAGGATATATGGATTAATTCAACTCCTGGATCGAAAGCCTTTTGTAGGCCAATATGTTTCGAATATACAAAAGAAACAAAATTACGACACAAGATTTGATCAACTTAATTGAATCTGAAATTAAAGACTTGGTACCGGTTACAATCCAAATAGCTCAATATTCCTTCAACGTTTCTTTTAATATGAAACTAACGATGATCGATGGAAAAGTCAGCAACGCCATAACAGGAACATCATCTACTTGGAACTGTTCCATATGTGGTGAAAAAAAATCGGAATTTTCGAATATATCCAAGGAAAGAACAATTAAAGAGGAAGTGCTCAAATTCGGAATTCTCCTCTACATGCCCGTATAAGATTTCTTGAACATTTTCTACATCTGGCATATGATTTAAAATATAGAAGCATACCAGAAATTATCAATAAATCAGTAAATAAAAATGAAGAACTGATGGAAATGAGAGCCACAGAGAAAAGAAGAATTCAAGAAGAATTCAAAAAGCAGATTGGATTAAACATTGATAATTTTTAATCTAGACGATTTTTCAAAGATTTTGAAACAACCTCAGATATAACGGGAATTAATATGGAATTACTGAAAAAAGTCAATATTATTATGTCATGGAAAAATCATAATTGAACATAATATTTTGCCCTTAGGAGTACTTACAGAAGAACCCCAAGAATCGAGAAATAGGGACTTCAAGTATGTTCAGCAGTTCAGCTCCAGAAAGTGTTCTCGACAATCTCAAAATGAAGACATTTTGAATAATCTAATTTTATCATCAGATCCAGTCTTATCATCTATGAGGAAACGTTGGATTTGCTAGAGAAGTTTGACGTTTGAAAATAGTCATGACTTTAAAGATTTGCTTTATCTTTTAGATAAGGATTGCTCTGTTTCTGATTATTTTACTAAATTAAGCTAATTATAAATTTAAAAATAAAAAATATTTTCCCAAAAAAACATTACTTGTTTCTTTAGTTTTTTGTTTATTTATCAAATATTTCACATGAAATGTATGCTATGAAATCTACCTGTTCTATTACCTGTAGTAAAAAAATAGTATTATGTATGAAATATGTTTTAGGGATATCCCAGGTATTTCATATTATAACTGGGATTCATTGTTAAAAAAGAGTTGCAATCGCTTAATGTTTGTACTTATGTATTATATAAGTACCTAACAATGAAGTTGTTATGGAAGAAAATAACTTGGTGATGAAATTTCACTAGACATGTTAATCATTCGTTCATTACTGTGACACGTGGACAAAATAAGGTAGACATATTATACTTCAATATTTTGGAAATTGCATCTTCTTTTCAAAAATGTTTAAATATATTGAAAATTAAAAACTTCATAGAAGAGTTTTTGCAAAAAAAAAGATAATTTTTTTTTTTATTTTTTGTTGAAAATTTAAATTTTTAAATTACTATAACTTTTTGGTTTATGAATATTTTTTAATTAAATTTTACAATTATATAGACATTTTTTGTCGCAAAAGTGAAAATTTGGATTTAGATTTGTTATTGAGAATCGCACAATTCCCAAAAAACTTTTCAAAAATCCCAAAATTGGGATTTTTTTGATTTTTGGATCTATTGAAGGTACCAAGCTCGGGGCTATGAAATCCCTTTGCATGATATTGAAGAACAGATTGGGACATACAAAACTGGTCTTAATTTTTTGAAAGCAGCTATGCGATTTTAGAATATGTTGTCTAAAGTTGAAATTTACATAAAAAATAGGTCTACTTCGGAAGGCTCTGGACCATGCAATAATACGAATTTTGATATTATTTTGCTTTTATAATATTTGCCGAAATGTTATCTTTCAGAAAAATATAAACACATTATTTATTTTTTTCTCATTTTCTGTATAATTTAAAATTAATGTAGGTACTTTTTTCGAAAAAAAATGGCGAAAAAACGACTTTTTTATTTTTTTTATGTTTGAATGCACATAACTTTTGACTCAGTAGATATTTTTTAACAATTCTTTCTTAAGATTATTAATTTGTTGTTAATTCAAAAAAAGATACTTCAAGAAAATCGGGAAAGAATTGAATCCGTTATTTGCAAAATGGCAGACCAAGGTAGCCAAAAAAAATAAAATTTTACTTTTCAAATGCGAATAACTCGTAAACTATAAGAGATAATATATCGACCCTTTTGCGCGAAATTATCGTATGTCACATTTATACATAGTAAAATATTATATCGATATTCGCTAAATTTATGGAAATATTACTACTTAAGTTAATTTTAACGTATGTGAAATTTAATTTACTAAATCGGTTATTGTATCGCATTTAAAATTTGGTATTGATGATACTAGCCAAAGCAAAGAAATTGAATAATAAAGCTCTCCTGTAGAATTTGGTTTCTGTAACATACGATAATTTCGCGCAAAGGGGTCGATATGGCTAAAGCAATGTTTTTTGTAGATCTCGTCTAGTACATTCCATATATATAAAAATCTTTCAAATCGGATCGCAAACAAAAATTTGGCATCATTTTTAATTTTTGATATACCCGAGGTGCCCCACTTTGGGGCATTGTGGCTCGGCCCCCCTTGGTTGTTTAAGCCCAAATTCAAAACTTAAACTTATCGACACCTCCTCTATAGCCAATTTTATTAAAATCGGGCTATTCGTTTAGAAGTTACAGATTTATTTCCACTTCTTTTTTTTCAGATCCCCCATGAATTGCCATTCCCAATAATGCCAACAACCCTTAACTTATTCCAAATAGATTGTGGATTACACTCCCTAAACATTCGGCCACAAATTTACCGCCTTATCCTCCTCATAGCACTCTTAAGTCTATTCCTATATTTACAAAAGACAGCCCACCGCGCAGAACAAGGTAATTCTCTATAGGCCCTATACGATAAATCTCTCCACTCTCTGGCTCTTTTAATTGTAAGGTGATCTAACCAATTAATTTTACCCCTCATTTTGCATCTCCTTAATGGAACATGTTTATCAAATAGACAAAAAATTAGGTCATTGAAATAATCAAGTTGTTCATCAGGATTCACCGAACAATATAACGGACTAAAGTCAAGATTCTCTAACTCATATAAACAATTCGTTACATTTAGACTCTTATAATCCCTGTAAAATATAACAGCATTTTCTATAGAAAATGTTGTTTATAACAGCATTTTCTATAGAAAATGTTGTTTATAACAGCATTTTCTATAGAAAATGTTGTTTATAACAGCATTTTCTATAGAAAATGTTGTTTATAACAGCATTTTCTATAGAAAATGTTGTTTATAACAGCATTTTCTATAGAAAATGTTGTTTATAACAGCATTTTCTATAGAAAATGTTGTTTATAACAGCATTTTCTATAGAAAATGTTGTTTATAACAGCATTTTCTATAGAAAATGTTGTTTATAACAGCATTTTCTATAGAAAATGTTGTTTATAACAGCATTTTCTATAGAAAATGTTGTTTATAACAGCATTTTCTATAGAAAATGTTGTTTATAACAGCATTTTCTATAGAAAATGTTGTTTATAACAGTATTTTCTATAGAAAATGTTGTTTATAACAGTATTTTCTATAGAAAATGTTGTTTATAACAGTATTTTCTATAGAAAATGTTGTTTATAACAGTATTTTCTACAGAAAATGTTGTTTATAACAGTATTTTCTATAGAAAATGTTGTTTATAACAGTATTTTCTACAGAAAATGTTGTTTATAACAGTATTTTCTACAGAAAATGTTGTTTATAACAGTATTTTCTATAGAAAATGTTGTTTATAACAGTATTTTCTATAGAAAATGTTGTTTATAACAGTATTTTCTATAGAAAATGTTGTTTATAACAGTATTTTCTATAGAAAATGTTGTTTATAACAGTATTTTCTATAGAAAATGTTGTTTATAACAGTATTTTCTATAGAAAATGTTGTTTATAACAGTATTTTCTATAGAAAATGTTGTTTATAACAGTATTTTCTATAGAAAATGTTGTTTATAACAGTATTTTCTATAGAAAATGTTGTTTATAACAGTATTTTCTATAGAAAATGTTGTTTATAACAGTATTTTCTATAGAAAATGTTGTTTATAACAGTATTTTCTATAGAAAATGTTGTTTATAACAGTATTTTCTATAGAAAATGTTGTTTATAACAGTATTTTCTATAGAAAATGTTGTTTATAACAGTATTTTCTATAGAAAATGTTGTTTATAACAGTATTTTCTATAGAAAATGTTGTTTATAACAGTATTTTCTATAGAAAATGTTGTTTATAACAGTATTTTCTATAGAAAATGTTGTTTATAACAGTATTTTCTATAGAAAATGTTGTTTATAACAGTATTTTCTATAGAAAATGTTGTTTATAACAGTATTTTCTATAGAAAATGTTGTTTATAACAGTATTTTCTATAGAAAATGTTGTTTATAACAGTATTTTCTATAGAAAATGTTGTTTATAACAGTATTTTCTATAGAAAATGTTGTTTATAACAGTATTTTCTATAGAATATGTTGTTTATAACAGTATTTTCTATAGAAAATGTTCTTTATAACAGTATTTTCTATAGAAAATGTTCTTTATAACAGTATTTACTATAGAAAATGTTGTTTATAACAGTATTTTCTATAGAAAATGTTGTTTATAACAGTATTGTCTATAGAAAATGTTGTTTATAACAGTATTTTCTATAGAAAATGTTGTTTATAATAGTATTTTCTATAGAAAATGTTGTTTATAATAGTATTTTCTATAGAAAATGTTGTTTATAACAGTATTTTCTATAGAAAATATTGTTTATAACAGTATTTTCTATAGCAAATGTTGTTTATAACAGTATTTTCTATAGAAAATATTGTTTATAACAGTATTTTCTATAGAAAATATTGTTTATAACAGTATTTTCTATAGAAAATGTTGTTTATAACAGTATTTTCTATATAAAATGTTGTTTATAACAGTATTTTCTATATAAAATGTTGTTTATAACAGTATTTTCTATATAAAATGTTATTTTTAATAGTATTATCTATATAAAATGTTGTTTATAACAGTATTTTCTATAGAAAATGTTGTTTATAACAGTATTTTCTATAGAAAATGTTGTTTATAACAGTATTTTCTATAGAAAATGTTGTTTATAACAGTATTTTCTATAGAAAATGTTGTTTATAACAGTATTTTCTATAGAAAATGTTGTTTATAACAGTATTTTCTATAGAAAATGTTGTTTATAACAGTATTTTCTATAGAAAATGTTGTTTATAACAGTATTTTCTATAGAAAATGTTGTTTATAACAGTATTTTCTATAGAAAATGTTGTTTATAACAGTATTTTCTATAGAAAATGTTGTTTATAGCAGTATTTTCTATAGAAAATGTTGTTTATAACAGTATTTTCTATAGAAAATGTTGTTTATAACAGTATTTTCTATAGAAAATGTTGTTTATAACAGTATTTTCTATAGAAAATGTTGTTTATAACAGTATTTTCTATAGAAAATGTTGTTTATAACAGTATTTTCTATAGAAAATGTTGTTTATAACAGTATTTTCTATAGAAAATCTTGTTTATAACAGTATTTTCTATAGAAAATCTTGTTTATAACAGTATTTTCTATAGAAAATCTTGTTTATAACAGTATTTTCTATAGAAAATCTTGTTTATAACAGTATTTTCTATAGAAAATGTTGTTTATAACAGTATTTTCTATAGAAAATGTTGTTTATAACAGTATTTTCTATAGAAAATGTTGTTTATAACAGTATTTTCTATAGAAAATGTTGTTTATAACAGTATTTTCTATAGAAAATGTTGTTTATAACAGTATTTTCTATAGAAAATCTTGTTTATAACAGTATTTTCTATAGAAAATCTTGTTTATAACAGTATTTTCTATAGAAAATCTTGTTTATAACAGTATTTTCTATAGAAAATCTTGTTTATAACAGTATTTTCTATAGAAATTCTTGTTTTATAACAGTATTTTCTATAGAAAATCTTGTTTATAACAGTATTTTCTATAGAAATCTTGTTTATAACAGTATTTTCTATAGAAAATCTTGTTTATAACAGTATTTTCTATAGAAAATGTTGTTTATAACAGTATTTTCTATAGAAAATGTTGTTTATAACAGTATTTTCTATAGAAAATGTTGTTTATAACAGTATTTTCTATAGAAAATGTTGTTTATAACAGCATTTTCTATAGAAAATGTTGTTTATAACAGTATTTTCTATAGAAAATGTTGTTTATAACAGTATTTTCTATTGAAAATGTTGTTTATAACAGTATTTTCTATTGAAAATGTTGTTTATAACAGTATTTTCTATGAAAATGTTGTTTATAACAGTATTTTCTATTGAAAATGTTGTTTATAACAGTATTTTCTATTGAAAATGTTCTTTATAACAGTATTTTCTATTGAAAATGTTCTTTATAACAGTATTTTCTATTGAAAATGTTCTTTATAACAGTATTTTCTATTGCAAATGTTCTTTATAACAGTATTTTCTATTGAAAATGTTCTTTATAACAGTATTTTCTATAGAAAATGTTTTTTATACAGTATTTTCTATAGAAAATGTTCTTTATAACAGTATTTTCTATAGAAAATGTTCTTTATAACAGCATTTTCTATAGAAAATGTTCTTTATAACAGTATTTTCTATAGAAAATGTTCTTTATAACAGCATTTTCTATAGAAAATGTTCTTTATAACAGTATTTTCTATAGAAAATGTTCTTTATAACAGCATTTTCTATAGAAAATGTTCTTTATAACAGTATTTTCTATAGAAATGTTCTTTATAACAGTATTTTCTATAGAAATGTTGTTTATAACAGTATTTTCTATAGAAAATGTTGTTTATAACAGTATTTTCTATAGAAAATGTTGTTTATAACAGTATTTTCTATAGAAAATGTTGTTTATAACAGTATTTTCTATAGAAAATGTTGTTTATAACAGTATTTTCTATAGAAAATGTTCTTTATAACAGTATTTTCTATAGAAAATGTTCTTTATAACAGTATTTTCTATAGAAAATGTTCTTTATAACAGTATTTTCTGTAGAAAATGTTGTTTATAACAGTATTTTCTATAGAAAATGTTGTTTATAACAGTATTTTCTATAGAAAATGTTGTTTATAACAGTATTTTCTATAGAAAATGTTGTTTTATAACAGTATTTTCTATAGAAAATGTTGTTTATAACAGTATTTTCTATAGAAAATGTTGTTTATAACAGTATTTTCTATAGAAAATGTTGTTTATAACAGTATTTTCTATAGAAAATGTTGTTTATAACAGTATTTTCTATAGAAAATGTTGTTTATAACAGTATTTCTATAGAAAATGTTGTTTATAACAGTATTTTCTATAGAAAATGTTGTTTATAACAGTATTTTCTATAGAAAATGTTGTTTATAACAGTATTTTCTATAGAAAATGTTGTTTATAACAGTATTTTCTATAGAAAATGTTGTTTATAACAGTATTTTCTATAGAAAATGTTGTTTTATAACAGTATTTTCTATAGAAAATGTTGTTTATAACAGTATTTTCTATAGAAAATGTTGTTTATAACAGTATTTTCTATAGAAAATGTTGTTTATAACAGTATTTTCTATAGAAAATGTTGTTTATAACAGTATTTTCTATAGAAAATGTTGTTTATAACAGTATTTTCTATAGAAAATGTTGTTTATAACAGTATTTTCTATAGAAAATGTTGTTTATAACAGTATTTTCTATAGAAAATGTTGTTTATAACAGTATTTTCTATAGAAAATGTTGTTTATAACAGTATTTTCTATAGAAAATGTTGTTTATAACAGTATTTTCTATAGAAATTTGTTCATACAGTATTTCTATAGAAAATGTTGTTCATAACAGTATTTTCTATAGAAAATGTTGTTCATAACAGTACTTTCTATAGAAAATGTTGTTCATAACAGTACTTTCTATAGAAAATGTTGTTCATAACAGTACTTTCTATAGAAAATGTTGTTCATAACAGTATTTTCTATAGAAAATGTTGTTTATAACAGTATTTTCTATAGAAAATGTTGTTTATAACAGTATTTTCTATAGAAAATGTTGTTTATAACAGTATTTTCTATAGAAAATGTTGTTTATAACAGTATTTTCTATAGAAAATGTTGTTTATAACAGTATTTTCTATAGAAAATGTTGTTTATAACAGTATTTTCTATAGAAAATGTTGTTTATAACAGTATTTTCTATAGAAAATGTTGTTTATAACAGTATTTTCTATAGAAAATGTTGTTTATAACAGTATTTTCTATAGAAAATGTTGTTTATAACAGTATTTTCTATAGAAAATGTTGTTTATAACAGTATTTTCTATAGAAAATGTTGTTTATAACAGTATTTTCTATAGAAAATGTTGTTTATAACAGTATTTTCTATAGAAAATGTTGTTTATAACAGTATTTTCTATAGAAAATGTTGTTTATAACAGTATTTTCTATAGAAAATGTTGTTTATAACAGTATTTTCTATTGAAAATGTTGTTTATAACAGTATTTTCTATAGAAAATGTTGTTTATAACAGTATTTTCTATTGAAAATGTTGTTTATAACAGTATTTTCTATTGAAAATGTTGTTTATAACAGTATTTTCTATTGAAAATGTTGTTTATAACAGTATTTTCTATTGAAAATGTTGTTTATAACAGTATTTTCTATTGAAAATGTTGTTTATAACAGTATTTTCTATTGAAAATGTTCTTTATAACAGTATTTTCTATTGAAAATGTTCTTTATAACAGTATTTTCTATTGAAAATGTTCTTT